>NW_027478760.1:0-351057 GCF_051014685.1 Ptiloglossa arizonensis | reverse complement strand
TGCTGCTCCAAACGCATAACCAGAATGGCCTAGGGAAAAAATACGCATATAGTTGTAATCGGGCGAGTTTCTACTTTCAGACGCAGCAGGAATTTTTTGGTTTGGTCAATCCCTTCGCGAGATGTGGGACTATGAAGCGAAGAAATGGTTGAGAAGACAACAAATTTTTCGCACTTCTGCTGCTCCAAACGCTTAACCAGAATAGCCTAGGAGAAAAATACACATACCTTGGTAATCGGGCGAGCTTCTACTTTCAGATGCAATAGGAGCTTTTGGGTTAGGTCAATCCCTTCGCGAGATGTGGGACTATGAAGCGAAGAAATGGTTGAGAAGACAACAAATTTTTCGCACTTCTGCTGCTCCAAACGCTTAACCAGAATAGCCTAGGAGAAAAATACACATACCTTGGTAATCGGGCGAGCTTCTACTTTCAGATGCAATAGGAGCTTTTGGGTTAGGTCAATCCGTTCGCGAGATGTGGGACTATGAAGCTAAGAAATGGTTGCGAAGACAACAAATTTTTCGCACTTCTGCTGCTCCAAACGCTTATCCAGAATGGCCTAGGGAAAAAATACGCATACAGTTGTAATCGGGCGAGTTTCTACTTTCAGATGCAATAGGAATTTTTGGGTTAGGTCAATCCGTTCGCGAGATATGGGAGTTTGAAGCTAAGAAATGGTTGAGAAGACAACAAATTTTTCGCAATTCTGCTGCTCCAAACGCATAACCAGAATGGCCTAGGAAAAAAATACGCATACAGTTGTAATCGGGCGAGTTTCTTCTTTCATACGCAACAGGAATTTTTGGGTTAGGTCAATCCGTTCGCGAGATATGGGAGTTTGAAGCCAAGAAATGGTTGAGAAGGCAAAAAATTTTTCGCAATTCTGCTGCTCCAAACGCTCAACCAGAATGGCATAGGGAAAAAATACACATACCGTTGTAATCGGGCGAGTTTCTACATTCAGACGCAGCAGGAATTTTTGGGTTTGGTCAATCCGTTCGCGAGATATGGGACTATGAAGCGAAGAAATGGTTGCGAAGACAACAAATTTTTCGCACTTCTGCTGCTCCAATCGCTTAACCAGAATGGCCTAGGGGAAAAATACAAATACCGTTGTAATCGGGCGAGTTTCTACTTTCAGATGCAATTGGAATTTTTGGGTTAGGTTAATCCGTTCGCGAGATATGGGAGATTGAAGCCAAGAAATGGTTGAGAACGCAAAAAATTTTTCGCAATTTTGCTGCTCCAAACGCTTAACCAGAATGGCCTAAGGAAAAAATACACATACCGTTGTAATCGGGCGAGTTTCTACTTTTAGATGCAATAGGAATTTTTGGGTTAGGTCAATCCGTTCGCGAGATATGGGAGTTTGAAGCCAAGAAATGGTTGAGAAGACAACAAATTTTTCGCACTTCTGCTGCTCCAAACGCATAACCAGAATGGCCTAGGGAAAAAATACGCATACAGTTGTAATCGGGCGAGTTTCTACTTTCAGACGCAGCAGGAATTTTTGGGTATGGTCAATCCGTTCGCGAGATATGGGACTATGAAGCGAAGAAATGGTTGGGAAGACAACAAATTTTTCGCACTTCTGCTGCTCCAATCGCTTAACCAGAATGGCCCAGGGGAAAAATACAAGTACCGTCGTAATCGGGCGAGTTTCTACTTTCAGATGCAATTGGAATTTTTGGATTAGGTCAATCCGTTCGCGAGATATGGGAGTTTGAAGCCAAGAAATGGTTGAGAAGACAACAAATTTTTCGCAGTTCTGCTGCTCCAATCGCTTAACCAGAATGGCCTAGGGAAAAAATACACATACCGTTGTAATCGGGCGAGTTTCTACTTTCCGATGCAATAGGAATTTTTGGGTTAGGTCAATCCGTTCGCGAGATATGGTCGTTTGAAGCTAAGAAATGGTTGAGAAGACAACAAATTTTTCGCACTTCTGCTGCTCCAAACGCATAACCAGAATGGCCTAGGGAAAAAATACGCATACAGTTGTAATCGGGCGAGTTTCTACTTTCAGACGCAGCAGGAATTTTTGGGTTTGGTCAATCCGTTCGCGAGATATGGGACTATGAAGCGAAGAAATGGTTGGGAAAACAACAAATTTTTCGCACTTCTGCTGCTCCAATCGCTTAACCAGAATGGCCTAGGGGAAAAATACACATACCGTTGTAATCGGGCGGGTTTCCACTTTCAGATGCAATAGGAATTTTTGGGTTAGGTCATTACGTTCGCGAGATATGGGAGTTTGAAACTAAGAAATGGTTGAGAAGACAACAAATTTTTCGCACTTCTGCTGCTCCAATCGCTTAACCAGAATGGCCTAGGGTAAAAATACACATACCGTTGTAATCGGGCGAGTTTCTACTTTCATACGCAACAGGAGTTTTTGGGTTAGGTCAATCCGTTCGCGAGATATGGGAGTTTGAAGCCAAGAAATGGTTGAGAAGGCAAAAAGTTTTTCACAATTCTGCTGCTCCAAACGCTTAACCAGAATGGCATAGGGAAAAAATACACATACCGTTGTAATCGGGCGAGTTTCTACTTTCAGACGCAGCAGGAATTTTTGGGTTTGGTCAATCCGTTCGCGAGATATGGGACTATGAAGCGAGGAAATGGTTGAGAAGACAACAAATTTTTCGCACTTCTGCTGCTCCAATCGCTTAACCAGAATGGCCTAGGAGGAAAATACACATACCGTTGTAATCGGGCGAGTTTCTACTTTCAGATGCAATAGAAATTTTTGGGTTAGGTCAATCCGTTCGCGCGATATGGGAGTCTGAAGCTAAGAAATGGTTGAGAAGACAACAAATTTTTCGCACCTCTGCTGCTCCAAACGCATAACCAGAATGGCCGAGGGAAACAATACGCATACAGTTGTAATCGGGCGAGTTTCTACTTTTAGACGCAGCAGGAATTTTTGGGTTTGGTCAATCCGTTCGCGAGATAAGGGACTATGAAGCGAAGAAATGGTTGAGAAGATAACAAATTTTTCGCAATTCTACTGCTCCAATCGCTTAACCAGAATGGCCTAGGGGAAAAACGCACATACAGTTGTAATCGGGCGAGTTTCTACTTTCAGATGAAATAGGAATTTTTGGGATAAGTCAATCCGTTCGCGAGATAGGGTATTATGAAGCCAAGAAACGGTTGAGAAGGCCACAAATTTTTCGCACTTCTGCTGCTCCAAACGCTTAACCAGAATGGTCTAAGGAAAAAATACACATACCTTTGTAATCGGGCGAGTTTCTACTTTTAGATGCAATAGGAATTTTTGGGTTAGGTCAATCCGTTCGCGAGATATGGGAGTTTGAAGCCAAGAAATGGTTGAGAAGACAACAAATTTTTCGCAATTCTGCTTCTCCAAACGCTTAACCAGATTGCCCTAGGGAAAAAATACACATACCGTTGTAATCGGGCGATTTTCTACTTTTAGATGCAATAGAAATTTTTGGGTTAGGTGAGTCCGTTCGCGAGATATGGGAGTTTGAAGCTAAGAAATGTTTGAGAAGGCAAAAAATTTTTCGCACTTCTGCTGCTCCAAACGCATTACCAGAATGGCCTAGGGAAAAAGTACACATACCGTTGTAATCGGGCGAGTTTCTACTTTCATACGCAACAGGAATTTTTGGGTTAGGTCAATCCGTTCGCGAGATATGGGAGTTTGAAGACAAGAAATGGTTGAGAAGGCAAAAAATTTTTCGCAATTCTGCTGCTCCAAACGCTCAACCAGAATGGCATAGGGAAAAAATACACATACCGTTGTAATCGGGCGAGTTTCTACATTCAGACGCAGCAGGAATTTTTGGGTTTGGTCAATCCGTTCGCGAGATATGGGACTATGAAGCGAAGAAATGGTTGCGAAGACAACAAATTTTTCGCACTTCTGCTGCTCCAATCGCTTAACCAGAATGGCCTAGGGGAAAAATACAAATACTGTTGTAATCGGGCTAGTTTCTACTTTCAGATGCAATTGGAATTTTTGGGTTAGGTTAATCCGTTCGCGAGATATGGGAGATTGAAGCCAAGAAATGGTTGAGAACGCAAAAAATTTTTCGCAATTTTGCTGCTCCAAACGCTTAACCAGAATGGCCTAAGGAAAAAATACACATACCGTTGTAATCGGGCGAGTTTCTACTTTTAGATGCAATAGGAATTTTTGGGTTAGGTCAATCCGTTCGCGAGATATGGGAGTTTGAAGCCAAGAAATGGTTGAAAAGACAACAAATTTTTCGCACTTCTGCTGCTCCAAACGCATAACAAGAATGGCCTAGGGAAAAAATACGCATACAGTTGTAATCGGGCGAGTTTCTACTTTCAGACGCAGCAGGAATTTTTGGGAATGGTCAATCCGTTCGCGAGAAATGGGACTATGAAGCGAAGAAATGGTTGGGAAGACAACAAATTTTTCGCACTTCTGCTGCTCCAATCGCTTAACCAGAATGGCCCAGGGGAAAAATACAAGTACCGTTGTAACCGGGCGAGTTTTTACTTTCAGATGCAATTGGAATTTTTGGATTAGGTCAATCCGTTCGCGAGATATGGGAGTTAGAAGCCAAGAAATGGTTGAGAAGACAACAAATTTTTCGCACTTCTGCTGCTCCAATCGCTTAACCAGAATGGCCTAGGGAAAAAATACACATACCGTTGTAATCGGGCGAGTTTCTACTTTCCGATGCAATAGGAATTTTTGGGTTAGGTCAAACCGTTCGCGAGATATGGGCGTTTGAAGCTAAGAAATGGTTGAGAAGACAACAAATTTTTCGTACTTCTGCTGCTCCAATCGCTTAACCAGAATGGCCTAGGGGAAAAATACACATACCGTTGTAATCGGGCGGGTTTCCACTTTCAGATGCAATAGGAATTTTTGGGTTAGGTCAATACGTTCGCGAGATATGGGAGTTTGAAACTAAGAAATGGTTGAGAAGACAACAAATTTTTCGCACTTCTGCTGCTCCAATCGCTTAACCAGAATGGCCTAGGGTAAAAATACACATACCGTTGTAATCGGGCGAGTTTCTACTTTCATACGCAACAGGAATTTTTGGGTTAGGTCAATCCGTTCGCGAGATATGGGAGTTTGAAGCCAAGAAATGGTTGAGAAGACAACAAATTTTTCGCAATTCTGCTTCTCCAAACGCTTAACCAGATTGCCCTAGGGAAAAAATACACATACCGTTGTAATCGGGCGATTTTCTACTTTTAGATGCAATAGAAATTTTTGGGTTAGGTGAGTCCGTTCGCGAGATATGGGAGTTTGAAGCTAAGAAATGTTTGAGAAGGCAAAAAATTTTTCGCACTTCTGCTGCTCCAAACGCATTACCAGAATGGCCTAGGGAAAAAGTACACATACCGTTGTAATCGGGCGAGTTTCTACTTTCATACGCAACAGGAATTTTTGGGTTAGGTCAATCCGTTCGCGAGATATGGGAGTTTGAAGACAAGAAATGGTTGAGAAGGCAAAAAATTTTTCGCAATTCTGCTGCTCCAAACGCTCAACCAGAATGGCATAGGGAAAAAATACACATACCGTTGTAATCGGGCGAGTTTCTACATTCAGACGCAGCAGGAATTTTTGGGTTTGGTCAATCCGTTCGCGAGATATGGGACTATGAAGCGAAGAAATGGTTGCGAAGACAACAAATTTTTCGCACTTCTGCTGCTCCAATCGCTTAACCAGAATGGCCTAGGGGAAAAATACAAATACTGTTGTAATCGGGCTAGTTTCTACTTTCAGATGCAATTGGAATTTTTGGGTTAGGTTAATCCGTTCGCGAGATATGGGAGATTGAAGCCAAGAAATGGTTGAGAACGCAAAAAATTTTTCGCAATTTTGCTGCTCCAAACGCTTAACCAGAATGGCCTAAGGAAAAAATACACATACCGTTGTAATCGGGCGAGTTTCTACTTTTAGATGCAATAGGAATTTTTGGGTTAGGTCAATCCGTTCGCGAGATATGGGAGTTTGAAGCCAAGAAATGGTTGAAAAGACAACAAATTTTTCGCACTTCTGCTGCTCCAAACGCATAACAAGAATGGCCTAGGGAAAAAATACGCATACAGTTGTAATCGGGCGAGTTTCTACTTTCAGACGCAGCAGGAATTTTTGGGAATGGTCAATCCGTTCGCGAGAAATGGGACTATGAAGCGAAGAAATGGTTGGGAAGACAACAAATTTTTCGCACTTCTGCTGCTCCAATCGCTTAACCAGAATGGCCCAGGGGAAAAATACAAGTACCGTTGTAACCGGGCGAGTTTTTACTTTCAGATGCAATTGGAATTTTTGGATTAGGTCAATCCGTTCGCGAGATATGGGAGTTAGAAGCCAAGAAATGGTTGAGAAGACAACAAATTTTTCGCACTTCTGCTGCTCCAATCGCTTAACCAGAATGGCCTAGGGAAAAAATACACATACCGTTGTAATCGGGCGAGTTTCTACTTTCCGATGCAATAGGAATTTTTGGGTTAGGTCAAACCGTTCGCGAGATATGGGCGTTTGAAGCTAAGAAATGGTTGAGAAGACAACAAATTTTTCGTACTTCTGCTGCTCCAATCGCTTAACCAGAATGGCCTAGGGGAAAAATACACATACCGTTGTAATCGGGCGGGTTTCCACTTTCAGATGCAATAGGAATTTTTGGGTTAGGTCAATACGTTCGCGAGATATGGGAGTTTGAAACTAAGAAATGGTTGAGAAGACAACAAATTTTTCGCACTTCTGCTGCTCCAATCGCTTAACCAGAATGGCCTAGGGTAAAAATACACATACCGTTGTAATCGGGCGAGTTTCTACTTTCATACGCAACAGGGATTTTTGGGTTAGGTCAATCCGTTCGCGAGATATGGGAGTTTGAAGCCAAGAAATGGTTCAGAAGGCAAAAAATTTTTCGCAATTCTGCTGCTCCAATCGCTTAACCAGAATGGCCTAGGGAAAAAATACACATACCGTTGTAATCGGGCGAGTTTCTACTTTCCGATGCAATAGGAATTTTTGGGTTAGGTCAAACCGTTCGCGAGATATGGGCGTTTGAAGCTAAGAAATGGTTGAGAAGACAACAAATTTTTCGCACTTCTGCTGCTCCAATCGCTTAACCAGAATGGCCTAGGGGAAAAATACACATACCGTTGTAATCGGGCGGGTTTCCACTTTCAGATGCAATAGGAATTTTTGGGTTAGGTCAATACGTTCGCGAGATATGGGAGTTTGAAACTAAGAAATGGTTGAGAAGACAACAAATTTTTCGCACTTCTGCTGCTCCAATCGCTTAACCAGAATGGCCTAGGGTAAAAATACACATACCGTTGTAATCGGGCGAGTTTCTACTTTCATACGCAACAGGGATTTTTGGGTTAGGTCAATCCGTTCGCGAGATATGGGAGTTTGAAGCCAAGAAATGGTTGAGAAGGCAAAAAATTTTTCGCAATTCTGCTGCTCCAAACGCTTAACCAGAATGGCATAGGGAAAAAGTACACATACCGTTGTAATCGGGCGAGTTTCTACTTTCAGATGCAATAGGAATTTTTGGGTTCGGTCAATCCGTTCGCGAGATATGGAAGTTTGAAGCTAAGAATTGGTTGAGAAGACAACAAATTTTTCGCACTTCTGCTGCTCCAAACGCATAACCAGAATGGCCTAGGGACAAAATACGCATATAGTTGTAATCGGGCGAGTTTCTACTTTCAGACGCAGCAGGAATTTTTGGGTTTGGTCAATCCGTTCGCGAGATATGGGACTATGAAGCGAAGAAATGGTTGGGAAGACAACAAATTTTTCGCAATTCTGCTGCTCCAATCGCTTAACCAGAATGGCCTAGGGGAAAAATACACATACCGTTGTAATCGGGCGAGTTTCTACTTTCCGATGCAATAGGAATTTTTGGGTTAGGTCAATCCGTTCGCGAGATATGGGAGTTTGAAGCTAAGAAATGGTTGAGAAGACAACAAATTTTTCGCAATTCTGCTGCTCCAAACGCATAACCAGAATGGCCTAGGGAAAAAATACGCATACAGTTGTAATCGGGCGAGGTTCTTCTTTAATACGCAACAGGAATTTTTGGGTTAGGTCAATCCGTTCGCGAGATATGGGAGTTTGAAGCCAAGAAATGGTTGAGAAGGCAAAAAATTTTTCGCAATTCTGCTGCTCCAAACGCTCAACCAGAATGGCTTAGGGAAAAAATACACATACCGTTGTAATCGGGCGAGTTTCTACATTCAGACGCAGCAGGAATTTTTGGGTTTGGTCAATCCGTTCGCGAGATATGGGACTATGAAGCGAAGAAATGGTTGCGAAGACAACAAATTTTTCGCACTTCTGCTGCTCCAATCGCTTAACCAGAATGGCCTAGGGGAAAAATACAAATACTGTTGTAATCGGGCGAGTTTCTACTTTCAGATGCAATTGGAATTTTTGGGTTAGGTTAATCCGTTCGCGAGATATGGGAGATTGAAGCCAAGAAATGGTTGAGAACGCAAAAAATTTTTCGCAATTTTGCTGCTCCAAACGCTTAACCAGAATGGCCTAAGGAAAAAATACACATACCGTTGTAATCGGGCGAGTTTCTACTTTTAGATGCAATAGGAATTTTTGGGTTAGGTCAAACCGTTCGCGAGATATGGGCGTTTGAAGCTAAGAAATGGTTGAGAAGACAACAAATTTTTCGCACTTCTGCTGCTCCAATCGCTTAACCAGAATGGCCTAGGGGAAAAATACACATACCGTTGTAATCGGGCGGGTTTCCACTTTCAGATGCAATAGGAATTTTTGGGTTAGGTCAATACGTTCGCGAGATATGGGAGTTTGAAACTAAGAAATGGTTGAGAAGACAACAAATTTTTCGCACTTCTGCTGCTCCAATCGCTTAACCAGAATGGCCTAGGGTAAAAATACACATACCGTTGTAATCGGGCGAGTTTCTACTTTCATACGCAACAGGGATTTTTGGGTTAGGTCAATCCGTTCGCGAGATATGGGAGTTTGAAGCCAAGAAATGGTTGAGAAGGCAAAAAATTTTTCGCAATTCTGCTGCTCCAAACGCTTAACCAGAATGGCATAGGGAAAAAGTACACATACCGTTGTAATCGGGCGAGTTTCTACTTTCAGATGCAATAGGAATTTTTGGGTTCGGTCAATCCGTTCGCGAGATATGGGAGTTTGAAGCTAAGAATTGGTTGAGAAGACAACAAATTTTTCGCACTTCTGCTGCTCCAAACGCATAACCAGAATGGCCTAGGGAAAAAATACGCATATAGTTGTAATCGGGCGAGTTTCTACTTTCAGACGCAGCAGGAATTTTTGGGTTTGGTCAATCCGTTCGCGAGATATGGGACTATGAAGCGAAGAAATGGTTGGGAAGACAACAAATTTTTCGCAATTCTGCTGCTCCAATCGCTTAACCAGAATGGCCTAGGGGAAAAATACACATACCGTTGTAATCGGGCGAGTTTCTACTTTCCGATGCAATAGGAATTTTTGGGTTAGGTCAATCCGTTCGCGAGATATGGGAGTTTGAAGCTAAGAAATGGTTGAGAAGACAACAAATTTTTCGCAATTCTGCTGCTCCAAACGCATAACCAGAATGGCCTAGGGAAAAAATACGCATACAGTTGTAATCGGGCGAGGTTCTTCTTTAATACGCAACAGGAATTTTTGGGTTAGGTCAATCCGTTCGCGAGATATGGGAGTTTGAAGCCAAGAAATGGTTGAGAAGGCAAAAAATTTTTCGCAATTCTGCTGCTCCAAACGCTCAACCAGAATGGCTTAGGGAAAAAATACACATACCGTTGTAATCGGGCGAGTTTCTACATTCAGACGCAGCAGGAATTTTTGGGTTTGGTCAATCCGTTCGCGAGATATGGGACTATGAAGCGAAGAAATGGTTGCGAAGACAACAAATTTTTCGCACTTCTGCTGCTCCAATCGCTTAACCAGAATGGCCTAGGGGAAAAATACAAATACTGTTGTAATCGGGCGAGTTTCTACTTTCAGATGCAATTGGAATTTTTGGGTTAGGTTAATCCGTTCGCGAGATATGGGAGATTGAAGCCAAGAAATGGTTGAGAACGCAAAAAATTTTTCGCAATTTTGCAGCTCCAAACGCTTAACCAGAATGGCCTAAGGAAAAAATACACATACCGTTGTAATCGGGCGAGTTTCTACTTTTAGATGCAATAGGAATTTTTGGGTTAGGTCAATCCGTTCGCGAGATATGGGAGTTTGAAGCCAAGAAATGGTTGAAAAGACAACAAATTTTTCGCACTTCTGCTGCTCCAAACGCATAACCAGAATGGCCTAGGGAAAAAATACGCATATAGTTGTAATCGGGCGAGTTTCTACTTTCAGACGCAGCAGGAATTTTTGGGTTTGGTCAATCCGTTCGCGAGATATGGGACTATGAAGCGAAGAAATGGTTGGGAAGACAACAAATTTTTCGCAATTCTGCTGCTCCAATCGCTTAACCAGAATGGCCTAGGGGAAAAATACACATACCGTTGTAATCGGGCGAGTTTCTACTTTCCGATGCAATAGGAATTTTTGGGTTAGGTCAATCCGTTCGCGAGATATGGGAGTTTGAAGCTAAGAAATGGTTGAGAAGACAACAAATTTTTCGCAATTCTGCTGCTCCAAACGCATAACCAGAATGGCCTAGGGAAAAAATACGCATACAGTTGTAATCGGGCGAGTTTCTTCTTTAATACGCAACAGGAATTTTTGGGTTAGGTCAATCCGTTCGCGAGATATGGGAGTTTGAAGCCAAGAAATGGTTGAGAAGGCAAAAAATTTTTCGCAATTCTGCTGCTCCAAACGCTCAACCAGAATGGCTTAGGGAAAAAATACACATACCGTTGTAATCGGGCGAGTCTCTACATTCAGACGCAGCAGGAATTTTTGGGTTTGGTCAATCCGTTCGCGAGATATGGGACTATGAAGCGAAGAAATGGTTGCGAAGACAACAAATTTTTCGCACTTCTGCTGCTCCAATCGCTTAACCAGAATGGCCTAGGGGAAAAATACAAATACTGTTGTAATCGGGCGAGTTTCTACTTTCAGATGCAATTGGAATTTTTGGGTTAGGTTAATCCGTTCGCGAGATATGGGAGATTGAAGCCAAGAAATGGTTGAAAAGACAACAAATTTTTCGCACTTCTGCTGCTCCAAACGCATAACAAGAATGGCCTAGGGAAAAAATACGCATACAGTTGTAATCGGGCGAGTTTCTACTTTCAGACGCAGCAGGAATTTTTGGGTATGGTCAATCCGTTCGCGAGATATGGGACTATGAAGCGAAGAAATGGTTGGGAAGACAACAAATTTTTCGCACTTCTGCTGCTCCAATCGCTTAACCAGAATGGCCCAGGGGAAAAATACAAGTACCGTTGTAACCGGGCGAGTTTTTACTTTCAGATGCAATTGGAATTTTTGGATTAGGTCAATCCGTTCGCGAGATATGGGAGTTTGAAGCCAAGAAATGGTTGAGAAGACAACAAATTTTTCGCACTTCTGCTGCTCCAATCGCTTAACCAGGATGGCCTAGGGAAAAAATACACATACCGTTGTAATCGGGCGAGTTTCTACTTTCCGATGCAATAGGAATTTTTGGGTTAGGTCAAACCGTTCGCGAGATATGGGCGTTTGAAGCTAAGAAATGGTTGAGAAGACAACAAATTTTTCGCACTTCTGCTGCTCCAATCGCTTAACCAGAATGGCCTAGGGGAAAAATACACATACCGTTGTAATCGGGCGGGTTTCCACTTTCAGATGCAATAGGAATTTTTGGGTTAGGTCAATACGTTCGCGAGATATGGGAGTTTGAAACTAAGAAATGGTTGAGAAGACAACAAATTTTTCGCACTTCTGCTGCTCCAATCGCTTAACCAGAATGGCCTAGGGGAAAAATACACATACCGTTGTAATCGGGCGAGTTTCTACTTTCATACGCAACAGGGATTTTTGGGTTAGGTCAATCCGTTCGCGAGATATGGGAGTTTGAAGCCAAGAAATGGTTGAGAAGGCAAAAAATTTTTCGCAATTCTGCTGCTCCAAACGCTTAACCAGAATGGCATAGGGAAAAAGTACACATACCGTTGTAATCGGGCGAGTTTCTACTTTCAGATGCAATAGGAATTTTTGGGTTCGGTCAATCCGTTCGCGAGATATGGGAGTTTGAAGCTAAGAATTGGTTGAGAAGACAACAAATTTTTCGCACTTCTGCTGCTCCAAACGCATAACCAGAATGGCCTAGGGAAAAAATACGCATATATTTGTAATCGGGCGAGTTTCTACTTTCAGACGCAGCAGGAATTTTTGGGTTTGGTCAATCCGTTCGCGAGATATGGGACTATGAAACGAAGAAATGGTTGGGAAGACAACAAATTTTTCGCAATTCTGCTGCTCCAATCGCTTAACCAGAATGGCCTAGGGGAAAAATACACATACCGTTGTAATCGGGCGAGTTTCTACTTTCCGATGCAATAGGAATTTTTGGGTTAGGTCAATCCGTTCGCGAGATATGGGAGTTTGAAGCTAAGAAATGGTTGAGAAGACAACAAATTTTTCGCAATTCTGCTGCTCCAAACGCATAACCAGAATGGCCTAGGGAAAAAATACGCATACAGTTGTAATCGGGCGAGTTTCTTCTTTAATACGCAACAGGAATTTTTGGGTTAGGTCAATCCGTTCGCGAGATATGGGAGTTTGAAGCCAAGAAATGGTTGAGAAGGCAAAAAATTTTTTGCAATTCTGCTGCTCCAAACGCTCAACCAGAATGGTATAGGGAAAAAATACACATACCGTTGTAATCGGGCGAGTTTCTACATTCAGACGCAGCAGGAATTTTTGGGTTTGGTCAATCCGTTCGCGAGATATGGGACTATGAAGCGAAGAAATGGTTGCGAAGACAACAAATTTTTCGCACTTCTGCTGCTCCAATCGCTTAACCAGAATGGCCTAGGGGAAAAATACAAATACTGTTGTAATCGGGCGAGTTTCTACTTTCAGATGCAATTGGAATTTTTGGGTTAGGTTAATCCGTTCGCGAGATATGGGAGATTGAAGCCAAGAAATGGTTGAAAAGACAACAAATTTTTCGCACTTCTGCTGCTCCAAACGCATAACAAGAATGGCCTAGGGAAAAAATACGCATACAGTTGTAATCGGGCGAGTTTCTACATTCAGACGCAGCAGGAATTTTTGGGTTTGGTCAATCCGTTCGCGAGATATGGGACTATGAAGCGAAGAAATGGTTGCGAAGACAACAAATTTTTCGAAAATCTGCTGCTCCAATCGCTTAACCAGAATGGCCTAGGAGAAAAATACACATACCGTTGTAATCGGGCGAGTTTCTACTTTCCGATGCAATAGGAATTTTTGGGTTAGGTCAATCCGTTCGCGAGATATGGGACTATGAAGCGAAGAAATGGTTGGGAAGACAACAAATTTTTCGCACTTCTGCTGCTCCAATCGCTTAACCAGAATGGCCCAGGGGAAAAATACACATACCGTTGTAATCGGGCGAGTTTCCACTTTCAGATGCAATAGGAATTTTTGGGTTAGGTCAATCCGTTCGCGAGATATGGGAGTTTGAAGCTAAGAAATGGTTGAGAAGACAACAAATTTTTCGCACTTCTGCTGCTCCAATCGCTTAACCAGAATGGCCTAGGGAAAAAATACGCATACAGTTGTAGTCGGGCGAGTTTCTACTTTCAGACGCAGCAGGAATTTTTGGGTTTGGTCAATCCGTTCGCGAGATATGGGACTATGAAGCGAAGAAATGGTTGGGAAGACAACAAATTTTTCGCACTTCTGCTGCTCCAATCGCTTAACCAGAATGGCCCAGGGGAAAAATACACATACCGTTGTAATCGGGCGAGTTTCCACTTTCAGATGCAATAGGAATTTTTGGGTTAGGTCAATCCGTTCGCGAGATATGGGAGTTTGAAGCTAAGAAATGGTTGAGAAGACAACAAATTTTTCGCACTTCTGCTGCTCCAATCGCTTAACCAGAATGCCCTAGGGAAAAAATACACATACCGTTGTAATCGGGCGAGTTTCTACTTTCATACGCAACAGGAATTTTTGGGTTAGGTCAATCCGTTCGCGAGATATGGGAGTTTGAAGCCAAGAAATGGTTGAGAAGGCAAAAAATTTTTCGCAATTCTGCTGCTCCAAACGCTTAACCAGAATGGCATAGGGAAAAAATACACATACCGTTGTAATCGGGCGAGTTTCTACTTTCAGACGCAGCAGGAATTTTTGGGTTTGGTCAATCCGTTCGCGAGATATGGGAGATTGAAGCCAAGAAATGGTTGAGAACGCAAAAAATTTTTCGCAATTGTGCTGCTCCAAACGCTTAACCAGAATGGCCTAAGGAAAAAATACACATACCGTTGTATTCGGGCGAGTTTCTACTTTTAGATGCAATAGGAATTTTTGGGTTAGGTCAATCCGTTCGCGAGATATGGGAGTTTGAAGCCAAGAAATGGTTGAGAAGGCAAAAAATATTTCGCAATTCTGCTGCTCCGAACGCTTAACCAGAATGGCATAGGGAAAAAATACACATACCGTTGTAATCGGGCGAGTTTCTACTTTCAGACGCAGCAGGAATTTTTGCGTTTGGTCAATCCGTTCGCGAGATATGGGACTATGAAGCGAAGAAATGGTTGCGAAGACAACAAATTTTTCGAAAATCTGCTGCTCCAATCGCTTAACCAGAATGGCCTAGGAGAAAAATACACATACCGTTGTAATCGGGCGAGTTTCTACTTTCCGATGCAATAGGAATTTTTCGGTTAGGTCAATCCGTTCGCGAGATATGGGAGTTTGAAGCTAAGAAATGGTTGAGAAGACAACAAATTTTTCGCACTTCTGCTGCTCCAAACGCATAACCAGAATGGCCTAGGGAAAAAATACGCATACAGTTGTAATCGGGCGAGTTTCTACTTTCAGACGCAGCAGGAATTTTTGGGTTTGGTCAATCCGTTCGCGAGATATGGGACTATGAAGCGAAGAAATGGTTGGGAAGACAACAAATTTTTCGCACTTCTGCTGCTCCAATCGCTTAACCAGAATGGCCTAGGGGAAAAATACACATACCGTTGTAATCGGGCGAGTTTCCACTTTCAGATGCAATAGGAATTTTTCGGTTAGGTCAATACGTTCGCGAGATATGGGAGTTTGAAACTAAGAAATGGTTGAGAAGACAACAAATTTTTCGCACTTCTGCTGCTCCAAACGCTTAACCAGAATGGCCTAGGGAGAAAATAAACATACTGTTGTAATCGGGCGAGTTTCTAGTTTCACATGCAATAGGCATTTTTGGGTTTGGTCAATCCGTTCGCGAGATATGGGACTACGAAGCGAAGAAATGGTTGAGAAGATAACAAATTTTTCGCAATTCTGCTGCTCCAATCGCTTAACCAGAATGGCCTAGGGGAAAAATGCACATACAGTTGTAATCGGGCGAGTTTCTACTTTCAGATGAAATAGGAATTTTTGGGACAGGTCAATCCGTTCGCGAGATATGGGAGTTTGAAGCTAAGAAATGGTTGAGAAGAGTACAAATTTTCCGCAATTCTGGTGCTCCAAACGCTTAACCAGAATGGCATAGGGAAAAAATACAACTACCGTTGTAATCGGGCGAGTTTCTACTTTCAGATGAAATAGGAATTTTTGGGTTAGGTCAATCCGTTCGCGAGATATGGGAGTTTGAAGCCAAGAAATGGTTGAGAAGGCAAAAAATATTTCGCAATTCTGCTGCTCCAAACGCTTAACCAGAATGGCATAGGGAAAAAATACACATACCGTTGTAATCGGGCGAGTTTCTACTTTCAGACGCAGCAGGAATTTTTGCGTTTGGTCAATCCGTTCGCGAGATATGGGACTATGAAGCGAAGAAATGGTTGCGAAGACAACAAATTTTTCGAAAATCTGCTGCTTCAATCGCTTAACCAGAATGGCGTAGGAGAAATATACACATACCGTTGTAATCGGGCGAGTTTCTACTTTCCGATGCAATAGGAATTTTTGGGTTAGGTCAATCCGTTCGCGAGATATCGGAGTTTGAAGCTAAGAAATGGTTGAGAAGACAACAAATTTTTCGCACTTCTGCTGCTCCAAACGCATAACCAGAATGGCCTAGGGAAAAAATACGCATACAGTTGTAATCGGGCGAGTTTCTACTTTCAGACGCAGCAGGAATTTTTGGGTTTGGTCAATCCGTTCGCGAGATATGGGACTATGAAGCGAAGAAATGGTTGGGAAGACAACAAATTTTTCGCACTTCTGCTGCTCCAATCGCTTAACCAGAAGGGCCTAGGGGAAAAATAAACATACCGTTGTAATCGGGCGAGTTTCCACTTTCAGATGCAATAGGAATTTTTGGGTTAGGTCAATACGTTCGCGAGATATGGGAGTTTGAAACTAAGAAATGGTTGAGAAGACAACAAATTTTTCGCACTTCTGCTGCTCCAAACGCTTAACCAGAATGGCCTAGGGAGAAAATACACATACTGTTGTAATCGGGCGAGTTTCTAGTTTCACATGCAATAGGCATTTTTGGGTTTGGTCAATCCGTTCGCGAGATATGGGACTACGAAGCGAAGAAATGGTTGAGAAGATAACAAATTTTTCGCAATTCTGCTGCTCCAATCGCTTAACCAGAATGGCCTAGGGGAAAAATGCACATACAGTTGTAATCGGGCGAGTTTCTACTTTCAGATGAAATAGGAATTTTTGGGATAGGTCAATCCGTTCGCGAGATATGGCAGTTTGAAGCTAAGAAATGGTTGAGAAGAGAAAAAATTTTCCGCAATTCTGCTGCTCCAAACGCTTAACCAGAATGGCATAGGGAAAAAATACAACTACCGTTGTAATCGGGCGAGTTTCTACTTTCAGATGAAATAGGAATTTTTGGGTTAGGTCAATCCGTTCGCGAGATATGGGAGTTTGAAGCCACGAAATGGTTGAGAAGGCACAAAATTTTTCGCACTTCTACTGCTCCAAACGCTTAACCAGAATGGCCTAGGGAAAAAATACACATACCGTTGTAATCGGGCGAGTTTCTACTTTCAGATGCAGTAGGGATTTTTGGGTTAGGTCAATCCGTTCGCGAGATATGGGAGTTTGAAGCTACGAAATGGTTGAGAAGACAACAAATTTTTCGCAATTCTGCTGCGCCAAACGCTTAACCAGAATTGCATAGGGAAAAAATACACAAACCGTTGTAATCGGGCGAGTTTCTACTTTCAGACGCAACAGGAATTTTTGGGTTAGGCCAATCCGTTCGCGAGATATGGGAGTTTGAAGCTACAAAATGGTTGAGAAGGCAACAAATTTTTCGCAATTCTGCTACGCCAAACGCTTGTCCAGAATGGCCTAGGGAAAAAATACGCATACAGTGGTAATCGGGCGAGTTTCTACTTTCAGACGCAGCAGGAATTTTTGGGTTTGGTCAATCCGTTTGCGAGATATGGGAGTTTGAAGCTAAGAAGTGGTTGAGAAGACAACAGATTTTTCGCACTTCTGCTGCTCCAATCGCTTAACCAGAATAGCCTAGGGAAAAAATACACATACCGTTGTAATCGTGCGAGCTTCTACTTTCAGACGCAACAGGAATTTTTGGGTTAGGCCAATCCGTTCGCGAGATATGGGAGTTTGAAGCCAAGAAATGGTTGGGAAGGCACAAAATTTTTCGAAATTCTACTGCTCCAAACGCTTAACCAGAATGGCCTAGGGAAAAAATACACATACCGTTGTAATCGGGCAAGTTTCTACTTTCAGACGCAGCAGGAATTTTTGGGTTTGGTCAATCCGTTCGCGAGATATGGGACTATGAAGCGAAGAAATGGTTGGGAAGACAACAAATTTTTCGCACTTCTGCTGCTCCAATCGCTTAACCAGAATGGCCTAGGGGGAAAATACACATACCTTTGTAATCGGGCGAGTTTCCACTTTCAGATGCAATAGGAATTTTTGGGTTAGGTCAATACGTTCGCGAGATATGGGAGTTTGAAACTAAGAAATGGTTGAGAAGACAACAAATTTTTCGCAATTCTGCTGCTCCAAACGCTTAACCAGAATGGCCTAGGGAGAAAATACACATACTGTTGTAATCGGGCGAATTTCTAGTTTCAGATGCAATAGGACTTTTTGGGTTAGGTCAATCCGTTCGCGAGATAGGGTATTATGAAGCCAAGAAACGGTTGAGAAGGCCACAAATTTTTCGCACTTCTGCTGCTCCAAACGCTTAACCAGAATGGCCTAAGGAAAAAATACACATACCTTTGTAATCGGGCGAGTTTCTACTTTTAGATGCAATAGGAATTTTGGGGTTAGGTCAATCCGTTCGCGAGATATGGGAGTTTGAAGCCAAGAAATGGTTGAGAAGACAACAAATTTTTCGCAATTCTGCTGCTCCAATCGCTTAACCAGAATGGCCTAGGAGAATAATACACATACCGTTGTAATGGGGCGAGTTTCTACTTTCAGATGCAATAGAAATTTTTGGGTTAGGTGAATCCGTTCGCGAGATATGGGAGTTTGAAGCTAGGAAATGGTTGAGAAGGCAAAAAATTTTTCGCAATTCTGCTGCTCCAAACGCTTAACCAGATTGCCCTAGGGAAAAAATACACATACCTTTGTAATCGGGCGAGTTTCTACTTTCAGATGCAATAGGGATTTTTGGGTTAGGTCAATCCGTTCGCGAGATATGGGAGTTTGAAGCCAAGAAATGGTTGAGAAGGCAAAAAATTTTTCGCAATTCTGCTGCTCCAAACGCTTAACCAGAATGGCCTAGGGAAAAAATACACATACCGTTGTAATCGGGCGAGTTTCTACTTTCAGACGCAACAGGAATTTTTGGGTTAGGCCAATCCGTTCGAGAGATATGGGAGTTTGAAGCTAAGAAATGGTTGAGAAGACAACAAATTTTTCGCACTTCTGCTGCTCCAATCGCTTAACCAGAATGGCCTAGGGAAAAAATACACATACCGTTGTAATCGGGCGAGTTTCTACTTTCATACGCAACAGGAATTTTTGGGTTAGGTCAATCCGTTCGCGAGATATGGGAGTTTGAAGCCAAGAAATGGTTGAGAAGGCAAAAAATTTTTCGCAATTCTGATGCTCCAAACCCTTAATCAGAATGGCATAGGGAAAAAATACACATACCGTTGTAATCGTGCGAGTTTCTACTTTCAGACGCAACAGGAATTTTTGGGTTAGGCCAATCCGTTCGCGAGATATGGGAGTTTGAAGCCAAGAAATGGTTGAGAAGGCACAAAATTTTTTGAAATTCTACTGCTCCAAACGCTTAACCAGATTGCCCTAGGGAAAAAATACACATACCGTTGTAATCGGGCGAGTTTCTACTTTCAGATGCAGTAGGGATTTTTGGGTTAGGTCAATCCGTTCGCGAGATATGGGAGTTTGAAGCCAAGAAATGGTTGAGAAGGCAAAAAATTTTTCGCAATTCTGCTGCTCCAAACGCTTAACCAGAATGGCCTAGGGAAAAAATACACATACCGTTGTAATCGGGCGAGTTTCTACTTTCAGACGCAGCAGGAATTTTTGGGTTTGGTCAATCCGTTCGCGAGATATGGGACTATGAAGCGAAGAAATGATTGAGAAGACAACAAATTTTTCGCACTTCTGCTGCTCCAATCGTTTAACCAGAATGGCCTAGGAGAAAAATACACATACCGTTGTAATGGGGCGAGTTTCTACTTTCAGATGCAATACGAATTTTTGGGTTATGTCAATCCGTTCGCGAGATATGGGAGTTTGAAGCGAAGAAATGGTTGAGAAGACAACAAATTTTTCGCAATTCTGCTGCTACAATCGCTTAACCAGAATGGCCTAGGAGAAAAATACACATACCGTTGTAATGGGGCGAGTTTCTACTTTCAGATGCAATAGAAATTTTTGGGTTAGGTCAATCCGTTCGCGAGATATGGGAGTTTGAAGCTAAGAAATGGTTGTGAAGGCAAAAATTTTTTCGCAATTCTGCTGCTCCAAACGCTTAACCAGATTGCCCTAGGGAAAAAATGCATATACCGTTGTAATCGGGCGAGTTTCTACTTTCAGATGCAATAGGGATTTTTGAGTTAGGTCAATCCGTTCGCGAGATATGGGAGTTTGAATCTACGAAATGGTTGAGAAGACAACAAATTTTTCGCAATTCTGCTGCGCCAAACGCTTAACCAGAATGGCATAGGGAAAAAATACACCTACCGTTGTAATCGGGCGAGTATCTACTTTCAGATGAAATAGGAATTTTTGGCTCAGGTCAATCCGTTCGCGAGATATGGGAGTTCGAAGCCAAGAAATGGTTGAGAAGGCACAAAATTTTTCGCACTTCTGCTGCTCCAAACGCTTAACCAGAATGGCCTAGGAAAAAAATACACATACTGTTGTAATCGGGCGGGTTTCTACTTTTAGACGCAAGAGGAATTTTTGGGGTGGGTCAATCCGTTCGCGAGATTTGGGAGATTGAAGCCAAGAAATGGTTGAGAACGCAAAAAATTTTTCGCAATTGTGCTGCTCCAAACGCTTAACCAGAATGGCCTAAGGAAAAAATACACATACCGTTGTAATCGGGCGAGTTTCTACTTTTAGATGCAATTGGAATTTTTGGGTTAGATCAACCGTTCGCGAGATATGGGAGTTTGAAGCCAAGAAATGATTGAGAAGACAACAAATTTTTCGCAATTCTGCTGCTCCAATCGCTTAACCAGAATCGCCTAGGGAAAAAATACACATACAGTTGTAATCGGACGAGTTTCTACTTTCAGACGCAGCAGGAACTTTTGGGTTTGGTCAATCCGTTCGCGAGATATGGGACTATGAAGCGAAGAAATGGTTGGGAAGACAACCAATTTTTCGCACTTCTGCTGCTCCAATCGCTTAACCAGAATGGCCTAGGGGAAAAATACACATACCGTTGTAATCGGGCGAGTTTCCACTTTCAGATGCAATAGGAATTTTTGGGTTAGGTCAATCCGTTCGCGAGATATGGGACTATGAATCGAAGAAATGGTTGAGAAGACAACAAATTTTTCGCAATTCTGCTGCTCCAATCGCTTAACCAGAATGGCCTAGGGGAAAAATGCACATACAGTTGTAATCAGGCGAGTTTCTACTTTCAGATGAAATAGGAATTTTTGGGATAGGTCAATCCGTTCGCGAGATATGGGAGTTTGAAGCCAAGAAATGGTTGAGAAGGCACAAAATTTTTCGCACATCTGCTGCTCCAAACGCATAACCAGAATGGCCTAGGAAGAAAATACACATACTGTTGTAATCGAGCGAGTTTCTACTTTTAGACGCAAGAGGAATTTTTGGGGTTGGTCAATCAGTTCGCGAGATATTGGAGATTGAAGCCAAGAAATGGTTGAGAACGCAAAAAATTTTTCGCAATTGAGCTGCTCCAAACGCTTAACCAGAATGGCCTAAGGAAAAAATACACATACCATTGTAATCGGGCGAGTTTCTACTTTCAGATGCAATAGGAATTTTTGGGTTAGGTCAATCCGTTGGCGAGATATGGGACTATGAAGCGAAGAAATGGTTGAGAAGACAACAAATTTTTCGCAATTCTGCTGCTCCAATCGCTTAACCAGAATGGCCTAGGGGAAAAATGCACATACAGTTGTAATCGGGCGAGTTTCTACTTTCAGATGAAATAGGAATTTTTGGGATAGGTCAATCCGTTCGCGAGATATGGGAGTTTGAAGCCAAGAAATGGTTGAGAGGGCACAAAATTTTTCGCACTTCTGCTGCTCCAAACGCTTAACCAGAATGGCCTAGGAAAAAAATACACCTACTGTTGTAATCGGGCGAGTTTCTACTTTTAGACGCAAGAGGAATTTTTGGGGTGGGTCAATCCGTTCGCGAGATATGGGAGATTGAAGCCAAGAAATGGTTGAGAACGCAAAAAATTTTTCGCAATTCTGCTGCTCCAAATGCTTAACCAGAATGGCCTATAGTAAAAATACACATACCGTTGTAATCGGGCGAGTTTCTACTTTCAGATGCAATAGGAATTTTTGTGTTAGGTCAATCCGTTCGCGAGATATGGCAGTTTGAAGCTAAGAAATGGTTGAGATGACAACAAATTTTTCGCACTTCTGCTGCTCCAAACGCATAACCAGAATGGCCTAGGGAAAAAATACGCCTACAGTTGTAATCGGGCGAGTTTCTACTTTCAGACGCAGCAGGAATTTTTGGGTTTGGTCAATTCGTTCGCGAGATATGGGACTATGAAGCGAAGAAATGGTTGGGAAGACAACAAATTTTTCGCACTTCTGCTGCTCCAATCGCTTAACCAGAATGGCCTAGGAGAAAAATACACATACCGTTGTAAACGGGCAAGTTTCTACTTTCAGATGCAATGGGGATTTTTGGGTTAGGTCAATCCGTTCGCGAGATATGGGTGTTTGAAGCTACGAAATGGTTGAGAAGACAACAAATTTTTCGCAATTCTGCTGCTCCAATCGCGTAACCAGAATGGCCTAGGGGAAAAATACACATACCGTTGTAATCGGGCGAGTTTCCACTTTCAGATGCAATAGGGATTTTTGGGTTAGGTCAATCCGTTCGCGAGATATGGGAGTTTGAAGCTAAGAAATGGTTGAGAAGACAACAAATTTTTCGCAATTCTGCTGCTCCAATCGCTTAACCAGAATGGCCTAGGGAAAAACTACACATACCGTTGTAATCGGGCCAGTTTCTACTTTCATACGCAACAGGAATTTTTGGATTAGGTCAATCCGTTCGCGAGATATGGGAGTTTGAAGCCAAGAAATGGTTGAGAAGGCGAAAAATTTTTCGAAATTCTGCTGCTCCAAACGCTTAACCAGAATGGCATAGGGAAAAAATACACATACCGTTGTAATCGGGCGAGTTTCTACTTTCAGACGCAGCAGGAATTTTTGGGTTTGGTCAGTCCGTTCGCGAGATATGGGACTATGAAGCGAAGAAATGGTTGAGAAGACAACAAATTTTTCGCACTTCTGCTGATCCAATCGCTTAACCAGAATGGCCTAGGGGAAAAATACACATACCGTTTTAATCGGGCGAGTTTCTACTTTCAGATGCAATAGGAATTTTTGGGTTATGTCAATCCGTTCGCGAGATATGGGAGTTTGAAGCTAAGAAATGGTTGAGAGGACAACAAATTTTTCGCAATTCTGCTGCTCCAATAGCTTAACCAGAATGGCCTAGGAGAAAAATACACATACCGTTGTAATGGGGCGAGTTTCTACTTTCAGATGCAATAGAAATTTTTGGGTTAGGTGAATCCGTTCGCGAGATATGGGAGTTTGAAGCTAAGAAATGGTTGAGAAGGCAAAAAATTTTTCGCAATTCTGCTGCTCCAAACGCATAACCAGAATGGCCGAGGAAAAAAATACACATACTGTTGTAATCGGGCGAGTTTCTACTTTTAGACGCAAGAGGAATTTTTGGGTTGGGTCAAACCGTTCGCGAGATATGGGAGTTTGAAACCAAGAACTGGTTGAGAACGCAAAAAATTTTTCGCTATTCTGCTGCTCCAAACGCTTAACCAGAATGGCCTAGGGAAAAAATACACATAACATTGTAATCGGGCGAGTTTCTACTTTCAGATGCAATAGGAATTTTTGGGTTATGTCAATCCGTTCGCAAGATATGGGAGTTTGAAGCTAAGAAATGGTTGAGAAGAGAACAAATTTTTCGCACTTCTGCTGCTCCAAACGCTTAACCAGAATGGCCTAGAGTAAAAATACACATACCGTTGTAATCGGGCGAGTTTCCACTTACAGATGCAATAGGAATTTTTGGGTTATATCAATCCGTTCGCGAGATATTGGAGTTTGAAGCTAAGAAATGGTTGAGAGGACAACAAATTTTTCGCAATTCTGCTGCTCCAATAGCTTAACCAGAATGGCCTAGGAGAAAAATACACATACCTTTGTAATGGGGCGAGTTTCTACTTTCAGATGCAATAGAAATTTTTCGGTTAGGTGAATCCGTTCGCGAGATATGGGAGTTTGAAGCTAAGAAATGGTTGAGAAGGCAAAAAATTTTTCGCAATTCTGCTGCTCCAAACGCTTAACCAGATTGCCCTAGGGAAAAAATACACATACCGTTCTAATCGGGCGAGTTTCTACTTTCAGATGCAATAGGAATTTTTGGGTTAGGTCAATCCGTTCGCGAGATATGGGAGTTTGAAGCTAAGAAATGGTTGAGAGGACAACAAATTTTTCGCACTTCTGCTGCTCCATACGCATAACCAGAATGGCCGAGGAAAAAAATACACATACTGTTGTAATCGGGCGAGTTTCTACTTTTAGACGCAAGAGGAATTTTTGGGTTGTGTCAAACCGTTCGCGAGATATGGGAGGTTGAAACCAAGAACTGGTTGAGAACGCAAAAAATTTTTCGCAATTCTGCTGCTCCAAACGCTTAACCAGAATGGCCTAGGGAAAAAATACACATACCATTGTAATCGGGCGAGTTTCTACTTTCAGATGCAATAGGAATTTTTGGGTTATGTCAATCCGTTCGCGAGATATGGGTGTTTGAAGCTAAGAAATGGTTGAGAAGAGAACAAATTTTTCGCACTTCTGCTGCTCCAAACGCTTAACCAGAATGGCCTAGAGTAAAAATACACATACCGTTGTAATCGGGCGAGTTTCCACTTACAGATGCAATAGGAATTTTTGGGTTATATCAATCCGTTCGCGAGATATTGGAGTTTGAAGCTAAGAAATGGTTGAGAGGACAACAAATTTTTCGCAATTCTGCTGCTCCAATAGCTTAACCAGAATGGCCTAGGAGAAAAATACACATACCTTTGTAATGGGGCGAGTTTCTACTTTCAGATGCAATAGAAATTTTTCGGTTAGGTGAATCCGTTCGCGAGATATGGGAGTTTGAAGCTAAGAAATGGTTGAGAAGGCAAAAAATTTTTCGCAATTCTGCTGCTCCAAACGCTTAACCAGATTGCCCTAGGGAAAAAATACACATACCGTTCTAATCGGGCGAGTTTCTACTTTCAGATGCAATAGGAATTTTTGGGTTAGGTCAATCCGTTCGCGAGATATGGGAGTTTGAAGCTAAGAAATGGTTGAGAGGACAACAAATTTTTCGCACTTCTGCTGCTCCATACGCATAACCAGAATGGCCGAGGAAAAAAATACACATACTGTTGTAATCGTGCGAGTTTCTACTTTTAGACGCAAGAGGAATTTTTGGGTTGTGTCAAACCGTTCGCGAGATATGGGAGGTTGAAACCAAGAACTGGTTGAGAACGCAAAAAATTTTTCGCAATTCTGCTGCTCCAAACGCTTAACCAGGATGGCCTAGGGAAAAAATACACATACCATTGTAATCGGGCGAGTTTCTACTTTCAGATGCAATAGGAATTTTTGGGTTATGTCAATCCGTTCGCGAGATATGGGTGTTTGAAGCTAAGAAATGGTTGAGAAGAGAACAAATTTTTCGCACTTCTGCTGCTCCAAACGCTTAACCAGAAAGGCCTAGAGTAAAAATACACATACCGTTGTAATCGGGCGAGTTTCCACTTACAGATGCAATAGGAATTTTTGGGTTATATCAATCCGTTCGCAAGATAAGGGAGTTTGAACCCAAGAAATGGTTGAGAAGGCCACAAATGTTTCGCACTTCTGCTGCTCCAAACGCTTAACAAGAATGGCCTAGTAGAAAAATACACATACCGTTGTAATCGGGCGAGTTTCTACTTTCAGATGCAATAGGAATTTTTGTGTTAGCTCAATTCGTTCGCGAGATATGGCAGTTTGAAGCTAAGAAATGAATGAGAAGACAACAAATTCTTCGCACTTCTGCTGCTCCAAACGCTTAACCAGAATGGCCTAGAGTAAAAATACACATACCGTTGTAATCGGGCGAGTTTCCACTTACAGATGCAATAGGAATTTTTGGGTTATATCAATCCGTTCGCGAGATATTGGAGTTTGAAGCTAAGAAATGGTTGAGAGGACAACAAATTTTTCGCAATTCTGCTGCTCCAATAGCTTAACCAGAATGGCCTAGGAGAAAAATACACATACCTTTGTAATGGGGCGAGTTTCTACTTTCAGATGCAATAGAAATTTTTCGGTTAGGTGAATCCGTTCGCGAGATATGGGAGTTTGAAGCTAAGAAATGGTTGAGAAGGCAAAAAATTTTTCGCAATTCTGCTGCTCCAAACGCTTAACCAGATTGCCCTAGGGAAAAAATACACATACCGTTCTAATCGGGCGAGTTTCTACTTTCAGATGCAATAGGAATTTTTGGGTTAGGTCAATCCGTTCGCGAGATATGGGAGTTTGAAGCTGAGAAATGGTTGAGAGGACAACAAATTTTTCGCACTTCTGCTGCTCCATACGCATAACCAGAATGGCCGAGGAAAAAAATACACATACTGTTGTAATCGGGCGAGTTTCTACTTTTAGACGCAAGAGGAATTTTTGGGTTGTGTCAAACCGTTCGCGAGATATGGGAGGTTGAAACCAAGAACTGGTTGAGAACGCAAAAAATTTTTCGCAATTCTGCTGCTCCAAACGCTTAACCAGAATGGCCTAGGGAAAAAATACACATACCATTGTAATCGGGCGAGTTTCTACTTTCAGATGCAATAGGAATTTTTGGGTTATGTCAATCCGTTCGCGAGATATGGGTGTTTGAAGCTAAGAAATGGTTGAGAAGAGAACAAATTTTTCGCACTTCTGCTGCTCCAAACGCTTAACCAGAATGGCCTAGAGTAAAAATACACATACCGTTGTAATCGGGCGAGTTTCCACTTACAGATGCAATAGGAATTTTTGGGTTATATCAATCCGTTCGCAAGATAAGGGAGTTTGAACCCAAGAAATGGTTGAGAAGGCCACAAATGTTTCGCACTTCTGCTGCTCCAAACGCTTAACAAGAATGGCCTAGTAGAAAAATACACATACCGTTGTAATCGGGCGAGTTTCTACTTTCAGATGCAATAGGAATTTTTGTGTTAGGTCAATTCGTTCGCGAGATATGGCAGTTTGAAGCTAAGAAATGGATGAGAAGACAACAAATTTTTCGCACTTCTGCTGCTCCAAACGCATAACCAGAATGGCCTAGGGAAAAAATACGCCTACAGTTGTAATCGGGCGAGTTTCTACTTTCAGACGCAGCAGGAATTTTTGGGTTTGGTCAATCCGTTCGCGTGATATGGGACTATGAAGCGAAGAAATGGTTGGGAAGACAACAAATTTTTCGCACTTCTGCTGCTCCAATCGCTCAACCAGAATGGCCTAGGGGAAAAATACACATACCGTTTTAATCGGGCGAGTTTCTACTTTCAGATGAAATATGAATTTTTGGGTTAGGTCAATCCATTCGCGAGATATGGGTGTTTGAAGCTACGAAATGGTTGAGAAGACAACAAATTTTTCGCAATTCTGCTGCTCCAATCGCTTAACCAGAATGGCCTAGGGAAAAAATACACATACAGTTGTAATCGGGCGAGTTTCTACTTTCAGACGCAGCAGGAATTTTTGGGTTTGGTCAATCCGTTCGCGAGATATGGGACTATGAATCGAAGAAATGGTTGGGAAGACAACAAATTTATCGCACTTCTGCTGCTCCAATCGCGTAACCAGAATGGCCTAGGGGAAAAATACACATACCGTTGTAATCGGGCGAGTTTCCACTTTCAGATGCAATAGGAATTTTTGGGTTAGGTCAATCCGTTCGCGAGATATGGGAGTTTGAAGCTAAGAAATGGTTGAGAGGACAACAAATTTTTCGCAATTCTGCTGCTCCAATAGCTTAACCAGAATGGCCTAGAGTAAAAATACACATACCGTTGTAATCGGGCGAGTTTCCACTTACAGATGCAATAGGAATTTTTGGGTTATATCAATCCGTTCGCAAGATAAGGGAGTTTGAACCCAAGAAACGGTTGAGAAGGCCACAAATGTTTCGCATTTCTGCTGCTCCAAACGCTTAACAAGAATGGCCTAGGAGAAAAATACACATACCGTTGTAATCGGGCGAGTTTCTACTTTCAGATGCAATAGGAATTTTTGTGTCAGGTCAATTCGTTCGCGAGATATGGCAGTTTGAAGCTAAGAAATGGATGAGAAGAGAACAAATTTTTCGCACTTCTGCTGCTCCAAACGCATAACCAGAATGGCCTAGGGAAAAAATACGCCTACAGTTGTAATCGGGCGAGTTTCTACTTTCAGACGCAGCAGGAATTTTTGGGTTAGGTCAATCCGTTCGCGAGATATGGGAGTTTGAATCCAAGAAATGGTTGAGAAGGCCACAAATTTTTCGCACTTCTGCTGCTCCAAACGCTTAACCGGAATGGCCTAGGGAAAATATATACATACTGTTGTAATCGGGCGAGTTTCTACTTTCAGATGCAATAGGAATTTTTGGGTTGGGTCAATCCGTTCGCGAGATATGGGAGTTTGAAGCTAAGAAATGGTTGAGAAGAGAACAAATTTTTCGCAATTCTGCTGCTCCAATCGCTTAACCAGAATGGCCTAGGGAAAAAATACACATACCGTTGTAATCGGGCGAGTTTCTACTTTCAGACGCAACAGGAATTTTTGGGTTGGGTCAATTCGTTCGCGAGATATGGGAGGTTGAAACCAAGAACTGGTTGAGAACGCAAAAAATTTTTCGCAATTCTGCTGCTCCAAACGCTTAACCAAAATGGCCTAGGGAAAAAATACACATACCATTGTAATCGGGCGAGTTTCTACTTTCAGATGCAATAGGAATTTTTGGGTTAGGTTAATCCGTTCGCGAGATATGGGAGTTTGAAGCTAAGAAATGGTTGAGAAGAGAACAAATTTTTCGCATTTCTGCTGCTCCAATCGCTTAACCAGAATGGCCTAGGGAAAGAATACGTATACCGTTGTAATCGGGCGAGTTTCTACTTTCTAATCCAATAGGAATTTTTGGGTCAGGTCAATCCGTTCGCGAGATATGAGAGATTGAAGCTAAGAAATGGTTGAGAAGAGAACAAATTTTTTGCAATTCTGCTGCTCCAAACGCTTAACCAGAACGGCCTAGGGAAAAATACGCAAACCATTGTAATCGGGAGAGTTTCTAATTTCAGATGCAATAGGAATTTTTGGGTTAGGTCAATCCGTTTGCGAGATATGGGAGTGTGAAGCTAAGAAATTGTTGAGAAGAGAACAACTTTTTCGCAATTCTGCTGCTCAAACGCTTAACCAGGAGGGCCTAGGGGAAAAATATACATACCGTTGTAATCGGGCGAGTTTCTACTTTCATACGCAACAAGTTTTTTGGGTTAGGTCAATCCGTTCGCGAGATATGGGAGTTTGAAGCCAAGAAATGGTTGAGAAGGCAAAAAATTTTTCGCAATTCTGCTGCCCCAAACGTTTAACCAGAATGTCCTAAGGAAAAAATACACATACCGTTGTAATCGGGCGAGTTTCTACTTTCATACGCAACAAGTTTTTTGGGTTAGGTCAATCCGTTCGCGAGATATGGGAGTTTGAAGCCAAGAAATGGTTGAGAAGGCAAAAAATTTTTCGCAATTCTGCTGCTCCAGACGCTTAACCAGAATGTCCTAGGGAAAAAATACACATACCGTTGTAATCGGGCGAGTTTCTACTTTCATACGCAACAGGAATTTTTGGGTTAGGTCAATCCGTTCGCGAGATGTGGGAGTTTGAAGCCAAGAAATGGTTGAGAACGCGAAAATTTTTTCGCAATTCTGCTGCTCCAAACGCATAACCAGAATGGCCTAGGAAAAAAATACACATACCGTTGTAATCGGGCGAGTTTCTACTTTCAGATGCAATAGGAATTTTTGGGTTATGTCAATCCGTTCGCAAGATATGGGAGTTTGAAGCTGAGAAATGGTTGAGAAGAGAATAAATTTTTCGCAATTCTGCTGCTCAAACTCTTAACCAGGAGGGCCTAGGGGAAAAATACACATACCGTTGTAATCGGGCGAGTTTCTACTTTCAGATGCAATAGGAATTTTTGGGTTAGGTCAATCCGTTCGCGAGATATGGGAGTTTGAAGCTAAGAAATGGTTGAGAAGAGAACAACTTTTTCGCAATTCTGCTGCTCAAACGCTTAACCAGGAGGGCCTAGGGGAAAAATATACATACCGTTGTAATCGGGCGAGTTTCTACTTTCAGATGCAATAGGAATTTTTGGGTTAGGTCAATCCATTCGCGAGATATGGGAGTTTGAAGCTAAGAAATGGTTGGGAAGACAACAAATTTTTCGCAATTCTGCTGCTCCAGACGCTTAACCAGAATGTCCTAGGGAAAAAATACACATACCGTTGTAATCGGGCGAGTTTCTACTTTCATACGCAACAGGAATTTTTGGGTTAGGTCAATCCGTTCGCGAGATATGGGAGTTTGAAGCCAAGAAATGGTTGAGAAGGCAAAAAATTTTTCGGACTTCTGCTGCTCCAAACGCTTAACCAGAATGGCATATGGAAAAAATACACATACCGTTGTAATCGGGCGAGTTTCTACTTTCAGATGCAATAGGAATTTTTGGGTTATGTCAATCCGTTCGCGAGATATGGGAGTTTGAAGCCAAGAAATGGTTGACAAGGCAACAAATTTTTCGCAATTCTGCTGCTCCAAACGCTTAACCAGAATCTCCTAGGGAAAAAGTACACATACCGTTGTAATCGGGCGAGTTTCTACTTTCAGATGCAACAGGAATTTTTGGGTTGGGTCAATCCGTTCGCGAGATATGGGAGTTTGAAGCCAAGAAATGGTTGAGAACGCGAAAAATTTTTCGGAATTCTGCTGCTCCAAACGCTTAACCAGAATGGCCTAGGGAAAAAATACGCAAACCATTGCAATCGGGCGAGTTTCTAATTTCGCACGCAGTAGGAATTTTTGGGTTTGGTCAATCCGTTCGCGAGATATGGGAGTTTGAAGCGAAGAAATGGTTGAGAAGACAACAAATTTTTCGCACTTCTGCTGCTCCAATCGCTTAACCAGAATGGCCTAGGGAGAAAATACACATACCGTTGTAATCGGCCGAGTTTCTACTTTCCGATGCAATGGGAATTTTTGGGTTAGGTCAATCCGTTCGCGAGATATGGGAGTTTGAAGCTAAGAAATGGTTGAGAAGAGAATAAATTTTTCGCACTTCTGCTGCTCCTAACGCTTAACCAGAATGGCCTAGGGAAAAAATGCACATACCGTTGTAATCGGGCGAGTTTCTACTTTCAAATGCAACAGGAATTTTTGGGTGAGGTCAATACTTTCGCGAGATATGGGAGTTTGAATCTAAGAAATGGTTGACAAGACAACAAATTTTTCGCAATTCTGCTGCTCCAAACGCGAAACCAGAATCTCCTAGGGAAAAAGTACACATACCGTTGTTATCGGGCGAGTTTCTACTTTCAGATGCAACAGGAATTTTTGGGTTGGGTCAATCCGTTCGCGAGATATGGGAGTTTGAATCTAAGAAATGGTTGACAAGACAACAAATTTTTCGCAATTCTGCTGCTCCAAACGCGAAACTAGAATCTCCTAGGGAAAAAGTACACATACCGTTGTAATCGGGCGAGTTTCTACTTTCAGATGCAACATGAATTTTTGGGTTGGGTCAATCCGTTCGCGAGATATGGGAGTTTGAAGCCAAGAAATGGTTGAGAACGCGAAAAATTTTTCGGAATTCTGCTGCTCCAAACGCTTAACCAGAATGGCCTAGGGAAAAAATACGCAAACCATTGCAATCGGGCGAGTTTCTAATTTCGCACGCAGTAGGAATTTTTGGGTTTGGTCAATCCGTTCGCGAGATATGGGAGTTTGAAGCGAAGAAATGGTTGAGAAGACAACAAATTTTTCGCACTTCTGCTGCTCCAATCGCTTAACCAGAATGGCCTAGGGAGAAAATACACATACCGTTGTAATCGGCCGAGTTTCTACTTTCCGATGCAATGGGAATTTTTGGGTTAGGTCAATCCGTTCGCGAGATATGGGAGTTTGAAGCTAAGAAATGGTTGAGAAGAGAATAAATTTTTCGCACTTCTGCTGCTCCTAACGCTTAACCAGAATGGCCTAGGGAAAAAATGCACATACCGTTGTAATCGGGCGAGTTTCTACTTTCAAATGCAACAGGAATTTTTGGGTGAGGTCAATCCTTTCGCGAGATATGGGAGTTTGAATCTAAGAAATGGTTGACAAGACAACAAATTTTTCGCAATTCTGCTGCTCCAAACGCGAAACCAGAATCTCCTAGGGAAAAAGTACACATACCGTTGTTATCGGGCGAGTTTCTACTTTCAGATGCAACAGGAATTTTTGGGTTGGGTCAATCCGTTCGCGAGATATGGGAGTTTGAATCTAAGAAATGGTTGACAAGACAACAAATTTTTCGCAATTCTGCTGCTCCAAACGCGAAACTAGAATCTCCTAGGGAAAAAGTACACATACCGTTGTAATCGGGCGAGTTTCTACTTTCAGATGCAACAGGAATTTTTGGGTTGGGTCAATCCGTTCGCGAGATATGGGAGTTTGAAGCCAAGAAATGGTTGAGAACGCGAAAAATTTTTCGCAATTCTGCTGCTCCAAACGCTTAACCAGAATGGCCTAGGGAAAAAATACACATACCATTGAAATCGGGCGAGTTTTGTACTTTCAGATGCAATAGGAATTTTTCGGTTAGGTCAATCCGTTCGCGAGGTATGGGAGTTTGAAGCTAAGAAATGGTTGAGAAGAGAACAAATTTTTTGCACTTCTGCTGCTCCAATCGCTCAACCTGAATGGCCTAGGGAAAAAATACGTATACCGTTGTAATCGGGCGAGTTTCTACTTTCAAATCCAATAGGAATTTTTGGGTTTGGTCAATCCGTTCGCGAGATATGAGAGATTGAAGCTAAGAAATGGTTGAGAAGAGAACAAATTTTTCGCAATTCTGCTGCTCCAAACGCTTAACCAGAACGGCCAAGGGAAAAAATACGCAAACCATTGTAATCGGGCGAGTTTCTAATTTCGGACGCAGTAGGAATTTTTGTGTTTGGTCAATCCGTTCGCGAGATATGGGAGTTTGAAGCGAAGAAATGGTTGAGAACACAACAAATTTTTCGCACTGCTGCTGCTCCAATCGCTTAACCAGAATGGCCTAGGGAGAAAATACACATACCGTTGTAATCGGCCGAGTGTCTACTTTCAGATGCAATAGGAATTTTTGGGTTAGGTCAATCCGTTCGCGAGATATGGGAGTTTGAATCTAAGAAATGGTTGACAAGACAACAAATTATTCGCACTTCTGCTGCTCCAAACGCTTAACCAGAATGGCCTAGGGAAAAAATGCACATACCGTTGTAATCGGGCGAGTTTCTACTTTCAAATGCAATAGCAATTTTTGGGTCAGGTCAATCCGTTCGCAAGATAAGGGAGTTTGAAGCCAAGAAATGGTTGAGAAGGCCACAAATATTTCGCACTTCTGCTGCTCCAAACGCTTAACCAGAATGGCCTAGGGAAAAAATACAAATATCATTGTAATCGGGCGAGTTTCTACTTTCAGATGCAATAGGAATTTTTGGGTTAGGTCAATCCGTTCGCGAGATATGGGAGTTTGAAGCCAAGAAATGGTTGAGAAGGCAAAAAATTTTTCGCAATTCTGCTGCTCCAAACGTTTAACCAGAATGTCCTAAGGAAAAAATACACATACCGTTGTAATCGGGCGAGTTTCTACTTTCATACGCAACAAGTTTTTTGGTTAGGTCAATCCGTTCGCGAGATATGGGAGTTTGAAGCCAAGAAATGGTTGAGAAGGCAAAAAATTTTTCGCAATTCTGCTGCTCCAGACGCTTAACCAGAATGTCCTAGGGAAAGAATACACATACCGTTGTAATCGGGCGAGTTTCTACTTTCATACGCAACAGGAATTTTTGGGTTAGGTCAATCCGTTCGCGAGATGTGGGAGTTTGAAGCCAAGAAATGGTTGAGAACGCGAAAATTTTTTCGCAATTCTGCTGCTCCAAACGCATAACCAGAATGGCCTAGGAAAAAAATACACATACCGTTGTAATCGGGCGAGTTTCTACTTTCAGATGCAATTGGAATTTTTGGGTTATGTCAATCCGTTCGCAAGATATGGGAGTTTGAAGCTGAGAAATGGTTGAGAAGAGAATAAATTTTTCGCAATTCTGCTGCTCCAAACGCTTAACCAGAATGGCATATGGAAAAAATACACATACCGTTGTAATCGGGCGAGTTTCTACTTTCAGATGCAATAGGAATTTTTGGGTTATGTCAATCCGTTCGCGAGATATGGGAGTTTGAAGCCAAGAAATGGTTGACAAGGCAACAAATTTTTCGCAATTCTGCTGCTCCAAACGCTTAACCAGAATCTCCTAGGGAAAAAGTACACATACCGTTGTAATCGGGCGAGTTTCTACTTTCAGATGCAACAGGAATTTTTGGGTTGGGTCAATCCGTTCGCGAGATATGGGAGTTTGAAGCCAAGAAATGGTTGAGAACGCGAAAAATTTTTCGCAATTCTGCTGCTCCAAACGCTTAACCAGAATGGCCTAGGGAAAAAATACACATACCATTGAAATCGGGCGAGTTTCTACTTTCAGATGCAATAGGAATTTTTCGGTTAGGTCAATCCGTTCGCGAGATATGGTAGTTTGAAGCTAAGAAATGGTTGAGAAGAGAACAAATTTTTTGCACTTCTGCTGCTCCAATCGCTCAACCAGAATGGCCTAGGGAAAAAATACGTATACCGTTGTAATCGGGCGAGTTTCTACTTTCAAATCCAATAGGAATTTTTGGGTTTGGTCAATCCGTTCGCGAGATATGAGAGATTGAAGCTAAGAAATGGTTGAGAAGAGAACAAATTTTTCGCAATTCTGCTGCTCCAAACGCTTAACCAGAACGGCCAAGGGAAAAAATACGCAAACCATTGTAATCGGGCGAGTTTCTAATTTCGGACGCAGTAGGAATTTTTGTGTTTGGTCAATCCGTTCGCGAGATATGGGAGTTTGAAGCGAAGAAATGGTTGAGAACACAACAAATTTTTCGCACTGCTGCTGCTCCAATCGCTTAACCAGAATGGCCTAGGGAGAAAATACACATACCGTTGTAATCGGCCGAGTGTCTACTTTCAGATGCAATAGGAATTTTTGGGTTAGGTCAATCCGTTCGCGAGATATGGGAGTTTGAATCTAAGAAATGGTTGACAAGACAACAAATTATTCGCACTTCTGCTGCTCCAAACGCTTAACCAGAATGGCCTAGGGAAAAAATGCACATACCGTTGTAATCGGGCGAGTTTCTACTTTCAAATGCAATAGCAATTTTTGGGTCAGGTCAATCCGTTCGCAAGATAAGGGAGTTTGAAGCCAAGAAATGGTTGAGAAGGCCACAAATATTTCGCACTTCTGCTGCTCCAATCGCTTAACCAGAATGGCCTAGGGAGAAAATACACATACCGTTGTAATCGGCCGAGTTTCTACTTTCCGATGCAATGGGAATTTTTGGGTTAGGTCAATCCGTTCGCGAGATATGGGAGTTGAAGCTAAGAAATGGTTGAGAAGAGAATAAATTTTTCGCAATTCTGCTGCTCCTAACGCTTAACCAGAATGGCCTAGGGAAAAAATGCACATACCGTTGTAATCGGGCGAGTTTCTACTTTCAGATGCAACAGGAATTTTTGGGTTAGGTCAATCCGTTCGCGAGATATGGGAGTTTGAATCTAAGAAATGGTTGACAAGACAACAAATTTTTCGCAATTCTGCTGCTCCAAACGCGAAACCAGAATCTCCTAGGGAAAAAGTACACATACCGTTGTAATCGGGCGAGTTTCTACTTTCAGATGCAACAGGAATTTTTGGGTTGGGTCAATCCGTTCGCGAGATATGGGAGTTTGAAGCCAAGAAATGGTTGAGAACGCGAAAAATTTTTCGCAATTCTGCTGCTCCAAACGCTTAACCAGAATGGCCTAGGGAAAAAATGCACATACCGTTGTAATCGGGCGAGTTTCTACTTTCAGATGCAATAGGAATTTTTGGTTTATGTCAATCTGTTCGCAAGATATGGGAGTTTGAAGCTGAGAAATGGTTGAGAAGAGAATAAATTTTTCGCAATTCTGCTGCTCCAAACGCTTAACCAGAATGACCTAGGGAGAAAATACACATACTGTTGTAACCGGGCGAGTTTCTACTTTCAGATGCAATTGGAATTTTTGGGTTAGGTCAATCCGTTCGCGAGATATGGGAGTTTGAAGCTAAGAAATGGTTGAGAAGAGAACAAATTTTTCGCAATTCTGCTGCTCCAATTGCTTAACCAGAATGGCCTTGGGAAAAAATACACATACCGTTGTAATCGGGCGAGTTTCTACTTTCAGACGCAACAGGAATTTTTGGGTTGGGTCAATCCGTTCGCGAGATATGGGAGGTTGAAGCCAAGAAATGGTTGAGAAAGCAAAAAATTTTTCGCAATTCTGCTGCTCCAAACGCTTAACCAGAATGGCCTAGGGATAAAATACACATACCATTGTAATCGGGCGAGTTTCTACTTTCAGATGCAATAGGAATTTTTCGGTTAGGTCAATCCGTTCGCGAGATATGGGAGTTTGAATCTAAGAAATGGTTGACAAGACAACAAATTTTTCGCAATTCTGCTGCTCCAAACGCGAAACTAGAATCTCCTAGGGAAAAAGTACACATACCGTTGTAATCGGGCGAGTTTCTACTTTCAGATGCAATAGGAATTTTTCGGTTAGGTCAATCCGTTCGCGAGATATGGGAGTTTGAATCTAAGAAATGGTTGACAAGACAACAAATTTTTCGCAATTCTGCTGCTCCAAACGCGAAACTAGAATCTCCTAGGGAAAAAGTACACATACCGTTGTAATCGGGCGAGTTTCTACTTTCAGATGCAATAGGAATTTTTGGTTTATGTCAATCTGTTCGCAAGATATGGGAGTTTGAAGCTGAGAAATGGTTGAGAAGAGAATAAATTTTTCGCAATTCTGCTGCTCCAAACGCTTAACCAGAATGGCCTAGGGAGAAAATACACATACTGTTGTAACCGGGCGAGTTTCTACTTTCAGATGCAATTGGAATTTTTGGGTTAGGTCAATCCGTTTGCGAGATATGGGAGTTTGAAGCTAAGAAATGGTTGAGAAGAGAACAAATTTTTCGCAATTCTGCTGCTCCAATTGCTTAACCAGAATGGCCAAGGGAAAAAATACGCATATCGTTCTAATCGGGCGAGTTTCTACGTTCAGATGCAATAGGAATTTTTGGGTTAGGTCAATCCGTTCGCGAGATATGGGAGTTTGAAGCCAAGAAATGGTTGAGAAGACAACAAATTTTTCGCACTTCTGCTGCTCCAAACGCTTAACCAGAATGGCCTAGGGAGAAAATGCACATAAAGTTGTAATCGGGCGAGTTTCTACTTTCAGATGCAATAGGAATTTTTGGGTTAAGTCAATCCGTTCGCGAGATAGGGTATTATGAAGCCAAGAAATGGTTGAGAAGGCAAAAAATTTTTCGCAATTCTGCTGCTCCGAACGCTTAACCATAATGGCCTAGAGTAAAAATACACATACCGTTGTAATCGGGCGAGTTTCTACTTTCAGATGCAAAAGGAATTTTTGGGTTAGGTCAATCCGTTCGCGAGATATGGGAGTTTCAAGCCAAGAAATGGTTGAGGAGGCACAAAATTTTTCGCACTTCTGCTGCTCCAAACGCTTAACCAGAATGGCATAGGGAAAAAATACACCTACCGTTGCAATCGGGCGAGTTTCTACTTTCAGATGCAATAGGAATTTTTGGGTTAGGTCAATCCGTTCGTGAGATATGGGAGTTTGAAGCCAAGAAATGGTTGAGAAGGCAAACAATTTTTCGCAATTCTGCTGCTCCAAACGCTTAACCAGAATGGCCTAGGGAAAAAATACACATACCGTTGTAATGGGGCGAGTTTCTACTTTCAGATGCAATAGGAATTTTTGGGTTAGGTCAATCCGTTCGCGAGATATGGGCGTTTGAAGCTAAGAAATGGTTGAGAAGAGAATAAATTTTTCGCAATTCTGCTGCTCCAAACGCTTAACCAGAATGGCCTAGGGAAAAAATGCACATACCGTTGTAATCGGGCGAGTTTCTACTTTCAGATGCAATGGGAATTTTTGGGTTAGGTCAATCCGTTTGCGAGATATGGGAGTTTGAAGCTAAGAAATGGTTGAGAAGAGAACAAATTTTTCGCAATTCTGCTGCTCCAAACGCTTAACCAGGGTGGCCTAGGGGAAAAATTCACATACCGTTGTAATCGGGCGAGTTTCTACTTTCAGATGCAAAAGGAATTTTTGGGTTAGGTCAATCCGTTCGCGATATATGGGAGTTTCAAGCCAAGAAATGGTTGAGGAGGCACAAAATTTTTCGCACTTCTGCTGCTCCAAACGCTTAACCAGAATGGCATAGGGAAAAAATACACCTACCGTTGCAATCGGGCGAGTTTCTACTTTCAGATGCAATAGGAATTTTTGGGTTAGGTCAATCCGTTCGTGAGATATGGGAGTTTGAAGCCAAGAAATGGTTGAGAAGGCAAACAATTTTTCGCAATTCTGCTGCTCCAAACGCTTAACCAGAATGGCCTAGGGAAAAAATACACATACCGTTTTAATGGGGCGAGTTTCTACTTTCAGATGCAATAGGAATTTTTGGGTTAGGTCAATCCGTTCGCGAGATATGGGCGTTTGAAGCTAAGAAATGGTTGAGAAGAGAATAAATTTTTCGCAATTCTGCTGCTCCAAACGCTTAACCAGAATGGCCTAGGGAAAAAATGCACATACCGTTGTAATCGGGCGAGTTTCTACTTTCAGATGCAATGGGAATTTTTGGGTTAGGTCAATCCGTTTGCGAGATATGGGAGTTTGAATCTAAGAAATGGTTGACAAGACAACAAATTTTTCGCAATTCTGCTGCTCCAAACGCGAAACTAGAATCTCCTAGGGAAAAAGTACACATACCGTTGTAATCGGGCGAGTTTCTACTTTCAGATGCAACAGGAATTTTTGGGTTGGGTCAATCCGTTCGCGAGATATGGGAGTTTGAAGCCAAGAAATGGTTGAGAACGCGAAAAATTTTTCGCAATTCTGCTGCTCCAAACGCTTAACCAGAATGGCCTAGGGAAAAAATACACATACCGTTGTAATCGGGCGAGTTTCTACTTTCAGATGCAATAGGAATTTTTGGTTTATGTCAATCTGTTCGCAAGATATGGGAGTTTGAAGTTGAGAAATGGTTGAGAAGAGAATAAATTTTTCGCAATTCTGCTGCTCCAAACGCTTAACCAGAATGGCCTAGGGAGAAAATACACATGCTGTTGTAACCGGGCGAGTTTCTACTTTCAGATGCAATTGGAATTTTTGGGTTAGGTCAATCCGTTCGCGAGATATGGGCGTTTGAAGCTAAGAAATGGTTGAGAAGAGAACAAATTTTTCGCAATTCTGCTGCTCCAATTGCTTAACCAGAATGGCCAAGGGAAAAAATACGCATATCGTTCTAATCGGGCGAGTTTCTACGTTCAGATGCAATAGGAATTTTTGGGTTAGGTCAATCCGTTCGCGAGATATGGGAGTTTGAAGCCAAGAAATGGTTGAGAAGACAACAAATTTTTCGCACTTCTGCTGCTCCAAACGCTTAACCAGAATGGCCTAGGGAGAAAATGCACATAAAGTTGTAATCGGGCGAGTTTCTACTTTCAGATGCAATAGGAATTTTTGGGTTAAGTCAATCCGTTTGCGAGATAGGGTATTATGAAGCCAAGAAATGGTTGAGAAGGCAAAAAATTTTTCGCAATTCTGCTGCTCCGAACGCTTAACCATAATGGCCTAGAGTAAAAATACACATACCGTTGTAATCGGGCGAGTTTCTACTTTCAGATGCAAAAGGAATTTTTGGGTTAGGTCAATCCGTTCGCGAGATATGGGAGTTTCAAGCCAAGAAATGGTTGAGGAGGCACAAAATTTTTCGCACTTCTGCTGCTCCAAACGCTTAACCAGAATGGCATAGGGAAAAAATACACCTACCGTTGCAATCGGGCGAGTTTCTACTTTCAGATGCAATAGGAATTTTTGGGTTAGGTCAATCCGTTCGTGAGATATGGGAGTTTGAAGCCAAGAAATGGTTGAGAAGGCAAACAATTTTTCGCAATTCTGCTGCTCCAAACGCTTAACCAGAATGGCCTAGGGAAAAAATACACATACCGTTGTAATGGGGCGAGTTTCTACTTTCAGATGCAATAGGAATTTTTGGGTTAGGTCAATCCGTTCGCGAGATATGGGCGTTTGAAGCTAAGAAATGGTTGAGAAGAGAATAAATTTTTCGCAATTCTGCTGCTCCAAACGCTTAACCAGAATGGCCTAGGGAAAAAATGCACATACCGTTGTAATCGGGCGAGTTTCTACTTTCAGATGCAATGGGAATTTTTGGGTTAGGTCAATCCGTTTGCGAGATATGGGAGTTTGAAGCTAAGAAATGGTTGAGAAGAGAACAAATTTTTCGCAATTCTGCTGCTCCAAACGCTTAACCAGGGTGGCCTAGGGGAAAAATACACATACCGTTGTAATCGGGCGAGTTTCTACTTTCAGACGCAACAGGAATTTTTGGGTTGGGTCAATCCGTTCGCGAGATATGGGAGGTTGAAGCCAAGAAATGGTTGAGAACGCAAAAAATTTTTCGCAATTCTGCTGCTCCAAACGCTTAACCAGAATGGCCTAGGGAAAAAATACACATACCATTGTAATCGGGCGAGTTTCTACTTTCAGATGCAATAGGAATTTTTCGGTTAGGTCAATCCGTTCGCGAGATATGGGAGTTTGAATCTAAGAAATGGTTGACAAGACAACAAATTTTTCGCAATTCTGCTGCTCCAAACGCGAAACTAGAATCTCCTAGGGAAAAAGTACACATACCGTTGTAATCGGGCGAGTTTCTACTTTCAGATGCAACAGGAATTTTTGGGTTGGGTCAATCCGTTCGCGAGATATGGGAGTTTGAAGCCAAGAAATGGTTGAGAACGCGAAAAATTTTTCGCAATTCTGCTGCTCCAAACGCTTAACCAGAATGGCCTAGGGAAAAAATACACATACCGTTGTAATCGGGCGAGTTTCTACTTTCAGATGCAATAGGAATTTTTGGTTTATATCAATCTGTTCGCAAGATATGGGAGTTTGAAGCTGAGAAATGGTTGAGAAGAGAATAAATTTTTCGCAATTCTGCTGCTCCAAACGCTTAACCAGAATGGCCTAGGGAAAAAATACACATACCGTTGTAATGGGGCGAGTTTCTACTTTCAGATGCAATAGGAATTTTTGGGTTAGGTCAATCCGTTCGCGAGATATGGGCGTTTGAAGCTAAGAAATGGTTGAGAAGAGAATAAATTTTTCGCAATTCTGCTGCTCCAAACGCTTAACCAGAATGGCCTAGGGAAAAAATGCACATACCGTTGTAATCGGGCGAGTTTCTACTTTCAGATGCAATGGGAATTTTTGGGTTAGGTCAATCCGTTTGCGAGATATGGGAGTTTGAAGCTAAGAAATGGTTGAGAAGAGAACAAATTTTTCGCAATTCTGCTGCTCCAAACGCTTAACCAGGGTGGCCTAGGGGAAAAATACACATACCGTTGTAATCGGGCGAGTTTCTACTTTCAGACGCAACAGGAATTTTTGGGTTGGGTCAATCCGTTCGCGAGATATGGGAGGTTGAAGCCAAGAAATGGTTGAGAACGCAAAAAATTTTTCGCAATTCTGCTGCTCCAAACGCTTAACCAGAATGGCCTAGGGAAAAAATACACATACCATTGTAATCGGGCGAGTTTCTACTTTCAGATGCAATAGGAATTTTTCGGTTAGGTCAATCCGTTCGCGAGATATGGGAGTTTGAATCTAAGAAATGGTTGACAAGACAACAAATTTTTCGCAATTCTGCTGCTCCAAACGCGAAACTAGAATCTCCTAGGGAAAAAGTACACATACCGTTGTAATCGGGCGAGTTTCTACTTTCAGATGCAACAGGAATTTTTGGGTTGGGTCAATCCGTTCGCGAGATATGGGAGTTTGAAGCCAAGAAATGGTTGAGAACGCGAAAAATTTTTCGCAATTCTGCTGCTCCAAACGCTTAACCAGAATGGCCTAGGGAAAAAATACACATACCGTTGTAATCGGGCGAGTTTCTACTTTCAGATGCAATAGGAATTTTTGGTTTATATCAATCTGTTCGCAAGATATGGGAGTTTGAAGCTGAGAAATGGTTGAGAAGAGAATAAATTTTTCGCAATTCTGCTGCTCCAAACGCTTAACCAGAATGGCCTAGGGAGAAAATACACATACTGTTGTAACCGGGCGAGTTTCTACTTTCAGATGCAATTGGAATTTTTGGGTTAGGTCAATCCGTTCGCGAGATATGGGAGTTTGAAGCTAAGAAATGGTTGAGAAGAGAACAAATTTTTCACAATTCTGCTGCTCCAATTGCTTAACCAGAATGGCCAAGGGAAAAAATACGCATATCGTTCTAATCGGGCGAGTTTCTACGTTCAGATGCAATAGGAATTTTTGGGTTAGGTCAATCCGTTCGCGAGATATGGGAGTTTGAAGCCAAGAAATGGTTGAGAAGACAACAAATTTTTCGCACTTCTGCTGCTCCAAACGCTTAACCAGAATGGCCTAGGGAGAAAATGCACATAAAGTTGTAATCGGGCGAGTTTCTACTTTCAGATGCAATAGGAATTTTTGGGTTAAGTCAATCCGTTCGCGAGATAGGGTATTATGAAGCCAAGAAATGGTTGAGAAGGCAAAAAATTTTTCGCAATTCTGCTGCTCCGAACGCTTAACCATAATGGCCTAGAGTAAAAATACACATACCGTTGTAATCGGGCGAGTTTCTACTTTCAGATGCAAAAGGAATTTTTGGGTTAGGTCAATCCGTTCGCGAGATATGGGAGTTTCAAGCCAAGAAATGGTTGAGGAGGCACAAAATTTTTCGCACTTCTGCTGCTCCAAACGCTTAACCAGAATGGCATAGGGAAAAAATACACCTACCGTTGCAATCGGGCGAGTTTCTACTTTCAGATGCAATAGGAATTTTTGGGTTAGGTCAATCCGTTCGTGAGATATGGGAGTTTGAAGCCAAGAAATGGTTGAGAAGGCAAACAATTTTTCGCAATTCTGCTGCTCCAAACGCTTAACCAGAATGGCCTAGGGAGAAAATACACATACCGTTGTAATGGGGCGAGTTTCTACTTTCAGATGCAATAGGAATTTTTGGGTTAGGTCAATCCGTTCGCGAGATATGGGCGTTTGAAGCTAAGAAATGGTTGAGAAGAGAATAAATTTTTCGCAATTCTGCTGCTCCAAACGCTTAACCAGAATGGCCTAGGGAAAAAATGCACATACCGTTGTAATCGGGCGAGTTTCTACTTTCAGATGCAATGGGAATTTTTGGGTTAGGTCAATCCGTTTGCGAGATATGGGAGTTTGAAGCTAAGAAATGGTTGAGAAGAGAACAAATTTTTCGCAATTCTGCTGCTCCAAACGCTTAACCAGGGTGGCCTAGGGGAAAAATACACATACCATTGTAATCGGGCGAGTTTCTACTTTCAGATGCAATAGGAATTTTTGGGTTAGGTCAATCCGTTCGCGAGATATGCGAGTTTGAAGCCAAGAAATGGTTGAGAAGAGAACAAATTTTTCGCACTTCTGCTGCTCCAATCGCTTAACCAGAATGGCCACGGGAAAAAATACGCATATCGTTCTAATCGGGCGAGTTTCTACGGTCAGATGCAATAGGAATTTTTGGGTTAGGTCAATCCGTTCGCGAGATATGGGAGTTTGAAACCAAGAAATGGTTGAGAAGACAACAAATTTTTCGCACTTCTGCTGCTCCAAACGCTTAACCAGAATGGCCTAGGGAGAAAATGCACATAACGTTGTAATCGGGCGAGTTTCTATTTTCAGATGCAAAAGGAATTTTTGGGTTAAGTCAATCCGTTCGCGAGATATGGGAGTTTCAAGCCAAGAAATGGTTGAGGAGGCACAAAATTTTTCGCAATTCTGCAGCTCCAAACGCTTAACCAGAATGGCCTAGAGTAAAAATACACATACGGGTTGTAATCGGGAGAGTTTCTACTTTTAAATGCAATAGCAATTTTTGGGTTAGGTCAATCCGTTCGCAAGATAAGGGAGTTTGAAGCCAAGAAATGGTTGAGAAGGCCACAAACTTTTCGCACTTCTGCTGCTCCAAACGCTTAACCAGAATGGCCTAGGGAAAAAATACACATACTGTTGTAATCGGGCGAGTTTCTACTTTCAGATGCAATAGGAATTTTTGGGTTAGGTCAATCCGTTCGCGAGATATGGGACTCTGAAGCTAAGAAATGGTTGAGAAGAGAACAAATTTTTCGCACTTCTCCTGCTCCAATCGCTTAACCAGAATGGCCTAGGGAAAAAATACGCATACCGTTGTAATCGGGCGAGTTTCTACTTTCAGATGCAATAGGAATTTTTGGGTTAGGTCAATCCGTTCGCGAGATATGGGAGTTTGAAGCCAAGAATAGATTGAGAAGGCAGAAAATTTTTCGCAATTCTGCTGCTCCAAACGCTTAACCAGAATGGCCTAGGGAAAAAATACACATACCGTTGTAATCGGGCGAGTTTCTACTTTCAGATGCAATAGGAATTTTTGGGCTAGGTCAATCCGTTCGCGAGATATGGGACTTTGAAGGTAAGAAATTGTTGACCAGACAACCAATTTTTCGCACTTCTGCTGCTCCAATCGCTTAACCAGAATGGCCTAGGGAAAAAATGCACATACCGTTGTAATCGGGCGAGTTTCTACTTTCAGATGCAATACGAATTTTTGGGTTAGGTCAATCCGTTCGCGAGATATGGGAGTTTGAAGCAAAGAAATGGTTGACGAGACAACAAATTTTTCGCAATTCTGCTGCTCCAATCGCTTAACCAGAATGGCCTAGGGAAAAAATACGCATACCGTTGTAATCGGGCGAGTTTCTACTTTCGGATGCAATAGGAATTTTTGGGTTAGGTCAATCCGTTCGAAAGATAAGGGAGTTTGAAGCCAAGAAATGGTTGAGAAGGCCAGAAATTTTTCGCACTTCTGCTGCTCCAAACGCTTAACCAGAATGGCGTAGGGAAAAAATACACATACCGTTGTAATCGGGCGAGTTTCTACTTTCAGATGCAATAGGAATTTTTGGGTTAGGTCAATCCGTTCGCGAGATAGGGTATTATGAAGCCAAGAAATGGTGGAGAAGGCATAAAATTTTTCGCAATTCTGCTGCTCCAAACGCTTAACCAGAATAGCCTAGAGTAAAAATACACGTACCATTGTAATCCGGCGAGTTTCTACTTTCAGATGCAATACGAATTTTTGGGTTAGGTCAATCCGTTCGCGAGATATGGGAGTTTGAAGCAAAGAAATGGTTGACGAGACAACAAATTTTTCGCAATTCTGCTGCTCCAATCGCTTAACCAGAATGGCCTAGGGAAAAAATACACATGCCGTTGTAATCGGGCGAGTTTCTGCTTTCAGACGCAGCAGGAATTTTTGGGTTTGGTCAATCCGTTCGCGAGATATGGGACTATGAAGCGAAGAAATGGTTGAGAAGACAACAAATTTTTCGCAATTCTGCTGCTCCAATCGCTTAACCAGAATGGCCTAGGAGAAAAATACACATACCGTTGTAATCGGGCGAGTTTCTACTTTCAGATGCAATCGGAATTTTTGGTTTAGGTCAATCCGTTCGCGAGATATGGGAGTTTGAAGCTATGAAATGGTTGAGAAGAGAACAAATTTTTCGCACTTCTGCTGCTCCAATCGCTTAACCAGAATGGCCTAGGGAAAAAATACGCATACCGCTGCAATCGGGCGAGCTTCTACTTACAGATGCAATAGGAATTTTTGGGTTAGGTCAATCCGTTCGCGAGATATGGGAGTTTGAAGCCAAGAAGTGGTTGAGAAGGCACAAAATTTTTCGCACTTCTGCTGCTCCAAACAATTAACCAGAATGGCCTAGGGAAAAAATACGCATACCGTTGTAATCGGGCGAGTTTCTACGTTCAGATGCAATAGGAATTTTTGGGTTAGGTCAATCCGTTCGCGAGATAAGGGAGTTTGAAGCCAAGAAATGGTTGAGAAGGCCACAAACTTTCGCAATTCTGCTGCTCCAAACGCTTAACCAGAATGGCCTAGGGAAAAAATACAGATACCGTTGTAATCGTGCGAGTTTCTACTTTCAGGCGCAATAGGAATTTTTGGGTTAGGTCAATCCGTTCGCGAGATATGGGAGTTTGAAGCCAAGAAATGGTTGAGAAGAGAACAAATTTTTCGCACTTCTGCTGCTCCAATCGCTTAACCAGAATGGCCAAGGGAAAAAATACGCATATTGTTCTAATCGGGCGAGTTTCTACGTTCAGATGCAATAGGAATTTTTGGGTTAGGTAAATCCGTTCGCGAGATATGGGAGTTTGAAGCCAAGAAATGGTTGAGAAGAGAATAAATTTTTCGCAATTCCGCTGCTCCAAACGCTTAACCAGAATGGCCTAGGGAAAAAATGCACATACCGTTGTAATCGGGCGAGTTTCTACTTTCAGATGCAATGGGAATTTTTGGGTTAGGTCAATCCGTTTGCGAGATATGGGAGTTTGAAACTAAGAAATGGTTGAGAAGAGAACAAATTTTTCGCAATTCTGCTGCTGCAAACGCTTAACGAGAATGGCCTAGGGGAAAAATACACATACCATTGTAATCGGGCGAGTTTCTACTTTCAGATGCAATGGGAATTTTTGGGTTAGGTCAATCCGTTCGCGAGATATGGGAGTTTGAAGCCAAGAAATGGTTGAGAAGAGAACAAATTTTTCGCACTTCTGCTGCTCCAATCGCTTAACCAGAATGGCCAAGGGATAAAATACGCATATCGTTCTAATCGAGCGAGTTTCTACGTTCAGATGCAGTAGGAATTTTTGGGTTAGGTCAATCCGTTCGCGAGATATGGGAGTTTGAAGCCAAGAAATGGTTGAGAAGACAACAAATTTTTCGCACTTCTGCTGCTCCAAACGCTTAACCAGAATGGCCTAGGGAGAAAATGCACATACCGTTGTAAACGGGCGAGTTTCTACTTTCAGATGCAATAGGAATTTTTGGGTTAAGTCAATCCGTTCGCGAGATAGGGTATTATGAAGCCAAGAAATGGTTGAGAAGGCAAAAAATTTTTCGCAATTCTGCTGCTCCAAACGCTTAACCATAATGGCCTAGAGTAAAAATACACATACCGTTGTAATCGGGCGAGTTTCTACTTTCAGATGCAAAAGGAATTTTTGGGTTAGGTCAATCCGTTCGCGAGATATGGGAGTTTCAAGCCAAGAAATGGTTGAGGAGGCACAAAATTTTTCGCACTTCTGCTGCTCCAAACGCTTAACCAGAATGGCATAGGGAAAAAATACACCTATCGTTGCAATCGGGCGAGTTTCTACTTTCAGATGCAATAGGAATTTTTGGGTTAGGTCAATCCGTTCGTGAGATATGGGAGTTTGAAACCAAGAAATGGTTGAGAAGGCAAACAATTTTTCGCAATTCTGCTGCTCCAAACGCTTAACCAGAATGGCCTGGGGAAAAAATACACATACCGTTGTAATGGGGCGAGTTTCTACTTTCAGATGCAATAGGAATTTTTGGGTTAGGTCAATCCGTTCGCGAGATATGGGCGTTTGAAGCTAAGAAATGGTTGAGAAGAGAATAAATTTTTCGCAATTCTTCTGCTCCAAACGCTTAACCAGAATGGCCTAGGGAAAAAATGCACATACCGTTGTAATCGGGCGAGTTCCTACTTTCAGATGCAATGGGAATTTTTGGGTTAGGTCAATCCGTTTGCGAGATATGGGAGTTTGAAGCTAAGAAATGGTTGAGAAGAGAACAAATTTTTCGCAATTCTGCTGCTCCAAACGCTTAACCAGAGTGGCCTAGGGGAAAAATACACATACCATTGTAATCGGGCGAGTTTCTACTTTCAGATGCAATAGGAATTTTTGGGTTAGGTCAATCCGTTCGCGAGATATGGGAGTTTGAAGCCAAGAAATGTTTGAGAAGAGAACAAATTTTTCGCACTTCTGCTGCTCCAATCGCTTAACCAGAATGGCCAAGGGAAAAAATACGAATATCGTTCTAATCGGGCGAGTTTCTACGTTCAGATGCAATAGGAATTTTTGGGTTAGGTCAATCCGTTCGCGAGATATGGGAGTTTGAAGCCAAGAAATGGTTGAGAAGACAACAAATTTTTCGCACTTCTGCTGCTCCAAACGCTTAACCAGATAGGCCTAGGGAGCAAATGCACATACCGTTGTAATGGGGCGAGTTTCTACTTTCAGATGCAATAGGAATTTTTGGGTTAGGTCAATCCGTTCGCGAGATATGGGAGTTTGAAGCTAAGAAATGGTTGAGAGGAGAACAAATTTTTCGCACTTCTGCTGCTGCAAACGCATAACCAGAATGGCCTAGGGAAAATACGTATACAGTTGTAATCGGGCGAGTTTCTACTTTCAGACGCAGCAGGAATTTTTGGGTTTGGTCAATCCGTACGCAAGATAAGGGAGTTTGAAGCCAAGACATGGTTGAGAAGGCCAGAAATTTGTTCCACTTCTGCTGCTCCAAACGCTTAACCGGAATGGCCTAGGGAAAAAATACACATACTGTTGTAATCGGGCGAGTTTCTACTTTCATACGCAACAGGAATTTTTGGGTTAGGTTAATCCGTTCGCGAGATATGGGAGTTTGAAGCAAAGAAATGGTTGACAAGACAACAAATTTTTCGCAATTCTGCTGCTCCAATCGCTTAACCAGAATGGCCTAGGGAAAAAATACACATACTGTTGTAATCGGGCGAGTTTCTACTTTCATACGCAACAGGAATTTTTGGGTTAGGTCAATCCGTTCGCGAGGTATGGGAGATTGAAGCAAAGAAATGGTTGACAAGACAACAAATTTTTCGCACTTCTGCAGCTCCAATCGCTTAACCAGAATGGCCTAGGGAAAAAATACGACTACCGTTGTAATCGGGCGAGTTTCTACTTTCAAATGCAATACGAATTTTTGGGTTAGGTCAATCCGTTCGCGAGATATCGGAGTTTGAAGCAAAGAAATGTTTGACGAGACAACAAATTTTTCGCAATTCTGCTGCTCCAATCGCTTAACCAGAATGGCCTAGGGAAAAAATACACATGCCGTTGTAATCGGGCGTGGTTCTACTTTCAGATGCAATCGGAATTTTTGGTTTAGGTCAATCCGTTCGCGAGATTTGGGAGTTTGAAGCTAAGAAATTGTAGAGAAGAGAACAAATTTTTCGCAATTCTGCTGCTCCAATCGCTTAACCAGAATAGCCTAGAGAAAAAATACACATACCGTTGTAATCGGGCGAGTTTCTACTTTCATACGCAACAGGAATTTTTGGGTTAGGTCAATCCGTTCGCGTGATATGGGAGTTTGAAGCCAAGAAATGGTTGACAAGGCAACAAATTTTTCGCAATTCTGCTGCTCCAAACGCGAAACCAGATTGGCATAGGGGAAAAGTACACATACCGTTGTAATCGGGCGAGTTTCCACTTTCAGACGCAACAGGCATTTTTGGGGTGGGTCAATCCGTTCGCGAGATATGGGAGTTTGAAGCTAAGGAATGGTTGACAAGAGAACAAATTTTTCGCCCTTCTGCTGCTCCAAACGCTTAACCAGCATGGCGTAGGGGAAAAACACACATACCGTTGTAATCGGGCTATGTTTCTACTTTAAGATGCAATAGGAATTTTTGGGTTAGGTCAATCCGTTCGCGAGATTTGGGAGTTTGAAGCTAAGAAATTGTAGAGAAGAGAACAAATTTTTCGCAATTCTGCTGCTCCAATCGCTTAACCAGAATGGCCTAGGGAAAAAATACGCATACCGTTGTAATCGGGCGAGATTCTACTTTCGGATGCAATAGGAATTTTTGGGTTAGGTCCATCCGTTCGCAAGATAAGGGAGTTTGAAGCCAAGAAATGGTTGAGAAGGCCAGAAATTTTTCGCACTTCTGCTGCTCCAAACGCTTAACCAGAATGGCGTAGGGAAAAAATACACATACCGTTGTAATCGGGCGAGTTTCTACTTTCAGATGCAATAGGAATTTTTGGGTTAGGTCAATCCGTTCGCGAGATAGGGTATTATGAAGCCAAGAAATGGTTGAGAAGGCATAAAATTTTTCGCAATTCTGCTGCTCCAAACGCTTAACCAGAATAGCCTAGAGTAAAAATACACGTACCATTGTAAACCGGCGAGTTTCTACTTTCAGATGCAATACGAATTTTTGGGTTAGGTCAATCCGTTCGCGAGATATGGGAGTTTGAAGCAAAGAAATGGTTGACGAGACAACAAATTTTTCGCAATTCTGCTGCTCCAATCGCTTAACCAGAGTGGCCTAGGGAAAAAATACACATGCCGTTGTAATCGGGCGAGTTTCTCCTTTCGGATGCAATAGGAATTTTTGGGTTAGGTCAATCCGTTCGCAAGATATGGGAGTTTGAAGCTATGAAATGGTAGAGAAGAGAACAAATTTTTCGCACTTCTGCTGCTCCAAACGCTTAACCAGCATGGCGTAGGGGAAAAACACACATACCGATGTAATCGGGCTATGTTTCTACTTTAAGATGCAATAGGAATTTTTGGGTTAGGTCAATCCGTTCGCGAGATATGGGACTATGAAGCGAAGAAATGGTTGAGAAGACAACAAATTTTTTGCACTTCTGCTGCTCCAAACTCTTAACCAGAATGGCCTAGGGAAAAAATACACATACCGTTGTAATCGGGCGTGTTTCTACTTTCAGATGCAGTAGGAATTTTTGGGTTATGTCAATCCGTACGCAAGATAAGGGAGTTTGAAGCCAAGACATTGTTGAGAAGGCCAGAAATTTTTCGCACTTCTGCTGCTCCAAACGCTTAACCAGAATGGCCTAGGGAAAAAATACACATACTGTTGTAATCGGGCGAGTTTCTACTTTCATACGCAACAGGAGTTTTTGGGTTAGGTCAATCCGTTCGCGAGATATGGGAGTTTGAAGCAAAGAAATGGATGACAAGACAACAAATTCTTCGCACTTCTGCTGCTCCAATCGCTTAACCAGAATGGCCTAGGGAAAAAATACGCATACCGTTGCAATCTGGCGAGTTTCTTCTTACAGATGCAATAGGAATTTTTGGGTTAGGTCAATCCGTTTGCGAGATATGGGAGTTTGAAGCCAAGAAATGGTTGAGAAGGCAAAAAATTTTTCGCAATTCTGCTGCTCCAAACGCTTAACCTGAATGGCCTAGGGAAAAAATGCACATACCTTTGTAATCGGGCGAGTTTCTACTTTCAGGTGCAATAGGAATCTTTGGGTTAGTTCAATCCGTTCGCGAGATGTGGGACTTTGAAGCTAAGAAATGGTTGACAAGACAACAAATTTTTGGCACTTCAGCTACTCCAATCGCTTAACCAGAATGGCCTAGGGAAAAAATACGCATACCGTTGTAATCGGGCGAGTTTCTACTTTCAGATGCAATAGGAATTTTTGGGTTAGGTCAATCCGTTCGCGAGATATGGGAGTTTGAAGCTAAGAAATGGTTGAGAGGAGAACAAATTTTTCGCACTTCTGCTGCTCCAAACGCTTAACCAGAATGGCCTAGGGAAAAATACACATACCGTTGTAATCGGGCGTGTTTCTACTTTCAGATGCAATAGGAATTTTTGGGTTAGGTCAATCCGTACGCAAGATAAGGGAGTTTGAAGCCAAGACATGGTTGAGAAGGCCAGAAATTTTTCGCACTTCTGCTGCTCCAAACGCTTAACCAGAATGGCCTAGGGAAAAAATACACATACCTTTGTAATCGGGCGAGTTTCTACTTTCAGATGCAATAGGAATTTTTGGGTTAGGTCAATCCGTTCGCGAGATATGGGAGTTTGAATCTAAGAAATGGTTGAGAGGAGAACAAATTTTTCGCACTTCTGCTGCTGCAAACGCATAACCAGAATGGCCTAGGGAAAATACGTATACAGTTGTAATCGGGCGAGTTTCTACTTTCAGACGCAGCAGGAATTTTTGGGTTTGGTCAATCCGTTCGCGAGATATGGGACTATGAAGCGAAGAAATGGTTGAGAAGACAACAAATTTTTCGCACTTCGGCTGCTCCAAACGCTTAACCAGAATGGCCTAGGGAGAAAATACACATACCGTTGTAATCGGGCGTGTTTCTACTTTCAGATGCAATAGGAATTTTTGGGTTAGGTCAATCCCTACGCAAGATAAGGGAGTTTGAAGCCAAGACATGGTTGAGAAGGCCAGAAATTTTTCCCACTTCTGCTGCTCCAAACGCTTAACCGGAATGGCCTAGGGAAAAAATACACATACTGTTGTAATCGGGCGAGTTTCTACTTTCATACGCAACAGGAATTTTTGGGTTAGGTCAATCCGTTCGCGAGATATGGGAGTTTGAAGCAAAGAAATGGTTGACAAGACAACAAATTTTTCGCAATTCTGCTGCTCCAATCGCTTAACCAGAATGGCCTAGGGAAAAAATACACATACAGTTGTAATCGGGCGAGATTCTACTTTCATACGCAACAGGAATTTTTGGGTTAGGTCAATCCGTTCGCGTGATATGGGAGATTGAAGCCAAGAAATGGTTGACAAGGCAAAAAATTTTTCGCAATTCTGCTGCTCCAAACGCTTAACCAGAATGGCCTAGGGAAAAAATGCACATACCTTTGTAATCGGGCGAGTTTCTACTTTCAGATGCAATAGGAATCTTTGGGTTAGTTCAATCCGTGCGCGAGATATGGGACTTTGAAGCTAAGAAATGGTTGACAAGACAACAAATTTTTTGCACTTCTGCTGCTCCAATCGCTTAACCAGAATGGCCTAGGGAAAAAATTCGCATACCGTTGTAATCGGGCGAGTTTCTACTTTGAGATGCAATAGGAATTTTTGGGTTAGGTCAATCCGTTCGCGAGATATGGGAGTTTGAAGCTAAGAAGTGGTTGAGAGGAGAACAAATTTTTCGCACTTCTGCTGCTGCAAACGCATAACCAGAATGGCCTAGGGAAAATACGTATACAGTTGTAATCGGGCGAGTTTCTACTTTCAGACGCAGCAGGAATTTTTGGGTTTGGTCAATCCGTTCGCGAGATATGGGACTATGAAGCGAAGAAATGGTTGAGAAGACAACAAATTTTTCGCACTTCTGCTGCTCCAAACTCTTAACCAGAATGGCCTAGGGAAAAAATACACATACCGTTGTAATCGGGCGTGTTTCTACTTTCAGATGCAGTAGGAATTTTTGGGTTAGGTCAATCCGTACGCAAGATAAGGGAGTTTGAAGCCAAGACATGGTTGAGAAGGCCAGAAATTTTTCGCACTTCTGCTGCTCCAAACGCTTAACCAGAATGGCCTAGGGAAAAAATACACATACTGTTGGAATCGGGCGAGTTTCTACTTTCATACGCAACAGGAGTTTTTGGGTTAGGTCAATCCCTACGCAAGATAAGGGAGTTTGAAGCAAAGAAATGGATGACAAGACAACAAATTTTTCGCACTTCTGCTGCTCCAATCGCTTAACCAGAATGGCCTAGGGAAAAAATACGCATACCGTTGCAATCTGGCGAGTTTCTTCTTACAGATGCAATAGGAATTTTTGGGTTAGGTCAATCCGTTTGCGAGATATCGGAGTTTGAAGCCAAGAAATGGTTGAGAAGGCAAAAAATTTTTCGCAATTCTGCTGCTCCAAACGCTTAACCTGAATGGCCTAGGGAAAAAATGCACATACCTTTGTAATCGGGCGAGTTTCTACTTTCAGATGCAATAGGAATCTTTGGGTTAGTTCAATCCGTTCGCGAGATGTGGGACTTTGAAGCTAAGAAATGGTTGACGAGACAACAAATGTTTGGCACTTCAGCTACTCCAATCGCTTAACCAGAATGGCCTAGGGAAAAAATACACATACTGTTGTAACCGGGCGAGTTTCTACTTTCATACGCAGCAGGAATTTTTGGGTTAGGTCAATCCGTTCGCGAGATATGGGAGTTTGAAGCCAAGAAATGGTTGACAAGGCGAAAAATTTTTCGCTACTCTGCTGCTCCAATCGCTTAACCAGAATGGCCCAGGGAAAAAATACGCATACCGTTGTAATCGGGCGAGTTTCTACTTTCAGATGCAATAGGAATTTTTGGGTTAGGTCAATCCGTTCGCGAGATATGGGAGTTTGAAGCTAAGAAATGGTTGAGAGGAGAACAAATTTTTCGCACTTCTGCTGCTCCAAACGCTTAACCAGAATGGCCTAGGGAAAAAATACACATACCGTTGTAATCGGGCGTGTTTCTACTTTCAGATGCAATAGGAATTTTTGGGTTAGGTCAATCCGTACGCAAGATAAGGGAGTTTGAAGCCAAGACATGGTTGAGAAGGCCAGAAATTTTTCGCACTTCTGCTGCTCCAAACGCTTAACCAGAATGGCCTAGGGAAAAAATACACATACCGTTGTAATCGGGCGTGTTTCTACTTTCAGATGCAATAGGAATTTTTGGGTTAGGTCAATCCCTACGCAAGATAAGGGAGTTTGAAACCAAGACATGGTTGAGAAGGCCAGAAATTTTTCCCACTTCTGCTGCTCCAAACGCTTAACCGGAATGGCCTAGGGAAAAAATACACATACTGTTGTAATCGGGCGAGTTTCTACTTTCATACGCAACAGGAATTTTTGGGTTAGGTCAATCCGTTCGCGAGATATGGGAGTTTGAAGCAAAGAAATAGTTGAGAAGACAACAAATTTTTCGCAATTCTGCTGCTCCAATCGCTTAACCAGAATGGCCTAGGGAAAAAATACGCATACAGTTGTAATCGGGCGAGTTTCTACTTTCAGATGCAATAGGAATCTTTGGGTTAGTTCAATCCGTTCGCGAGATATGGGACTTTGAAGCTATGAAATTGTAGAGAAGAGAACAAATTTTTCGCAATTCTGCTGCTCCAATCGCTTAACCAGAATGGCCTAGGGAAAAAATACACATACAGTTGTAATCGGGCGAGTTTCTACTTTCAGACGCAACAGGAATTTTTGGGTTAGGTCAATCCGTTCGCGAGATATTGGAGTTTGAAGCTATGAAATGGTTGAGAAGAGAACAAATTTTTCGCACTTCTGCTGCTCCAAACGCATAACCAGCATGGCCTAGGGAAAAAATACGCATACAGTTGTAATCAAGCGAGTTTCTACTTTCCGACGCAGCAGGAATTTTTGGGTTTGGTCAATCAGTTCGCGAGATATGTGACTATGAAGCGAAGAAATAGTTGAGAAGACAACAAATTTTTCGCAATTCTGCTGCTCCAATCGCTTAGCCAGAATGGCCTAGGGAAAAAATACGCATACCGTTGTAATCGGGCGAGTTTCTACTTTTGGATGCAATAGGAATTTTTGGGTTAGGTCAATCCGTTCGCGAGATATGGGAGTTTGAAGCCAAGAAATGGTTGAGAAGGCACAAAATTTTTCGCACTTCTGCTGCTCCAAACGCTTAACCAGAATGGCCTAGGGAAAAAATACACATACCGTTGTAATCGTGCGAGTTTCTACTTTCAGACGCAACAGGAATTTTTGGGATATGTCAATCCGTTCGCGTGATATGGGAGTTTGAAGCCAAGAAATGGTTGACAAGGCAAAAAATTTTTCGCAATTCTGCTGCTCCAAACGCGAAACCAGAATGGCCTAGGGAAAAAGTACACATACCGTTGTAATCGGGCGAGTTTCTACTTTCAGACGCAACTGGATTTTTTGGGGTGGGTCAATCCGTTCGCGAGATATGGGAGTTTGAAGCCAAGAAATGGTTGAGAACACAACAAATTTTTCGCAATTCTGCTGCTCCAAACGCTTATCCAGAATGACCTAGGGAAAAAATACGCATACAGTTGTAATCGGGCGAGTTTCTACTTTCAGACGCAGCAGGAATTTTTGGGTATGGTCAATTCGTTCGCGAGATATGGGAGTTTAAAGCAAAGAAATGGTTGACAAGACAACAAATTTTTCGCACTTCTGCTGCTCCAATCGCTTAACCAGAATGGCCTTAGGAAAAAATACGCATACCGTTGTAATCGGGCGAGTTTCTACTTTCGGATGCAATAGGAATTTTTGGGTTAGGTCAATCCGTTCGCAAGATAAAGGAGTTTGAATCCAAGAAATGGTTGAGAAGGACAGAAATTTTTCGCACTTCTGCTGCTCCAAACGCTTAACCAGAATGGCGTAGGGAAAAAATACACATACCGTTGTAATCGGGCGAGTTTCTACTTTCAGATGCAATAGGAATTTTTGGGTTAGGTCAATCCGTTCGCGAGATAGGGTATTATGAAGCCAAGAAATGGCTGAGAAGGCAAAAAATTTTTCGCAATTTTGCTGCTCCAAACGCTTAACCAGAATGGCCTAGAGTAAAAATACACGTACCATTGTAATCCGGCGAGTTTCTTCTTTCAGATGCAATAGGAATTTTTGGGTTAGGTCAATCCGTTCGCGAGATATGGGAGTTTGAAGCAAAGAAATGGTTGACAAGACAACAAATATTTCGCAATTCTGCTGCTCCAATCGCTTAACCAGAATGGCCTAGGGAAAAAATACACATACCGTTGTAATCGGGCGAGTTTCTACTTTCGGATGCAATAGGAATTTTTGGATTAGGTCCATCCGTTCGCAAGATAAGGGAGTTTGAAGCCAAGAAATGGTTGAGAAGGCCAGAAATTTGTCGCACTTCTGCTGCTCCAAACGCTTAACCAGAATGGCCTAGGGAAAAAATACACATACCGTTGTAATCGGGCGATTTTCTACTTTCAGATGCAATAGGAATCTTTGGGTTAGTTCAATCCGTTCGCGAGATATGGGAGTTTGAAGCTAAGAAATGGTTGAGAGGAGAACAAATTTTTCGCACTTCTGCTGCTGCAAACGCATAACCAGAATGGCCTAGGGAAAATACGTATACAGTTGTAATCGGGCGAGTTTCTACTTTCAGACGCAGCAGGAATTTTTGGGTTTGGTCAATCCGTTCGCGAGATATGGGACTATGAAGCGAAGAAATGGTTGAGAAGACAACAAATTTTTCGCACTTCGGCTGCTCCAAACGCTTAACCAGAATGGCCTAGGGAGAAAATACACATACCGTTGTAATCGGGCGTGTTTCTACTTTTGGATGCAATAGGAATTTTTGGGTTAGGTCAATCCGTTCGCGAGATATGGGACTTTGAAGCTATGAAATTGTAGAGAAGAGAACAAATTTTTCGCAATTCTGCTGCTCCAATCGCTTAACCAGAATGCCCTAGGGAAAAAATACACATACAGTTGTAATCGGGCGAGTTTCTACTTTCAGACGCAACTGGAATTTTTGGGTTAGGTCAATCCGTTCGCGAGATATTGGAGTTTGAAGCTATGAAATGGTTGAGAAGAGAACAAATTTTTCGCACTTCTGCTGCTCCAAACGCATAACCAGCATGGCCTAGGGAAAAAATACGCATACAGTTGTAATCAAGCGAGTTTCTACTTTCCGACGCAGCAGGAATTTTTGGGTTTGGTCAATCAGTTCGCGAGGTATGTGACTATGAAGCGAAGAAATAGTTGAGAAGACAACAAATTTTTCGCAATTCTGCTGCTCCAATCGCTTAACCAGAATGGCCTAGGGAAAAAATACGCATACCGTTGTAATCGGGCGAGTTTCTACTTTTGGATGCAATAGGAATTTTTGGGTTAGGTCAATCCGTTCGCGAGATATGGGAGTTTGAAGCCAAGAAATGGTTGAGAAGGCACAAAATTTTTCGCACTTCTGCTGCTCCAAACGCTTAACCAGAATGGCCTAGGGAAAAAATACACATACCGTTGTAATCGTGCGAGTTTCTACTTTCAGACGCAACAGGAATTTTTGGGATATGTCAATCCGTTCGCGTGATATGGGAGTTTGAAGCCAAGAAATGGTTGACAAGGCAAAAAATTTTTCGCAATTCTGCTGCTCCAAACGCGAAACCAGAATGGCCTAGGGAAAAAGTACACATACCGTTGTAATCGGGCGAGTTTCTACTTTCAGACGCAACTGGATTTTTTGGGGTGGGTCAATCCGTTCGCGAGATATGGGAGTTTGAAGCCAAGAAATGGTTGAGAACACAACAAATTTTTCGCAATTCTGCTGCTCCAAACGCTTATCCAGAATGACCTAGTGAAAAAATACGCATACAGTTGTAATCGGGCGAGTTTCTACTTTCAGACGCAGCAGGAATTTTTGGGTATGGTCAATTCGTTCGCGAGATATGGGAGTTTAAAGCAAAGAAATGGTTGACAAGACAACAAATTTTTCGCACTTCTGCTGCTCCAATCGCTTAACCAGAATGGCCTAGGGAAAAAATACGCATACCGTTGTAATCGGGCGAGTTTCTACTTTCGGATGCAATAGGAATTTTTGGGTTAGGTCAATCCGTTCGCAAGATAAAGGAGTTTGAATCCAAGAAATGGTTGAGAAGGCCAGAAATTTTTCGCACTTCTGCTGCTCCAAACGCTTAACCAGAATGGCGTAGGGAAAAAATACACATACCGTTGTAATCGGGCGAGTTTCTACTTTCAGATGCAATAGGAATTTTTGGGTTAGGTCAATCCGTTCGCGAGATAGGGTATTATGAAGCCAAGAAATGGCTGAGAAGGCAAAAAATTTTTCGCAATTTTGCTGCTCCAAACGCTTAACCAGAATGGCCTAGAGTAAAAATACACGTACCATTGTAATCCGGCGAGTTTCTTCTTTCAGATGCAATAGGAATTTTTGGGTTAGGTCAATCCGTTCGCGAGATATGGGAGTTTGAAGCAAAGAAATGGTTGACAAGACAACAAATATTTCGCAATTCTGCTGCTCCAATCGCTTAACCAGAATGGCCTAGGGAAAAAATACACATACCGTTGTAATCGGGCGAGTTTCTACTTTCGGATGCAATAGGAATTTTTGGATTAGGTCCATCCGTTCGCAAGATAAGGGAGTTTGAAGCCAAGAAATGGTTGAGAAGGCCAGAAATTTGTCGCACTTCTGCTGCTCCAAACGCTTAACCAGAATGGCCTAGGGAAAAAATACACATACCGTTGTAATCGGGCGATTTTCTACTTTCAGATGCAATAGGAATCTTTGGGTTAGTTCAATCCGTTCGCGAGATATGGGACTTTGAAGCTAAGAAATGGTTGAAATTACAGCAAATTTTTCGCACTTCTGCTGCTCCAATCGCTTAACCAGAATGGCCTAGGGGAAAAACACACATACCGTTGTAATCGGGCGTGTTTCTACTTTAAGATGCAATAGGAATTTTTGGGTTGGGTCAATCCGTTCGCGAGATTTGGGAGTTTGAAGCTAAGAAATGGTAGAGAAGAGATCAAATTCTTCGCATTTCTGCTGCTCCAAACGCTTAACCAGAATGGCCTAGGGAAAAAATGCACATACTGTTGTAATCGGGCGAGTTTCTACTTTCGGATGCAATAGGAATTTCTGGGTTCGGTCAATCCGTTCGCGAGATATGGGACTTTGAAGCTAAGAAATGGTTGACGAGACAGCAAATTTTTTGCACTTCTGCTGCTCCAATCGCTTAACCAGAATGGCCTAGGGAAAAAATACACATACCTTTGTAATCGGGCGAGTTTCTACTTTCAGATGCAGTAGGAATCTTTGGATTAGTTCAATCCGTTCGCGAGGTATGGGACTTTGAAGCCTTAGAAATGGTTGACAAGACAACAAATTTTTTGCACTTCTGCTGCTCCAATCGCTTAACCAGAATGGCCTAGGGAAAAAATACGCATACCGTTGTAATCGGGCGAGTTTCTACTTTCGGATGCAATAGGAATTTTTGGGTTAGGTCAATCCGTTCGCAAGATAAAGGAGTTTGAATCCAAGAAATGGTTGAGAAGGCCAGAAATTTTTCGCACTTCTGCTGCTCCAAACGCTTACCAGAATGGCGTAGGGAAAAAATACACATACCGTTGTAATCGGGCGAGTTTCTACTTTCAGATGCAATAGGAATTTTTGGGTTAGGTCAATCCGTTCGCGAGATAGGGTATTATGAAGCCAAGAAATGGCTGAGAAGGCAAAAAATTTTTCGCAATTCTGCTGCTCCAAACGCTTAACCAGAATGGCCTAGAGTAAAAATACACGTACCATTGTAATCCGGCGAGTTTCTTCTTTCAGATGCAATAGGAATTTTTGGGTTAGGTCAATCCGTTCGCGAGATATGGGAGTTTGAAGCAAAGAAATGGTTGACAAGACAACAAATATTTCGCAATTCTGCTGCTCCAATCGCTTAACCAGAATGTCCTAGGGAAAAAATACACATACCGTTGTAATCGGGCGAGTTTCTACTTTCGGATGCAATAGGAATTTTTGGGTTAGGTCCATCCGTTCGCAAGATAAGGGAGTTTGAAGCCAAGAAATGGTTGAGAAGGCCAGAAATTTGTCGCACTTCTGCTGCTCCAAACGCTTAACCAGAATGGCCTAGGGAAAAAATACACATACCGTTGTAATCGGGCGATTTTCTACTTTCAGATGCAATAGGAATCTTTGGGTTAGTTCAATCCGTTCGCGAGATATGGGACTTTGAAGCTAAGAAATGGTTGACAAGCCAACAAATTTTTTGCACTTCTGCTGCTCCAATCGCGTAACCAGTATGGCCTAGGGAAAAAATACACATACTGTTGAAATCGGGCGAGTTTCTACTTTCAGACGCAACAGGAATTTTTGGGGTGGGTCAATCCGTTCGCGCGATATGGGAGTTTGAAGCCAAGAAATGGTTGAGAACGCAAAAAATTTTTCGCAATTCTGCTGCTCCAAACGCTTATCCAGAATGGCCTAGGGGAGAAACACACATACCGTAGTAATCGGGCGTGGTTCTACTTTAAGATGCTATAGGAATTTTTGGGTTAGGTCAATCCGTTCGCGAGATTTGGGAGTTTGAAGCTAAGAAATTGTAGAGAAGAGAACAAATTTTTCGCAATTCTGCTGCTCCAATCGCTTAACCAGAATGGCCTAGGGAAAAAATATACATACCGTTGTAATCCGGCGAGTTTCTACTTTCAGATGCAATAGGAATCTTTGGGTTAGTTCAATCCGTTCGCGAGATATGGGACTTTGAAGCTAAGAAATGGTTGACAAGACCACAAATTTTTCGCAATTCTGCTGCTCCAATCGCTTAACCAGAATGGCCTAGGGAAAAAATACACATGCCGTTGTAATCGGGCGAGTTTCTGCTTTCAGACGCAGCAGGAATTTTTGGGTTTGGTCAATCCGTTCGCGAGATATGGGACTATGAAGCGAAGAAATGGTTGAGAAGACAACAAATTTTTCGCAATTCTGCTGCTCCAATCGCTTAACCAGAATGGCCTAGGAGAAAAATACACATACCGTTGTAATCGGGGGAGTTTCTACTTTCAGATGCAATAGGAATTTTTGGTATAGGTCAATCCGTTCGCGAGATATGGGAGTTTGAAGCTATGAAATGGTTGAGAAGAGAACAAATTTTTCGCACTTCTGCTGCTCCAAACGCATAACCAGAATGGCCTAGGCAAAAAATACGCATACAGTTGTAATCGGGCGAGTTTCTACTTTCAGACGCAGCAGGAATTTTTGGGTTTGGTCAATCCGTTCGCGAGATATGGGCCTATGAAGCGAAGAAATGGTTGAAATTACAGCAAATTTTTCGCACTTCTGCTGCTCCAATCGCTTAACCAGAATGGCCTAGGGGAAAAACACACATACCGTTGTAATCGGGCGTGTTTCTACTTTAAGATGCAATAGGAATTTTTGGGTTGGGTCAATCCGTTCGCGAGATTTGGGAGTTTGAAGCTAAGAAATGGTAGAGAAGAGATCAAATTCTTCGCAATTCTGCTGCTCCAAACGCTTAACCAGAATGGCCTAGGGAAAAAATGCACATACTGTTGTAATCGGGCGAGTTTCTACTTTCGGATGCAATAGGAATTTCTGGGTTCGGTCAATCCGTTCGCGAGATATGGGACTTTGAAGCTAAGAAATGGTTGACGAGACAGCAAATTTTTTGCACTTCTGCTGCTCCAATCGCTTAACCAGAATGGCCTAGGGAAAAAATACACATACCTTTGTAATCGGGCGAGTTTCTACTTTCAGATGCAGTAGGAATCTTTGGATTAGTTCAATCCGTTCGCGAGGTATGGGACTTTGAAGCCTTAGAAATGGTTGACAAGACAACAAATTTTTTGCACTTCTGCTGCTCCAAACGCTTAACCAGAATGGCCTAGGGAAAAAATACACATACTGTTGTAATCGGGCGAGTTTCTACTTTCAGACGCAACAGGAATTTTTGGGGTGGGTCAATCCGTTCGCGCGATATGGGAGTTTGAAGCCAAGAAATGGTTGAGAACGCAAAACATTTTTCGCAATTCTGCTGCTCCAAACGCTTAACCAGATTGGCCTAGGGGAGAAACACACATACCGTTGTAATCGGGCGTGTTTCTACTTTAAGATGAAATAGGAATTTTTGGGTTAGGTCAATCCGTTCGCGAGATTTGGGAGTTTGAAGCTAAGAAATTGTAGAGAAGAGAACAAATTTTTCGCAATCCTGGTACTCCAATCGCTTAACCAGAATGGCCTAGGGAAAAAATACACATACCGTTGTAATCGGGCGAGTTTCTACTTTCAGATGCAATAGGAATCTTTGGGTTAGTTCAATCCGTTCGCGAGATATTGGACTTTGAAGCTAAGAAATGGTTGACAAGACAACAAATTTTTCGCACTTCTGCTGCTCCAAACGCTTATCCAGAATGGCCTAGGGAAAAAATACGCATACAGTTGTAATCGGGCGAGTTTCTACTTTCAGACGCAGCAGGAATTTTTGGGTATGGTCAATCCGTTCGCGAGATATGGGACTATGAAGCGAAGAAATGGTTGAGTAGACAACAAATTTTTCGCTCTTCTGCTGCTCCAATCGCTTAACCAGAATGGCCTAGGAGAATAATACACATACCGGTGTAATCGGGCGAGTTTCTACTTTCAGATGCAATAGGAATTTTTGGGTCAGGTCAATCCGTTCGCGAGATAGGGTATTATGAAACCAAGAAATGGTTGAGAAGGCAAAAAATTTATCGCAATTCTGCTGCTCCAAACGCTTAACCAGAATGGCCTAGAGTAAAAATACATATACCGTTGTAGTCGGGCGAGTTTCTACTTTCAGATGCAATAGGAATTTTTGGGTTAGGTCAATCCGTTCGCAAGGTAAGGGAGTTTGAAGCCGAGAAATGGTTGAGAAGGTCACAAATTTTTCGCACTTCTGTTGCCCAAACGCTTAACCAGAAAGGCCTAGGAGAAAAATACACATACCGTTGTAATCGGGCGAGTTTCTACTTTCAGATGCAATAGGAATTTTTGGGTTAGGTCAATCCGTTCGCGAGATATGGGAGTTTGAAGCTAAGAAATGGTTGAGAAGAGAACAAATTTTTCGCACTTCTGCTGCTCCAAACGCATAACCAGAATGGACTAGGGAAAAAATACGTATACAGTTGTAATCGGGCGAGTTTCAACTTTCAGACGCAGCAGGAATTTTTGGGTTTCGTCAATCCGTTCGCGAGATATGGAACTATGAGGCGAAGAAATCGGTGAGAAGACAACAAATTTTTCGCACTTCTGCTGCTCCAATCGCTTAACCAGAATGGCCTAGGGGAAAAACACACATACCGTTGTAATCGGGCGTGTTTCTACTTTCAGATGCAATAGGAAATTTTGGGTTAGGTGAATCCGCTCTCGAGATATGGGAGTTTGAAGATAAGAAATGGTTGACAAGACAACAAATTTTTCGCAATTCTGCTGCTCCAAACGCTTAACCAGAATGGCCTACGGAAAAAATGCACATACCGTTGTAATCGGTCGAGTTTCTACTTTCAGATGCAATAGGAATTTTTGGGTTAGGTCACTCCGTTCGCGAGATATGGGAGTTTGAAGCTAAGAAATGGTTGAGAAGAGAACAATTTTTTCGCACTTCTGCTGCTCCAATCGCTTAACCAGAATGGCCTAGGGAAAAAATACACATACCGTTGTAATCGGGCGAGTTTCTACTTTCAAATGCAATAGGAATTTTTGGTTTAGTTCAATCCGTTCGCCAGATATGGGACATTGAAGCTAAGAAACGGTTGACAAGACAACAAATTTTTCGCACTTCTGCTGCTCCAATCGCTTAACCAGAATGGCCTAGGAGAAAAATACACATACCGTTGTAATCGTGCGAGTCTCTACTTTCAGACGCAACAGGAATTTTTGGGATATGTCAATCCGTTCGCGTGATATGGGACTTTGAAGCCAAGAAATGGTTGACAAGGCAAAAAATTTTTCGCAATTCTGCTGCTCCAAACGCGAAACCAGAAAGGCCTAGGGAAAAAGTACACATACCGTTGTAATCGGGCGAGTTTCTACTTTCAGATGCAATAGGAATTTTTGGGTTAGGTCAATCCGTTCGCTAGATAAGGGAGATTGAAGCCAAGAAATGGTTGAGAAGGCACAAAATTTTTCGCACTTCTGCTGCTCCAAACGCTTAACCAGAATGGCCTAGGGAAAAAATACACATACCGTTGTAATCGTGCGAGTTTCTACTTTCAGACGCAACAGGAATTTTTGGGATATGTCAATCCGTTCGCGTGATATGGGAGTTTGAAGCCAAGAAATGGTTGACAAGGCAAAAAATTTTTCGCAATTCTGCTGCTCCAAACGCGAAACCAGAATGGCCTAGGGAAAAAATACGCATACAGTTGTAATCGGGCGAGTTTCTACCTTCAGACGCAGCAGGAATCTTTGGGTATTGTCAATCCGTTCGCGAGATATGGGACTTTGAAGCCAAGAAATGGTTGAGAAGACAACAAATTTTTCCGCAATTCTGCTGCTCCAAACGCTTATCCAGAATGGCCTAGGGAAAAAATACGCATACAGTTGTAATCGGGCGAGTTTCTACTTTCAGACGCAGCAGGAATTTTTGGGTATGGTCAATCCGTTCGCGAGATATGGGACCATGAAGCGAAGAAATGGTTGAGAAGACAACAAATTTTTCGCTCTTCTGCTGCTCCAATCGCTTAACCAGAATGGCCTAGGAGAAAAATACGCATACCGTTGTAATCGGGCGAGTTTCTACTTTCAGATGCAATAGGAATTTTTGGGTTAGGTCAATTCGTTCGCGAGATATGGGAGTTTGAAGCTAAAAAATGGTAGAGAAGAGAACAAATTTTTCGCACTTCTGCTGCTCCAATCGCTTAACCAGAATGGCCTAGGGGAAAAATACACATACCATTGAAATCGGGCGAGTTCCTACTTTCAGATGCAATAGGAATTTTTGGGTTAGGTCAATCCGTTCGCGAGATATGGGAGTTTGAAGATAAGAAATGGTTGAGAAGAGAACAAATTTTTTGCACTTCTGCTGCTCCAAACGCATAACCAGAATGGACTAATGCAAAAATACGTATACAGTTGTAATCGGGCGAGTTTCTACTTTCATACGCAGCAGGAATTTTTGTGTTTTTGTCAATCCGTTCGCGAGATATGGGAGTTTGAAGCTAAGAAATGGTTGAGAAGAGAACAATTTTTTCGCACTTCTGCTGCTCCAATCGCTTAACCAGAATGGACTAATGCAAAAATACGTATACAGTTGTAATCGGGCGAGTTTCTACTTTCATACGCAGCAGGAATTTTTGTGTTTTTGTCAATCCGTTCGCGAGATATGGGAGTTTGAAGCTAAGAAATGGTTGAGAAGAGAACAATTTTTTCGCACTTCTGCTGCTCCAATCGCTTAACCAGAATGGCCTAGGGAAAAAATACACATACCGTTGTAATCGGGCGAGTTTCTACTTTCAGATGCAATAGGAATTTTTTGGGTTAGGTCAATCCATTCGCGAGATATGGGAGTTTGAAGCCAAGAAATGGTTGAGAAGGCCAGAAATTTTTCGCACTTCTGCTGCCCCAAACGCTTAACCAGAATGGCCTATGGAAAAAATACACATACTGTTGTAATTGGGCGAGTTTCTAATTTCAGACGCAACAGGAATTTTTGGGTTGGGTCAATCTGTTCGCGCGATATGGGAGGTGGAAGCCAAGAAATGGTTGAGAACGCAAAAAATTTTTCGCAATTCTGCTGCTCCAAACGCTTAACCGGAATGGCCTAGGGAAAAAATACGCATACCGTAGTAATCGGGCGAGTTTCTACTTTCAGATGCAATAGGAATTTTTGGGTCAGGTCAATCCGTTCGCGAGATATGGGAGTTTGAAGCCAAGAAATGGTTGAGATGGCAAAAAATTTTTCGCAATTCTGCTGCTCCAAACGCTTAACCAGAATGCCCTACGGAAAAAATACACATACCGTTGTAATCGGGCGAGTTTCTACTTTCAGATGCAATAGGAATTGTCTGGTTAGGTCAATCCGTTCGCGAGGTATGGGACTTTGAATCTAAGAAATGGTTGACAAGACAACAAATTTTTCGCACTTCTGCTGCTCCAATCGCTTAACCAGAATTGCCTAGGGAAAAAATACACATACCGTTGTAATCGGGCGAGTTTCTACTTTTAAATGCAATAGGAATTTTTGGGTTAGGTCAATCCGTTCGCGAGATATGGGAGTTTGAAGCTAAGAAATGGTTGAGAAGAGAATAAATTTTTCGCAATTCCGCTGCTCCAAACGCTTAACCAGAATGGCCTGGGGAAAAAATACCCATACCGTTGTAATCGGGCGAGTTTCTACTTTCAGATGCAATAGGAATTGTCTGGTTAGGTCAATCCGTTCGCGAGGTATGGGACTTTGAATCTAAGAAATGGTTGACAAGACAACAAATTTTTCGCACTTCTGCTGCTCCAATCGCTTAACCAGAATTGCCTAGGGAAAAAATACACATACTGTTGAAATCGGGCGAGTTTCTACTTTCAGACGCAACAGGAATTTTTGGGGTGGGTCAATCCGTTCGCGCGATATGGGAGTTTGAAGCCAAGAAATGGTTGAGAACGCAAAAAATTTTTCGCAATTCTGCTGCTCCAAACGCTTATCCAGAATGGCCTAGGGGAGAAACACACATACCGTAGTAATCGGGCGTGGTTCTACTTTAAGATGCTATAGGAATTTTTGGGTTAGGTCAATCCGTTCGCGAGATTTGGGAGTTTGAAGCTAAGAAATTGTAGAGAAGAGAACAAATTTTTCGCAATTCTGCTGCTCCAATCGCTTAACCAGAATGGCCTAGGGAAAAAATATACATACCGTTGTAATCCGGCGAGTTTCTACTTTCAGATGCAATAGGAATCTTTGGGTTAGTTCAATCCGTTCGCGAGATATGGGACTTTGAAGCTAAGAAATGGTTGACAAGACCACAAATTTTTCGCAATTCTGCTGCTCCAATCGCTTAACCAGAATGGCCTAGGGAAAAAATACACATGCCGTTGTAATCGGGCGAGTTTCTGCTTTCAGACGCAGCAGGAATTTTTGGGTTTGGTCAATCCGTTCGCGAGATATGGGACTATGAAGCGAAGAAATGGTTGAGAAGACAACAAATTTTTCGCAATTCTGCTGCTCCAATCGCTTAACCAGAATGGCCTAGGAGAAAAATACACATACCGTTGTAATCGGGGGAGTTTCTACTTTCAGATGCAATAGGAATTTTTGGTATAGGTCAATCCGTTCGCGAGATATGGGAGTTTGAAGCTATGAAATGGTTGAGAAGAGAACAAATTTTTCGCACTTCTGCTGCTCCAAACGCATAACCAGAATGGCCTAGGCAAAAAATACGCATACAGTTGTAATCGGGCGAGTTTCTACTTTCAGACGCAGCAGGAATTTTTGGGTTTGGTCAATCCGTTCGCGAGATATGGGCCTATGAAGCGAAGAAATGGTTGAAATTACAGCAAATTTTTCGCACTTCTGCTGCTCCAATCGCTTAACCAGAATGGCCTAGGGGAAAAACACACATACCGTTGTAATCGGGCGTGTTTCTACTTTAAGATGCAATAGGAATTTTTGGGTTGGGTCAATCCGTTCGCGAGATTTGGGAGTTTGAAGCTAAGAAATGGTAGAGAAGAGATCAAATTCTTCGCAATTCTGCTGCTCCAAACGCTTAACCAGAATGGCCTAGGGAAAAAATGCACATACTGTTGTAATCGGGCGAGTTTCTACTTTCGGATGCAATAGGAATTTCTGGGTTCGGTCAATCCGTTCGCGAGATATGGGACTTTGAAGCTAAGAAATGGTTGACGAGACAGCAAATTTTTTGCACTTCTGCTGCTCCAATCGCTTAACCAGAATGGCCTAGGGAAAAAATACACATACCTTTGTAATCGGGCGAGTTTCTACTTTCAGATGCAGTAGGAATCTTTGGATTAGTTCAATCCGTTCGCGAGGTATGGGACTTTGAAGCCTTAGAAATGGTTGACAAGACAACAAATTTTTTGCACTTCTGCTGCTCCAAACGCTTAACCAGAATGGCCTAGGGAAAAAATACACATACTGTTGTAATCGGGCGAGTTTCTACTTTCAGACGCAACAGGAATTTTTGGGGTGGGTCAATCCGTTCGCGCGATATGGGAGTTTGAAGCCAAGAAATGGTTGAGAACGCAAAACATTTTTCGCAATTCTGCTGCTCCAAACGCTTAACCAGATTGGCCTAGGGGAGAAACACACATACCGTTGTAATCGGGCGTGTTTCTACTTTAAGATGAAATAGGAATTTTTGGGTTAGGTCAATCCGTTCGCGAGATTTGGGAGTTTGAAGCTAAGAAATTGTAGAGAAGAGAACAAATTTTTCGCAATCCTGGTACTCCAATCGCTTAACCAGAATGGCCTAGGGAAAAAATACACATACCGTTGTAATCGGGCGAGTTTCTACTTTCAGATGCAATAGGAATCTTTGGGTTAGTTCAATCCGTTCGCGAGATATTGGACTTTGAAGCTAAGAAATGGTTGACAAGACAACAAATTTTTCGCACTTCTGCTGCTCCAAACGCTTATCCAGAATGGCCTAGGGAAAAAATACGCATACAGTTGTAATCGGGCGAGTTTCTACTTTCAGACGCAGCAGGAATTTTTGGGTATGGTCAATCCGTTCGCGAGATATGGGACTATGAAGCGAAGAAATGGTTGAGTAGACAACAAATTTTTCGCTCTTCTGCTGCTCCAATCGCTTAACCAGAATGGCCTAGGAGAATAATACACATACCGGTGTAATCGGGCGAGTTTCTACTTTCAGATGCAATAGGAATTTTTGGGTCAGGTCAATCCGTTCGCGAGATAGGGTATTATGAAACCAAGAAATGGTTGAGAAGGCAAAAAATTTATCGCAATTCTGCTGCTCCAAACGCTTAACCAGAATGGCCTAGAGTAAAAATACATATACCGTTGTAGTCGGGCGAGTTTCTACTTTCAGATGCAATAGGAATTTTTGGGTTAGGTCAATCCGTTCGCAAGGTAAGGGAGTTTGAAGCCGAGAAATGGTTGAGAAGGTCACAAATTTTTCGCACTTCTGTTGCCCAAACGCTTAACCAGAAAGGCCTAGGAGAAAAATACACATACCGTTGTAATCGGGCGAGTTTCTACTTTCAGATGCAATAGGAATTTTTGGGTTAGGTCAATCCGTTCGCGAGATATGGGAGTTTGAAGCTAAGAAATGGTTGAGAAGAGAACAAATTTTTCGCACTTCTGCTGCTCCAAACGCATAACCAGAATGGACTAGGGAAAAAATACGTATACAGTTGTAATCGGGCGAGTTTCAACTTTCAGACGCAGCAGGAATTTTTGGGTTTCGTCAATCCGTTCGCGAGATATGGAACTATGAGGCGAAGAAATCGGTGAGAAGACAACAAATTTTTCGCACTTCTGCTGCTCCAATCGCTTAACCAGAATGGCCTAGGGGAAAAACACACATACCGTTGTAATCGGGCGTGTTTCTACTTTCAGATGCAATAGGAAATTTTGGGTTAGGTGAATCCGCTCTCGAGATATGGGAGTTTGAAGATAAGAAATGGTTGACAAGACAACAAATTTTTCGCAATTCTGCTGCTCCAAACGCTTAACCAGAATGGCCTACGGAAAAAATGCACATACCGTTGTAATCGGTCGAGTTTCTACTTTCAGATGCAATAGGAATTTTTGGGTTAGGTCACTCCGTTCGCGAGATATGGGAGTTTGAAGCTAAGAAATGGTTGAGAAGAGAACAATTTTTTCGCACTTCTGCTGCTCCAATCGCTTAACCAGAATGGCCTAGGGAAAAAATACACATACCGTTGTAATCGGGCGAGTTTCTACTTTCAAATGCAATAGGAATTTTTGGTTTAGTTCAATCCGTTCGCCAGATATGGGACATTGAAGCTAAGAAACGGTTGACAAGACAACAAATTTTTCGCACTTCTGCTGCTCCAATCGCTTAACCAGAATGGCCTAGGAGAAAAATACACATACCGTTGTAATCGTGCGAGTCTCTACTTTCAGACGCAACAGGAATTTTTGGGATATGTCAATCCGTTCGCGTGATATGGGACTTTGAAGCCAAGAAATGGTTGACAAGGCAAAAAATTTTTCGCAATTCTGCTGCTCCAAACGCGAAACCAGAAAGGCCTAGGGAAAAAGTACACATACCGTTGTAATCGGGCGAGTTTCTACTTTCAGATGCAATAGGAATTTTTGGGTTAGGTCAATCCGTTCGCTAGATAAGGGAGATTGAAGCCAAGAAATGGTTGAGAAGGCACAAAATTTTTCGCACTTCTGCTGCTCCAAACGCTTAACCAGAATGGCCTAGGGAAAAAATACACATACCGTTGTAATCGTGCGAGTTTCTACTTTCAGACGCAACAGGAATTTTTGGGATATGTCAATCCGTTCGCGTGATATGGGAGTTTGAAGCCAAGAAATGGTTGACAAGGCAAAAAATTTTTCGCAATTCTGCTGCTCCAAACGCGAAACCAGAATGGCCTAGGGAAAAAATACGCATACAGTTGTAATCGGGCGAGTTTCTACCTTCAGACGCAGCAGGAATCTTTGGGTATTGTCAATCCGTTCGCGAGATATGGGACTTTGAAGCCAAGAAATGGTTGAGAAGACAACAAATTTTTCCGCAATTCTGCTGCTCCAAACGCTTATCCAGAATGGCCTAGGGAACAAATACGCATACAGTTGTAATCGGGCGAGTTTCTACTTTCAGACGCAGCAGGAATTTTTGGGTATGGTCAATCCGTTCGCGAGATATGGGACCATGAAGCGAAGAAATGGTTGAGAAGACAACAAATTTTTCGCTCTTCTGCTGCTCCAATCGCTTAACCAGAATGGCCTAGGAGAAAAATACGCATACCGTTGTAATCGGGCGAGTTTCTACTTTCAGATGCAATAGGAATTTTTGGGTTAGGTCAATTCGTTCGCGAGATATGGGAGTTTGAAGCTAAAAAATGGTAGAGAAGAGAACAAATTTTTCGCACTTCTGCTGCTCCAATCGCTTAACCAGAATGGCCTAGGGGAAAAATACACATACCATTGAAATCGGGCGAGTTCCTACTTTCAGATGCAATAGGAATTTTTGGGTTAGGTCAATCCGTTCGCGAGATATGGGAGTTTGAAGATAAGAAATGGTTGAGAAGAGAACAAATTTTTTGCACTTCTGCTGCTCCAAACGCATAACCAGAATGGACTAATGCAAAAATACGTATACAGTTGTAATCGGGCGAGTTTCTACTTTCATACGCAGCAGGAATTTTTGTGTTTTTGTCAATCCGTTCGCGAGATATGGGAGTTTGAAGCTAAGAAATGGTTGAGAAGAGAACAATTTTTTCGCACTTCTGCTGCTCCAATCGCTTAACCAGAATGGACTAATGCAAAAATACGTATACAGTTGTAATCGGGCGAGTTTCTACTTTCATACGCAGCAGGAATTTTTGTGTTTTTGTCAATCCGTTCGCGAGATATGGGAGTTTGAAGCTAAGAAATGGTTGAGAAGAGAACAATTTTTTCGCACTTCTGCTGCTCCAATCGCTTAACCAGAATGGCCTAGGGAAAAAATACACATACCGTTGTAATCGGGCGAGTTTCTACTTTCAGATGCAATAGGAATTTTTTGGGTTAGGTCAATCCATTCGCGAGATATGGGAGTTTGAAGCCAAGAAATGGTTGAGAAGGCCAGAAATTTTTCGCACTTCTGCTGCCCCAAACGCTTAACCAGAATGGCCTATGGAAAAAATACACATACTGTTGTAATTGGGCGAGTTTCTAATTTCAGACGCAACAGGAATTTTTGGGTTGGGTCAATCTGTTCGCGCGATATGGGAGGTGGAAGCCAAGAAATGGTTGAGAACGCAAAAAATTTTTCGCAATTCTGCTGCTCCAAACGCTTAACCGGAATGGCCTAGGGAAAAAATACGCATACCGTAGTAATCGGGCGAGTTTCTACTTTCAGATGCAATAGGAATTTTTGGGTCAGGTCAATCCGTTCGCGAGATATGGGAGTTTGAAGCCAAGAAATGGTTGAGATGGCAAAAAATTTTTCGCAATTCTGCTGCTCCAAACGCTTAACCAGAATGCCCTACGGAAAAAATACACATACCGTTGTAATCGGGCGAGTTTCTACTTTCAGATGCAATAGGAATTGTCTGGTTAGGTCAATCCGTTCGCGAGGTATGGGACTTTGAATCTAAGAAATGGTTGACAAGACAACAAATTTTTCGCACTTCTGCTGCTCCAATCGCTTAACCAGAATTGCCTAGGGAAAAAATACACATACCGTTGTAATCGGGCGAGTTTCTACTTTTAAATGCAATAGGAATTTTTGGGTTAGGTCAATCCGTTCGCGAGATATGGGAGTTTGAAGCTAAGAAATGGTTGAGAAGAGAATAAATTTTTCGCAATTCCGCTGCTCCAAACGCTTAACCAGAATGGCCTGGGGAAAAAATACCCATACCGTTGTAATCGGGCGAGTTTCTACTTTCAGATGCAATAGGAATTTTCGGGTTAGGTCAATCCGTCCGCGAGGTATGGGAGTTTGCAGCCAAGAAATGGTTGAGAAGGCAAAAAATTTTTCGGAATTCTGATGCTCCAAACGCTTAACCAGAATGGCCTAGGTAAAAAATACGCATACAGTTGTAATCGGGCGAGTTTCTACTTTGAGATGCAATAGCAATTTTTGGGTTAGGTGTATCCGTTCGCGAGGTATGGGAGTTTGAAGCTAAGAAATGGTTGAGAAGAGAACTAATTTTTCGCAATTCTGCTGCTCCAATCGCTTAACCAGAATGGCCTAGGGAGAAAATACACATACCGTAGTATTCGGGCGAGTTTCTAATTTCAGACGCAACAGGAATTTTTGGGTTGGGTGAATCCGTTCGCGAGATATGAGAGGTTGAAGCCAAGAAATGGTTGAGAACGCAAAAAATTTTTCGCAATTCTGCTGCTCCAAACGCTTAACCAGAATGGCCTAGGGAAAAAATACACATACCATTGTAATCGGGCGAGTTTCTACTTTCAGATGCAATAGGAATTTTTGGGTCAGGTCAATCCGTTCGCGAGATATGGGAGTTTGAAGCCAAGAAATGGTTGAGAAGGCAAAAAATTTTTCGCAATTCTGCTGCTCCAAACGCTTAACCAGAATGCCCTACGGAAAAAATACACATACCGTTGTAATCGGGCGAGTTTCTACTTTCAGATGCAATAGGAATTTTTGGGTTAGGTCAATCCGTTCGCTAGATAAGGGAGATTGAAGCCAAGAAATGGTTGAGAAGGCCAGAAATTTTTCGCACTTCTGCTGCCCCAAACGCTTAACCAGAATGGCCTATGGAAAAAATACACACACTGTTGTAATCGGGCAAGTTTCTACTTTCAGATGCAATAGGAATTTTCGTGTCAGGTCAATCCGTCCGCGAGATATGGGAGTTTGAAACCAAGAAATGGTTGAGAAGGCAAAAAATTTTTCGCAATTCTGATGCTCCAAACGCTTAACCAGAATTGCATAAGGGAAAAATACACATACCGTTGTAATCGGGCGAGTTTCTACTTTGAGATGCAATAGGAATTTTTGTGTTAGGTCAATCCGTTCGCGAGATATGGGAGTTCGAAGCTAAGAAATGGTTGAGAAGAGAATAAATTTTTCCCAATTCCGCTGCTCCAAACGCTTAACCAGAATGGCCTGGGGAGAAAATACGCATACCGTTGTAATCGGGCGAGTTTCTACTTTCAGATGCAATAGGAATTTTCGGGTTAGGCCAGTCCGTTCGCGAGAAATGGGAGTTTGAAACTAAGAAATGGTTGAGAAGACAACAAATTTTTCGCAATTCTGCTGCCCCAAACGCTTATCCAGAATGGCCTAGGTAAAAAATACGCATACAGTTGTAATCGGGCGAGTTTCTACTTTGAGACGCAATAGCAATTTTTGGGTTAGGTGTATCCGTTCGCGAGGTATGGGAGTTTGAAGCTAAGAAATGGTTGAGAAGAGAACAAATTTTTCGCAATTCTGCTGCTCCAATCGCTTAACCAGAATGGCCTAGGGAGAAAATACACATACCGTAGTAATCGGGCGAGTTACTAATTTCAGACGCAACAGGAATTTTTGGGTTGGGTCAATCCGTTCGCGAGATATGAGAGGTTGAAGCCAAGAAATGGTTGAGAACGCAAAAAATTTTTCGCATTTCTGCTGCTCCAAACGCTTAACCAGAATGGCCTAGGGAAAAAATACACATACCATTGTAATCGGGCGAGTTTCTACTTTCAGATGCAATAGGAATTTTTGGGTCAGGTCAATCCGTTCGCGAGATATGGGAGTTTGAAGCCAAGAAATGGTTGAGATGGCAAAACATTTTTCGCAATTCTGCTGCTCCAAACGCTTAACCAGAATGCCCTACGGAAAAAATACACATACCGTTGTACTCGGGCGAGTTTCTACTTTCAGATGCAATAGGAATTGTCTGGTTAGGTCAATCCGTTCGCGAGGTATGGGAGTTTGAAGCCAAGAAATGGTTGAGAAGGCAAAAAATTTTTCGCAATTCTGATGCTCCAAACGCTTAACCAGAATGGCCTAGGTAAAAAATACGTATACAGTTGTAATCGGGCGAGTTTCTACTTTGAGATGCAATAGCAATTTTTGGGTTATGTGTATCCGTTCGCGAGGTATGGGAGTTTGAAGCTAAGAAATGGTTGAGAAGAGAATAAATTTTTCGCAATTCCGCTGCTCCAAACGCTTAACCAGAATGGCCTGGGGAAAAAATACCCATACCGTTGTAATCGGGCGTGTTTCTACTTTCAGATGCAATAGGAATTTTCGGGTTAGGTCAATCCGTCCGCGAGGTATGGGAGTTTGAAGCCAAGAAATGGTTGAGAAGGCAAAAAATTTTTCGCAATTCTGATGCTCCAAACGCTTAACCAGAATGGCCTAGGTAAAAAATACGTATACAGTTGTAATCGGGCGAGTTTCTACTTTGAGATGCAATAGCAATTTTTGGGTTATGTGTATCCGTTCGCGAGGTATGGGAGTTTGAAGCTAAGAAATGGTTGAGAAGAGAACTAATTTTTCGCAATTCTGCTGCTCCAATCGCTTAACCAGAATGGCCTAGGGAGAAAATACACATACCGTAGTAATCGGGCGAGTTTCTAATTTCAGACGCAACAGGAATTTTTGGGTTGGGTCAATCCGTTCGCGAGATATGAGAGGTTGAAGCCAAGAAATGGTTGAGAACGCAAAAAATTTTTCGCAATTCTGCTGCTCCAAACGCTTAACCAGAATGGCCTAGGGAAAAAATACACATACCATTGTAATCGGGCGAGTTTCTACTTTCAGATGCAATAGGAATTTTTGGGTCAGGTCAATCCGTTCGCGAGATATGGGAGTTTGAAGCCAAGAAATGGTTGAGAAGGCAAAAAATTTTTCGCAATTCTGCTGCTCCAAACGCTTAACCAGAATGCCCTACGGAAAAAATACACATACCGTTGTAATCGGGCGAGTTTCTACTTTCAGATGCAATAGGAATTGTCTGGTTAGGTCAATCCGTTCGCGAGATATGGGAGTTTGAAGCCAAGAAATGGTTGAGAAGGCAAAAAATTTTTCGCAACTCTGCTGCTCCAAACGCTTAACCAGAATGGCATAGGGAAAAAATACACATACCGTTGTAATCAGGCGAGTTTCTACTTTCAGACGCAGCAGGAATTTTTGGGTTTGGTCAATCCGTTCGCCAGATATGGGACTATGAAGCGAAGAAATGGTTGAGAAGACAACATATTTTTCGCACTTCTGCTGCTCCAATCGCTTAACCATAATGGCCTAGGAGAAAAATACACATACCGTTGTAATCGGGCGAGTTTCTACTTTCAGATGCAATAGGAATTTTTGGGTTAGGTCAAACCGTTCGCCAGATATGGGACTATGAAGCGAAGAAATGGTTGAGAAGACAACAAATTTTTCGCACTTCTGCTGCTCCAATCGCTTAACCATAATGGCCTAGGAGAAAAATACACATACCGTTGTAATTGGGCGAGTTTCTACTTTCAGACGCAACAGGAATTTTTGGGTTGTGTCAATCCGTTCGCGCGATATGGGAGTTTGAAGCCAAGAAATTGTTGAGAAGGCAAAAAATTTTTCGCAGTTCTGCTGCTCCAAACGCTTAACCAGAAAGGCATAGGGAAAAAATACATATACCGTTGTAATCGGGCGAGTTTCTACTTTCAGACGCAGCTGGAATTTTTGGGTTTGGTCAATCCGTTCGCCAGATATGGGACTATGAAGCGAAGAAATGGTTGAGAAGACAACAAATTTTTCGCACTTCTGCTGCTCCAATCGCTTAACCATAATGGCCTAGGAGAAAAATACACATACCGTTGTAATCGGGCGAGTTTCTACTTTCAGATGCAATAGGAATTTTTTGGTTAGGTCAAACCGTTCGCCAGATATGGGACTATGAAGCGAAGAAATGGTTGAGAAGACAACAAATTTTTCGCACTTCTGCTGCTCCAATCGCTTAACCATACTGGCTTAGGAGAAAAATACACATACCGTTGTAATTGGGCGAGTTTCTACTTTCAGACGCAACAGGAATTTTTGGGTTGTGTCAATCCGTTCGCGCGATATGGGAGTTTGAAGCCAAGAAATTGTTGAGAAGGCAAAAAATTTTTCGCAATTCTGCTGCTCCAAACGCTTAACCAGAATGGCATAGGGAAAAAATACACATACCGTTGTAATCGGGCGAGTTTCTACTTTCAGACGCAGCTGGAATTTTTGGGTTTGGTCAATCCGTTCGCCAGATATGGGACTATGAAGCGAAGAAATGGTTGAGAAGAAAACAAATTTTTCGCACTTCTGCTGCTCCAATCGCTTAACCATAATGGCCTTGGAGGAAAATACACATACCGTTGTAATCGGGCGAGTTTCTACTTTCAGATGCAATACGAATTTTTGGGTTAGGTCAATCCGTTCGCTAGATAAGGGAGATTGAAGCCAAGAAATGGTTGAGAAGGCCAGAAATTTTTTGCACTTCTGCTGCCCCAAACGCTTAACCAGAATGGCCTAGGGAAAAAATACACATACTGTTCTAATTGGGCGAGTTTCTACTTTCAGACGCAACAGGAATTTTTGGGTTGTGTCAATCCGTTCGCGCGATATGGGAGTTTGAAGCCAAGAAATTGTTGAGAAGGCAAAAAATTTTTCGGAATTCTGCTGCTCCAAACGCTTAAGCAAAATGGCCTAGGGAAAAAATGCACATACCGTTGTAATCGGGCGAGTTTCTACTTTCAGATGCAATAGGAGTCTTTGGGTTAAGTCAATCCGCTCGCGAGATATGGGAGTTTGAAGCTAAGAAATGGTTGAGAGGAGAATAAATTTTTCTCAATTCTGCTGCTCCAAACGCTTAACCAGAATGGCCTAGGGGAAAAATGCACATACCGTTGTAATCGGGCGAGTTTCGAATTTCAGATGCAATAGGAATTTTTGGGATAGGTCAATCCGTTCGCGCGATATGGGAGTTTGAAGCCAAGAAATTGTTGAGAAGGCAAAAAATTTTTCGCAATTCTGCTGCTCCAAACGCTTAACCAGAATGGCATAGGGAAAAAATTCACATACCGTTGTAATCGGGCGAGTTTCTACATTCAGACGCAGCTGGAATTTTTGGGTTTGGTCAATCCGTTCGCCAGATATGGGACTATGAAGCGAAGAAATGGTTGAGAAGACAACAAATTTTTCGCACTTCTGCTGCTCCAATCGCTTAACCATAATGGCCTAGGAGGAAAATACACATACCGTTGTAATCGGGCGAGTTTCTACTTTCAGATGCAATAGGAATTTTTGGGTTAGGTCAATCCGTTCGCCAGATATGGGACTATGAAGCGAAGAAATGGTTGAGAAGACAACAAATTTTTCACACTTCTGCTGCTCCAATCGCTTAACCATAATGGCCTAGGAGAAAAATACACATACCGTTGTAATCGGGCGAGTTTCTACTTTCTGATGCAATACGAATTTTTGGGTTAGGTCAATCCGTTCGCTAGATAAGGGAGATTGAAGCCAAGAAATGGTTGAGAAGGCCAGAAATTTTTCGCACTTCTGCTGCCCCAAACGCTTAACCAGAATGGCCTAGGGAAAAAATACACATACTGTTCTAATTGGGCGAGTTTCTACTTTCAGACGCAACAGGAATTTTTGGGTTGTGTCAATCCGTTCGCGCGATATGGGAGTTTGAAGCCAAGAAATTGTTGAGAAGGCAAAAAATTTTTCGCAATTCTGCTGCTCCAAACGCTTAACCAAAATGGCCTAGGGAAAAAATGCACATACCGTTGTAATCGGGCGAGTTTCTACTTTCAGATGCAATAGGAATCTTTGGGTTAAGTCAATCCGCTAGCGAGATATGGGAGTTTGAAGCTAAGAAATGGTTGAGAGGAGAATAAATTTTTCTCAATTCTGCTGCTCCAAACGCTTAACCAGAATGGCCTAGGGGAAAAATGCACATACCGTTGTAATCGGGCGAGTTTCGACTTTCAGATGCAATAGTAATTTTTGGGATAGGTCAATCCGTTCGCGAGATATGGGACTTTGAAGCCAAGAAATGGTTGAGAAGGCCACAAATTTTTCGCACTTCTGCTGCTCCAAACGCTTAACCAGAATGGCCTAGGGAAAAAATACACAAACTGCTGTAATCGGGCGAGTTTCTACTTTCAGACGCAGCAGGAATTTTTGGGTTTGGTCAATCCGTTCGCCAGATATGGACTATGAAGCGAAAAAATGGTTGAGAAGACAACAAATTTTTCGCACTTCTGCTGCTCCAATCGCTTAACCATAATGGCCTAGGAGAAAAATACACATACCGTTGTAATCGGGCGAGTTTCTACTTTCAGATGCAATAGGAATTTTTGGGTTAGGTCAATCCGTTCGCTAGATAAGGGAAATTGAAGCCAAGAAATGGTTGAGAAGGCCAGAAATTTTTCGCACTTCTGCTACCCCAAACGCTTAACCATAATGGCCTAGGAGAATAATACACATACCGTTGTAATCGGGCGAGTTTCTACTTTCAGACCCAACAGGAATTTTTGGGTTGTGTCAATCCGTTCGCGCGATATGGGAGTTTGAAGCCAAGAAATGGTTGAGAACGCAAATAATTTTTCGCAATTCTGCTGCTCCAAACGATTAACCAGAATGGCCTAGGGAAAAAATACACATACCGTTGTAATCGGGCAAGTTTCTACCTTCAGATGCAACAGGAATTTTTGGGTTAGGTCAATCCGATCGCGTGATAGGGTATTATGAAGCCAAGAAATGTTTGAGAAGGCAAAAAATTTTTCGCAATTCTGCTGCTCCAAACGCTTAACCAGAATGACCTAGAGTAAAAATACACATACCGTTGTAATCGGGCGAGTTTCTACTTTCAAATGCAATAGCAATTTTTGGGTTAGGTGAATCCGTTCGCGAGGTATGGGAGTTTGAAGCTAAGAAATGGTTGAGAAGAGAACAAATTTTTCGCAATTCTGCTGCTCCAATCGCTTAACCAGAATGGCCTAGGGAAAAAATACACATACCGTTGTAATCGGGCGAGTTTCTACTTTCATACGCAACAGGAATTTTTGGGTTAGGTCAATCCGTTCGCGAGATATGGGAGTTTGAATCCAAGAAATTGTTGAGAAGGCTAAAAATTTTTTTTCGCAATTCTGCTGCTCCAAACGCTTAACCAGAATGGCATAGGCAAAAAATACACATACCGTTGTAATCGGGCGAGTTTCTACTTTCAGATACAATAGGAATTTTTGGGTTAGGTGAATCCGTTCGCGAGGTATGGGAGTTTGAAGCTAAGAAATGGTTGAGAAGAGAACAAATTTTTCGCAATTCTGCTGCTCCAATCGCTTAACCAGAATGGCCTAGGGAAAAAATACACATACCGTTGTAATCGGGCGAGTTTCTACTTTCATACGCAACAGGAATTTTTGGGTTAGGTCAATCCGTTCGCGAGATATGGGAGTTTGAATCCAAGAAATTGTTGAGAAGGCTAAAAATTTTTTTTCGCAATTCTGCTGCTCCAAACGCTTAACCAGAATGGCATAGGCAAAAAATACACATACCGTTGTAATCGGGCGAGTTTCTACTTTCAGATGCAATAGGAATTCTTGGGTCAGGTCAATCCGTTCGCGAGATATGGGAGTTTGAAGCTAAGAAATGGTTGAGAAGAGAATAAATTTTTCCCAATTCCGCTGCTCCAAACGCTTAACCAGAATGGCCTGGGGAAAAAATACGCATACCGTTGTAATCGGGCGAGTTTCTACTTTCAGATGCAATAGGAATTTTCGGGTTAGGCCAATCCGTTCGCGAGAAATGGGAGTTTGAAACTAAGAAATGGTTGAGAAGACAACAAATTTTTCGCAATTCTGCTGCCCCAAACGCTTATCCAGAATGGCCTAGGTAAAAAATACGCATACAGTTGTGATCGGGCGAGTTTCTACTTTGAGATGCAATAGCAATTTTTGGGTTAGGTGTATCCGTTCGCGAGGTATGGGAGTTTGAAGCTAAGAAATGGTTGAGAAGAGAACAAATTTTTCGCAATTCTGCTGCTCCAATCGCTTAACCAGAATGGCCTAGGGAGAAAATACACATACCGTAGTAATCGGGCGAGTTTCTAATTTCAGACGCAACAGGAATTTTTGGGTTGGGTCAATCCGTTCGCGAGATATGAGAGGTTGAAGCCAAGAAATGGTTGAGAACGCGAAAAATTTTTCGCAATTCTGCTGCTCCAAACGCTTAACCAGAATGGCCTAGGGAAAAAATACACATACCATTGTAATCGGGCGAGTTTCTACTTTCAGATGCAATAGGAATTTTTGGGTCAGGTCAATCCGTTCGTGAGATATGGGAGTTTGAAGCCAAGAAATGATTGAGGAGGCAAAAAATTTTTCGCAATTCTGCTGCTCCAAACGCTTAACCAGAATGCCCTACGGAAAAAATACACATACCGTTGTAATCGGGCGAGTTTCTACTTTCAGATGCAATAGGAATTGTCTGGTTAGGTCAATGCGTTCGCGAGGTGTGGGACTTTGAAGCTAAGAAATGGTTGACAAGACAACAAATTTTTCGCACTTCTGCTGCTCCAATCGCTTAACCAGAATTGCCTAGGGAAAAAATACACATACCGTTGTAATCGGGCGAGCTTCTACTTTTAAATGCAATAGGAATTTTTGGGTTAGGTCAATCCGTTCGCGAGATATGGGAGTTTGAAGCTAAGAAATGGTTGAGAAGAGAATAAATTTTTCGCAATTCCGCTGCTCCAAACGCTTAACCAGAATGGCCTGGGGAAAAAATACGCATACCGTTGTAATCGGGCGAGTTTCTACTTTCAGATGCAATAGGAATTTTCGGGTTAGGCCAATCCGTTCGCGAGAAATGGGAGTTTGAAACTAAGGAATGGTTGAGAAGACAACAAATTTTTCGCAATTCTGCTGCCCCAAACGCTTATCCAGAAAGGCCTAGGTAAAAAATACGCATACAGTTGTAATCGGGCGAGTTTCTACTTTGAGATGCAATAGCAATTTTTGGGTTAGGTGTATCCGTTCGCGAGGTATGGGAGTTTGAAGCTAAGAAATGGTTGAGGAGAGAACAAATTTTTCGCAATTCTGCTGCTCCAATCGCTTAACCAGAATGGCCTAGGGAGAAAATACACATACCGTAGTAATCGGGCGAGTTTCTAATTTCAGACGCAACAGGAATTTTTGGGTTGGGTCAATCCGTTCGCGAGATATGAGAGGTTGAAGCCAAGAAATGGTTGAGAACGCAAAAAATTTTTCGCAATTCTGCTGCTCCAAACGCTTAACCAGAATGGCCTAGGGAAAAAATACACATACCGTAGTAATCGGGCGAGTTTCTACTTTCAGATGCAATAGGAATTTTTGGGTCAGGTCAATCCGTTCGCGAGATATGGGAGTTTGAAGCCAAGAAATGGTTGAGAAGGCAAAAAATTTTTCGCAATTCTGCTGCTCCAAATGCTTAACCAGAATGCCCTAGGGAAAAAATACACATACCGTTGTAATCTGGCGAGTTTCTACTTTCATACGCAACAGGAATTTTTGGGTTAGGTCAATCCGTTCGCCAGATATGGACTATGAAGCGAAAAAATGGTTGAGAAGACAACAAATTTTTCGCACTTCTGCTGCTCCAATCGCTTAACCATAATGGCCTAGGAGAAAAATACACATACCGTTGTAATCGGGCGAGTTTCTACTTTCAGATGCAATAGGAATTTTTGGGTTAGGTCAATCCGTTCGCTAGATAAGGGAGATTGAAGCCAAGAAATGGTTGAGAAGGCCAGAAATTTTTCGCACTTCTGCTACCCCAAACGCTTAACCATAACGGCCTAGGAGAAAAATACACATACCGTTGTAATCGGGCGAGTTTCTACTTTCAGACCCAACAGGAATTTTTGGGTTGTGTCAATCCGTTCGCGCGATATGGGAGTTTGAAGCCAAGAAATGGTTGAGAACGCAAATAATTTTTCGCAATTCTGCTGCTCCAAACGATTAACCAGAATGGCCTAGGGAAAAAATACACATACCGTTGTAATCGGGCAAGTTTCTACCTTCAGATGCAACAGGAATTTTTGGGTTAGGTCAATCCGTTCGCGAGATATGGGAGTTTGAAGCCAAGAAATTGTTGAGAAGGCTAAAAATTTTTTTTCGCAATTCTGCTGCTCCAAACGCTTAACCAGAATGGCCTAGGGAAAAAATACACATACCATTGTAATCGGGCGAGTTTCTACTTTCAGATGCAATAGGAATTTTTGGGTCAGGTCAATCCGTTCGTGAGATATGGGAGTTTGAAGCCAAGAAATGGTTGAGAAGGCAACAAATTTTTCGCAATTCTGCTGCTCCAAACGCTTAACCAGATTGCCCTACGGAAAAAATACACATACCGTTGTAATCGGGCGAGTTTCTACTTTCAGATGCAATAGGAATTGTCTGGTTAGGTCAATGCGTTCGCGAGGTGTGGGACTTTGAAGCTAAGAAATGGTTGACAAGACAACAAATTTTTCGCACTTCTGCTGCTCCAATCGCTTAACCAGAATTGCCTAGGGAAAAAATACACATACCGTTGTAATCGGGCGAGCTTCTACTTTTAAATGCAATAGGAATTTTTGGGTTAGGTCAATCCGTTCGCGAGATATGGGAGTTTGAAGCTAAGAAATGGTTGAGAAGACAACAAATTTTTCGCAATTCTGCTGCCCCAAACGCTTATCCAGAAAGGCCTAGGTAAAAAATACCCATACAGTTGTAATCGGGCGAGTTTCTACTTTGAGATGCAATAGCAATTTTTGGGTTAGGTGTATCCGTTCGCGAGGTATGGGAGTTTGAAGCTAAGAAATGGTTGAGGAGAGAACAAATTTTTCGCAATTCTGCTGCTCCAATCGCTTAACCAGAATGGCCTAGGGAGAAAATACACATACCGTAGTAATCGGGCGAGTTTCTAATTTCAGACGCAACAGGAATTTTTGGGTTGGGTCAATCCGTTCGCGAGATATGAGAGGTTGAAGCCAAGAAATGGTTGAGAACGCAAAAAATTTTTCGCAATTCTGCTGCTCCAAACGCTTAACCAGAATGGCCTAGGGAAAAAATACACATACCGTAGTAATCGGGCGAGTTTCTACTTTCAGATGCAATAGGAATTTTTGGGTCAGGTCAATCCGTTCGCCAGATATGGGACTATGAAGCGAAGAAATGGTTGAGAAGACAACAAATTTTTTGCACTTCTGCTGCTCCAATCGCTTAACCATAATGGCCTAGGAGAAAAATACACATACCGTTGTAATCGGGCGAGTTTCTACTTTCAGATGCAATAGGAATTTTTGGGTTAGGTCAATCCGTTCGCTAGATAAGGGAGATTGAAGCCAAGAAATGGTTGAGAAGGCCAGAAATTTTTCGCACTTCTGCTGCCCCAAACGCTTAACCAGAATGGCCTAGGGAAAAAATACACATACTGTTCTAATTGGGCGAGTTTCTACTTTCAGACGCAACAGGAATTTTTGGGTTGTGTCAATCCGTTCGCGCGATATGGGAGTTTGAAGCCAAGAAATTGTTGAGAAGGCAAAAAATTTTTCGCAATTCTGCTGCTCCAAACGCTTAACCAAAATGGCCTAGCGAAAAAATACACATACCGTTGTAATCGGGCGAGATTCTACTTTCAAATGCAATAGGAATTTTTGGGTTAGGTCAGTCCGTTCGCGAGATATGGGAGTTTGAAGCGAAGAAATGGTTGAGAAGGCAAAAAATTTTTCGCAATCCTGCTGCACCAAACGCTTTACCAGATTGGCCTAGGGAAAAAATGCACATACCGTTGTAAACGGGCGAGTTTCTACTTTCTGATGCAATAGGAATCTTTGGGTTAGGTCAATCCGCTCGCGAGATATGGGAGTTTGAAGCTAAGAAATGGTTGAGAGGAGAATAAATTTTTCTCATTTCTGCTGCTCCAAACGCTTAACCAGAATGGCCTAGGGAAAAAATGCACATACCGTTGTAATCGGGCGAGTTTCGACTTTCAGATGCAATAGGAATTTTTGGGATAGGTCAATCCATTCGCGAGACATGGGACTTTGAAGCCAAGAAATGGTTGAGAAGGCCCCAAATTTTTCGCACTTCTGCTGCTCCAAACGCTTAACCAGAATGGCCTAGGAAAAAAATACACATACTGTTCTAATTGGGCGAGTTTCTACTTTCAGACGCAACAGGAATTTTTGGGTTGTGACAATCCGTTCGCGCGATATGGGAGTTTGAAGCCAAGAAATGGTTGAGAAGACAACAAATTTTTCGCACTTCTGCTGCTCCAATCGCTTAACCATAATGGCCTAGGAGAAAAATACACATACCGTTGTAATCGGGCGAGTTTCTACTTTCAGATGCAATAGGAATTTTCGGGTTAGGCCAATCCGTTCGCGAGAAATGGGAGTTTGAAACTAAGGAATGGTTGAGAAGACAACAAATTTTTCGCAATTCTGCTGCCCCAAACGCTTAACCAGAATGCCCTACGGAAAAAATACACATACCGTTGTAATCGGGCGAGTTTCTACTTTCAGATGCAATAGGAATTGTCTGGTTAGGTCAATGCGTTCGCGAGGTGTGGGACTTTGAAGCTAAGAAATGGTTGACAAGACAACAAATTTTTCGCACTTCTGCTGCTCCAATCGCTTAACCAGAATTGCCTAGGGAAAAAATACACATACCGTTGTAATCGGGCGAGCTTCTACTTTTAAATGCAATAGGAATTTTTGGGTTAGGTCAATCCGTTCGCGAGATATGGGAGTTTGAAGCTAAGAAATGGTTGAGAAGAGAATAAATTTTTCGCAATTCCGCTGCTCCAAACGCTTAACCAGAATGGCCTGGGGAAAAAATACGCATACCGTTGTAATCGGGCGAGTTTCTACTTTCAGATGCAATAGGAATTTTCGGGTTAGGCCAATCCGTTCGCGAGAAATGGGAGTTTGAAACTAAGGAATGGTTGAGAAGACAACAAATTTTTCGCAATTCTGCTGCCCCAAACGCTTATCCAGAAAGGCCTAGGTAAAAAATACGCATACAGTTGTAATCGGGCGAGTTTCTACTTTGAGATGCAATAGCAATTTTTGGGTTAGGTGTATCCGTTCGCGAGGTATGGGAGTTTGAAGCTAAGAAATGGTTGAGGAGAGAACAAATTTTTCGCAATTCTGCTGCTCCAATCGCTTAACCAGAATGGCCTAGGGAGAAAATACACATACCGTAGTAATCGGGCGAGTTTCTAATTTCAGACGCAACAGGAATTTTTGGGTTGGGTCAATCCGTTCGCGAGATATGAGAGGTTGAAGCCAAGAAATGGTTGAGAACGCAAAAAATTTTTCGCAATTCTGCTGCTCCAAACGCTTAACCAGAATGGCCTAGGGAAAAAATACACATACCGTAGTAATCGGGCGAGTTTCTACTTTCAGATGCAATAGGAATTTTTGGGTCAGGTCAATCCGTTCGCGAGATATGGGAGTTTGAAGCCAAGAAATGGTTGAGAAGGCAAAAAATTTTTCGCAATTCTGCTGCTCCAAATGCTTAACCAGAATGCCCTAGGGAAAAAATACACATACCGTTGTAATCTGGCGAGTTTCTACTTTCATACGCAACAGGAATTTTTGGGTTAGGTCAATCCGTTCGCCAGATATGGACTATGAAGCGAAAAAATGGTTGAGAAGACAACAAATTTTTCGCACTTCTGCTGCTCCAATCGCTTAACCATAATGGCCTAGGAGAAAAATACACACACCGTTGTAATCGGGCGAGTTTCTACTTTCAGATGCAATAGGAATTTTTGGGTTAGGTCAATCCGTTCGCTAGATAAGGGAGATTGAAGCCAAGAAATGGTTGAGAAGGCCAGAAATTTTTCGCACTTCTGCTACCCCAAACGCTTAACCATAACGGCCTAGGAGAAAAATACACATACCGTTGTAATCGGGCGAGTTTCTACTTTCAGACCCAACAGGAATTTTTGGGTTGTGTCAATCCGTTCGCGCGATATGGGAGTTTGAAGCCAAGAAATGGTTGAGAACGCAAATAATTTTTCGCAATTCTGCTGCTCCAAACGATTAACCAGAATGGCCTAGGGAAAAAATACACATACCGTTGTAATCGGGCAAGTTTCTACCTTCAGATGCAACAGGAATTTTTGGGTTAGGTCAATCCGTTCGCGAGATATGGGAGTTTGAAGCCAAGAAATTGTTGAGAAGGCTAAAAATTTTTTTTCGCAATTCTGCTGCTCCAAACGCTTAACCAGAATGGCCTAGGGAAAAAATACACATACCATTGTAATCGGGCGAGTTTCTACTTTCAGATGCAATAGGAATTTTTGGGTCAGGTCAATCCGTTCGTGAGATATGGGAGTTTGAAGCCAAGAAATGGTTGAGAAGGCAACAAATTTTTCGCAATTCTGCTGCTCCAAACGCTTAACCAGATTGCCCTACGGAAAAAATACACATACCGTTGTAATCGGGCGAGTTTCTACTTTCAGATGCAATAGGAATTGTCTGGTTAGGTCAATGCGTTCGCGAGGTGTGGGACTTTGAAGCTAAGAAATGGTTGACAAGACAACAAATTTTTCGCACTTCTGCTGCTCCAATCGCTTAACCAGAATTGCCCAGGGAAAAAATACACATACCGTTGTAATCGGGCGAGCTTCTACTTTTAAATGCAATAGGAATTTTTGGGTTAGGTCAATCCGTTCGCGAGATATGGGAGTTTGAAGCTAAGAAATGGTTGAGAAGACAACAAATTTTTCGCAATTCTGCTGCCCCAAACGCTTATCCAGAAAGGCCTAGGTAAAAAATACCCATACAGTTGTAATCGGGCGAGTTTCTACTTTGAGATGCAATAGCAATTTTTGGGTTAGGTGTATCCGTTCGCGAGGTATGGGAGTTTGAAGCTAAGAAATGGTTGAGGAGAGAACAAATTTTTCGCAATTCTGCTGCTCCAATCGCTTAACCAGAATGGCCTAGGGAGAAAATACACATACCGTAGTAATCGGGCGAGTTTCTAATTTCAGACGCAACAGGAATTTTTGGGTTGGGTCAATCCGTTCGCGAGATATGAGAGGTTGAAGCCAAGAAATGGTTGAGAACGCAAAAAATTTTTCGCAATTCTGCTGCTCCAAACGCTTAACCAGAATGGCCTAGGGAAAAAATACACATACCGTAGTAATCGGGCGAGTTTCTACTTTCAGATGCAATAGGAATTTTTGGGTCAGGTCAATCCGTTCGCCAGATATGGGACTATGAAGCGAAGAAATGGTTGAGAAGACAACAAATTTTTTGCACTTCTGCTGCTCCAATCGCTTAACCATAATGGCCTAGGAGAAAAATACACATACCGTTGTAATCGGGCGAGTTTCTACTTTCAGATGCAATAGGAATTTTTGGGTTAGGTCAATCCGTTCGCTAGATAAGGGAGATTGAAGCCAAGAAATGGTTGAGAAGGCCAGAAATTTTTCGCACTTCTGCTGCCCCAAACGCTTAACCAGAATGGCCTAGGGAAAAAATACACATACTGTTCTAATTGGGCGAGTTTCTACTTTCAGACGCAACAGGAATTTTTGGGTTGTGTCAATCCGTTCGCGCGATATGGGAGTTTGAAGCCAAGAAATTGTTGAGAAGGCAAAAAATTTTTCGCAATTCTGCTGCTCCAAACGCTTAACCAAAATGGCCTAGCGAAAAAATACACATACCGTTGTAATCGGGCGAGATTCTACTTTCAAATGCAATAGGAATTTTTGGGTTAGGTCAGTCCGTTCGCGAGATATGGGAGTTTGAAGCGAAGAAATGGTTGAGAAGGCAAAAAATTTTTCGCAATCCTGCTGCACCAAACGCTTTACCAGATTGGCCTAGGGAAAAAATGCACATACCGTTGTAAACGGGCGAGTTTCTACTTTCAGATGCAATAGGAATCTTTGGGTTAGGTCAATCCGCTCGCGAGATATGGGAGTTTGAAGCTAAGAAATGGTTGAGAGGAGAATAAATTTTTCTCAATTCTGCTGCTCCAAACGCTTAACCAGAATGGCCTAGGGAAAAAATGCACATACCGTTGTAATCGGGCGAGTTTCGACTTTCAGATGCAATAGGAATTTTTGGGATAGGTCAATCCATTCGCGAGACATGGGACTTTGAAGCCAAGAAATGGTTGAGAAGGCCCCAAATTTTTCGCACTTCTGCTGCTCCAAACGCTTAACCAGATTGGCCTAGGAAAAAAATACACATACTGTTCTAATTGGGCGAGTTTCTACTTTCAGACGCAACAGGAATTTTTGGGTTGTGTCAATCCGTTCGCGCGATATGGGAGTTTGAAGCCAAGAAATGGTTGAGAAGACAACAAATTTTTCGCACTTCTGCTGCTCCAATCGCTTAACCATAATGGCCTAGGAGAAAAATACACATACCGTTGTAATCGGGCGAGTTTCTACTTTCAGATGCAATAGGAATTTTCGGGTTAGGCCAATCCGTTCGCGAGAAATGGGAGTTTGAAACTAAGGAATGGTTGAGAAGACAACAAATTTTTCGCAATTCTGCTGCCCCAAACGCTTAACCAGAATGCCCTACGGAAAAAATACACATACCGTTGTAATCGGGCGAGTTTCTACTTTCAGATGCAATAGGAATTGTCTGGTTAGGTCAATGCGTTCGCGAGGTGTGGGACTTTGAAGCTAAGAAATGGTTGACAAGACAACAAATTTTTCGCTCTTCTGCTGCTCCAATCGCTTAACCAGAATTGCCTAGGGAAAAAATACACATACCGTTGTAATCGGGCGAGCTTCTACTTTTAAATGCAATAGGAATTTTTGGGTTAGGTCAATCCGTTCGCGAGATATGGGAGTTTGAAGCTAAGAAATGGTTGAGAAGAGAATAAATTTTTCGCAATTCCGCTGCTCCAAACGCTTAACCAGAATGGCCTGGGGAAAAAATACGCATACCGTTGTAATCGGGCGAGTTTCTACTTTCAGATGCAATAGGAATTTTCGGGTTAGGCCAATCCGTTCGCGAGAAATGGGAGTTTGAAACTAAGGAATGGTTGAGAAGACAACAAATTTTTCGCAATTCTGCTGCCCCAAACGCTTATCCAGAAAGGCCTAGGTAAAAAATACGCATACAGTTGTAATCGGGCGAGTTTCTACTTTGAGATGCAATAGCAATTTTTGGGTTAGGTGTATCCGTTCGCGAGGTATGGGAGTTTGAAGCTAAGAAATGGTTGAGGAGAGAACAAATTTTTCGCAATTCTGCTGCTCCAATCGCTTAACCAGAATGGCCTAGGGAGAAAATACACATACCGTAGTAATCGGGCGAGTTTCTAATTTCAGACGCAACAGGAATTTTTGGGTTGGGTCAATCCGTTCGCGAGATATGAGAGGTTGAAGCCAAGAAATGGTTGAGAACGCAAAAAATTTTTCGCAATTCTGCTGCTCCAAACGCTTAACCAGAATGGCCTAGGGAAAAAATACACATACCGTAGTAATCGGGCGAGTTTCTACTTTCAGATGCAATAGGAATTTTTGGGTCAGGTCAATCCGTTCGCGAGATATGGGAGTTTGAAGCCAAGAAATGGTTGAGAAGGCAAAAAATTTTTCGCAATTCTGCTGCTCCAAATGCTTAACCAGAATGCCCTAGGGAAAAAATACACATACCGTTGTAATCTGGCGAGTTTCTACTTTCATACGCAACAGGAATTTTTGGGTTAGGTCAATCCGTTCGCCAGATATGGACTATGAAGCGAAAAAATGGTTGAGAAGACAACAAATTTTTCGCACTTCTGCTGCTCCAATCGCTTAACCATAATGGCCTAGGAGAAAAATACACATACCGTTGTAATCGGGCGAGTTTCTACTTTCAGATGCAATAGGAATTTTTGGGTTAGGTCAATCCGTTCGCTAGATAAGGGAGATTGAAGCCAAGAAATGGTTGAGAAGGCCAGAAATTTTTCGCAATTCTGCTGCTCCAAACGCTTAACCAAAATGGCCTAGCGAAAAAATACACATACCGTTGTAATCGGGCGAGATTCTACTTTCAAATGCAATAGGAATTTTTGGGTTAGGTCAGTCCGTTCGCGAGATATGGGAGTTTGAAGCGAAGAAATGGTTGAGAAGGCAAAAAATTTTTCGCAATCCTGCTGCACCAAACGCTTTACCAGATTGGCCTAGGGAAAAAATGCACATACCGTTGTAAACGGGCGAGTTTCTACTTTCAGATGCAATAGGAATCTTTGGGTTAGGTCAATCCGCTCGCGAGATATGGGAGTTTGAAGCTAAGAAATGGTTGAGAGGAGAATAAATTTTTCGCAATTCTGCTGCTCCAAACGCTTAACCAGAATGCCCTACGGAAAAAATACACATACCGTTGTAATCGGGCGAGTTTCTACTTTCAGATGCAATAGGAATTGTCTGGTTAGGTCAATGCGTTCGCGAGGTGTGGGACTTTGAAGCTAAGAAATGGTTGACAAGACAACAAATTTTTCGCACTTCTGCTGCTCCAATCGCTTAACCAGAATTGCCTAGGGAAAAAATACACATACCGTTGTAATCGGGCGAGCTTCTACTTTTAAATGCAATAGGAATTTTTGGGTTAGGTCAATCCGTTCGCGAGATATGGGAGTTTGAAGCTAAGAAATGGTTGAGAAGAGAATAAATTTTTCGCAATTCCGCTGCTCCAAACGCTTAACCAGAATGGCCTGGGGAAAAAATACGCATACCGTTGTAATCGGGCGAGTTTCTACTTTCAGATGCAATAGGAATTTTCGGGTTAGGCCAATCCGTTCGCGAGAAATGGGAGTTTGAAACTAAGGAATGGTTGAGAAGACAACAAATTTTTCGCAATTCTGCTGCCCCAAACGCTTATCCAGAAAGGCCTAGGTAAAAAATACGCATACAGTTGTAATCGGGCGAGTTTCTACTTTGAGATGCAATAGCAATTTTTGGGTTAGGTGTATCCGTTCGCGAGGTATGGGAGTTTGAAGCTAAGAAATGGTTGAGGAGAGAACAAATTTTTCGCAATTCTGCTGCTCCAATCGCTTAACCAGAATGGCCTAGGGAGAAAATACACATACCGTAGTAATCGGGCGAGTTTCTAATTTCAGACGCAACAGGAATTTTTGGGTTGGGTCAATCCGTTCGCGAGATATGAGAGGTTGAAGCCAAGAAATGGTTGAGAACGCAAAAAATTTTTCGCAATTCTGCTGCTCCAAACGCTTAACCAGAATGGCCTAGGGAAAAAATACACATACCGTAGTAATCGGGCGAGTTTCTACTTTCAGATGCAATAGGAATTTTTGGGTCAGGTCAATCCGTTCGCGAGATATGGGAGTTTGAAGCCAAGAAATGGTTGAGAAGGCAAAAAATTTTTCGCAATTCTGCTGCTCCAAATGCTTAACCAGAATGCCCTAGGGAAAAAATACACATACCGTTGTAATCTGGCGAGTTTCTACTTTCATACGCAACAGGAATTTTTGGGTTAGGTCAATCCGTTCGCCAGATATGGACTATGAAGCGAAAAAATGGTTGAGAAGACAACAAATTTTTCGCACTTCTGCTGCTCCAATCGCTTAACCATAATGGCCTAGGAGAAAAATACACATACCGTTGTAATCGGGCGAGTTTCTACTTTCAGATGCAATAGGAATTTTTGGGTTAGGTCAATCCGTTCGCTAGATAAGGGAGATTGAAGCCAAGAAATGGTTGAGAAGGCCAGAAATTTTTCGCACTTCTGCTACCCCAAACGCTTAACCATAACGGCCTAGGAGAAAAATACACATACCGTTGTAATCGGGCGAGTTTCTACTTTCAGACCCAACAGGAATTTTTGGGTTGTGTCAATCCGTTCGCGCGATATGGGAGTTTGAAGCCAAGAAATGGTTGAGAACGCAAATAATTTTTCGCAATTCTGCTGCTCCAAACGATTAACCAGAATGGCCTAGGGAAAAAATACACATACCGTTGTAATCGGGCAAGTTTCTACCTTCAGATGCAACAGGAATTTTTGGGTTAGGTCAATCCGTTCGCGAGATATGGGAGTTTGAAGCCAAGAAATTGTTGAGAAGGCTAAAAATTTTTTTTCGCAATTCTGCTGCTCCAAACGCTTAACCAGAATGGCCTAGGGAAAAAATACACATACCATTGTAATCGGGCGAGTTTCTACTTTCAGATGCAATAGGAATTTTTGGGTCAGGTCAATCCGTTCGTGAGATATGGGAGTTTGAAGCCAAGAAATGGTTGAGAAGGCAACAAATTTTTCGCAATTCTGCTGCTCCAAACGCTTAACCAGATTGCCCTACGGAAAAAATACACATACCGTTGTAATCGGGCGAGTTTCTACTTTCAGATGCAATAGGAATTGTCTGGTTAGGTCAATGCGTTCGCGAGGTGTGGGACTTTGAAGCTAAGAAATGGTTGACAAGACAACAAATTTTTCGCACTTCTGCTGCTCCAATCGCTTAACCAGAATTGCCTAGGGAAAAAATACACATACCGTTGTAATCGGGCGAGCTTCTACTTTTAAATGCAATAGGAATTTTTGGGTTAGGTCAATCCGTTCGCGAGATATGGGAGTTTGAAGCTAAGAAATGGTTGAGAAGACAACAAATTTTTCGCAATTCTGCTGCCCCAAACGCTTATCCAGAAAGGCCTAGGTAAAAAATACCCATACAGTTGTAATCGGGCGAGTTTCTACTTTGAGTTGCAATAGCAATTTTTGGGTTAGGTGTATCCGTTCGCGAGGTATGGGAGTTTGAAGCTAAGAAATGGTTGAGGAGAGAACAAATTTTTCGCAATTCTGCTGCTCCAATCGCTTAACCAGAATGGCCTAGGGAGAAAATACACATACCGTAGTAATCGGGCGAGTTTCTAATTTCAGACGCAACAGGAATTTTTGGGTTGGGTCAATCCGTTCGCGAGATATGAGAGGTTGAAGCCAAGAAATGGTTGAGAACGCAAAAAATTTTTCGCAATTCTGCTGCTCCAAACGCTTAACCAGAATGGCCTAGGGAAAAAATACACATACCGTAGTAATCGGGCGAGTTTCTACTTTCAGATGCAATAGGAATTTTTGGGTCAGGTCAATCCGTTCGCCAGATATGGGACTATGAAGCGAAGAAATGGTTGAGAAGACAACAAATTTTTTGCACTTCTGCTGCTCCAATCGCTTAACCATAATGGCCTAGGAGAAAAATACACATACCGTTGTAATCGGGCGAGTTTCTACTTTCAGATGCAATAGGAATTTTTGGGTTAGGTCAATCCGTTCGCTAGATAAGGGAGATTGAAGCCAAGAAATGGTTGAGAAGGCCAGAAATTTTTCGCACTTCTGCTGCCCCAAACGCTTAACCAGAATGGCCTAGGGAAAAAATACACATACTGTTCTAATTGGGCGAGTTTCTACTTTCAGACGCAACAGGAATTTTTGGGTTGTGTCAATCCGTTCGCGCGATATGGGAGTTTGAAGCCAAGAAATTGTTGAGAAGGCAAAAAATTTTTCGCAATTCTGCTGCTCCAAACGCTTAACCAAAATGGCCTAGCGAAAAAATACACATACCGTTGTAATCGGGCGAGATTCTACTTTCAAATGCAATAGGAATTTTTGGGTTAGGTCAGTCCGTTCGCGAGATATGGGAGTTTGAAGCGAAGAAATGGTTGAGAAGGCAAAAAATTTTTCGCAATCCTGCTGCACCAAACGCTTTACCAGATTGGCCTAGGGAAAAAATGCACATACCGTTGTAAACGGGCGAGTTTCTACTTTCAGATGCAATAGGAATCTTTGGGTTAGGTCAATCCGCTCGCGAGATATGGGAGTTTGAAGCTAAGAAATGGTTGAGAGGAGAATAAATTTTTCTCAATTCTGCTGCTCCAAACGCTTAACCAGAATGGCCTAGGGAAAAAATGCACATACCGTTGTAATCGGGCGAGTTTCGACTTTCAGATGCAATAGGAATTTTTGGGATAGGTCAATCCATTCGCGAGACATGGGACTTTGAAGCCAAGAAATGGTTGAGAAGGCCCCAAATTTTTCGCACTTCTGCTGCTCCAAACGCTTAACCAGAATGGCCTAGGAAAAAAATACACATACTGTTCTAATTGGGCGAGTTTCTACTTTCAGACGCAACAGGAATTTTTGGGTTGTGTCAATCCGTTCGCGCGATATGGGAGTTTGAAGCCAAGAAATGGTTGAGAAGACAACAAATTTTTCGCACTTCTGCTGCTCCAATCGCTTAACCATAATGGCCTAGGAGAAAAATACACATACCGTTGTAATCGGGCGAGTTTCTACTTTCAGATGCAATAGGAATTTTTGGGTTAGGTCAATCCGTTCGCTAGATAAGGGAGATTGAAGCCAAGAAATGGTTGAGAAGGCCAGAAATTTTTCGCACTTCTGCTGTCCCAAACGCTTAACCATAATGGCCTACGAGAAAAATACACATACCGTTGTAATCGGGCGAGTTTCTACTTTCAGACGCAACAGGAATTTTTGGGTTGTGTCAATCCGTTCGCGCGATATGGGAGTTTGAAGCCAAGAAATGGTTGAGAACGCAAAAAATTTTTCGCAATTCTGCTGCTCCAAACGCTTAACCAGAATGGCCTAGGGAAAAAATACACATACCATTGTAATCGGGCGAGTTTCTACTTTCAGATGCAATAGGAATTTTTGGGTCAGGTCAATCCGTTCGCGAGATAAGGGAGATTGAAGCCAAGAAATGGTTGAGAAGGCCAGAAATTTTTCGCACTTCTGCTGCCCCAAACGCTTAACCAGAATGGCCTAGGGAAAAAATACACATACTGTTCTAATTGGGCGAGTTTCTACTTTCAGACGCAACAGGAATTTTTGGGTTGTGTCAATCCGTTCGCGCGATATGGGAGTTTGAAGCCAAGAAATTGTTGAGAAGGCAAAAAATTTTTCGCAATTCTGCTGCTCCAAACGCTTAACCAAAATGGCCTAGCGAAAAAATACACATACCGTTGTAATCGGGCGAGATTCTACTTTCAAATGCAATAGGAATCTTTGGGTTAGGTCAGTCCGTTCGCGAGAAATGGGAGTTTGAAGCGAAGAAATGGTTGAGAAGGCAAAAAATTTTTCGCAATCCTGCTGCACCAAACGCTTTACCAGATTGGCCTAGGGAAAAAATGCACATACCGTTGTAATCGGGCGAGTTTCTACTTTCAGATGCAATAGGAATCTTTGGGTTAGGTCAATCCGCTCGCGAGATATGGGAGTTTGAAGCTAAGAAATGGTTGAGAGGAGAATAAATTTTTCTCAATTCTGCTGCTCCAAACGCTTAACCAGAATGGCCTAGGGAAAAAATGCACATACCGTTGTAATCGGGCGAGTTTCGACTTTCAGATGCAATAGGAATTTTTGGGATAGGTCAATCCATTCGCGAGATATGGGACTTTGAAGCCAAGAAATGGTTGAGAATGCCACAAATTTTTCGCACTTCTGCTGCTCCAAACGCTTAACCAGAATGGCCTAGGAAAAAAATACACAAACTGCTGTAATCGGGCGAGTTTCTACTTTCAGACGCAGCAGGAATTTTTGGGTTTGGTCAATCCGTTCGCCAGATATGGGACTATGAAGCGAAGAAATGGTTGAGAAGACAACAAATTTTTCGCACTTCTGCTGCTCCAATCGCTTAACCATAATGGCCTAGGAGAAAAATACACATACCGTTGTAATCGGGCGAGTTTCTACTTTCAGACGCAACAGGAATTTTTGGGTTGTGTCAATCCGTTCGCGCGATATGGGAGTTTGAAGCCAAGAAATGGTTGAGAACGCAAAAAATTTTTCGCAATTCTGCTGCTCCAAACGCTTAACCAGAATGGCCTAGGGAAAAAATACACATACCATTGTAACCGGGCGAGTTTCTACTTTCAGATGCAATAGGAATTTTTGGGTCAGGTCAATCCGTTCGCGAGATATGGAACTTTGAAACCAAGAAATGGTTGAGAAGGCAAAAAATTTTTTTTCGCAATTCTGCTGCTCCAAACGCTTAACCAGAATGGCCTAGAGTAAAAATACACATACCGTTGTAATCGGGCGAGTTTCTACTTTCAAATGCAATAGCAATTTTTGGGTTAAGTGAATCCGTTCGCGAGATAGGGTATTATGAATCCAAGAAATGGTTGAGAAGGCAAAAAATTTTTCGCAATTCTGCTGCTCCAAACGCTTAACCAGAATGGCCTAGAGTAAAAATACACATACCGTTGTAATCGGGCGAGTTTCTACTTTCAAATGCAATAGCAATTTTCGGGTTAGGTGAATCCGTTCGCGAGGTATGGGAGTTTGAAGCTAAGAAATGGTTGAGAAGAGAACAAATTTTTCGCAACTCTGCTGCTCCAAACGCTTAACCAGAATGGCATAGGGAAAAAATACACATACCGTTGTAATCGGGCGAGTTTCTACTTTCAGACGCAGCAGGAATTTTTGGGTTTGGTCAATCCGTTCGCCAGATATGGGACTATGAAGCGAAAAAAAAGGTTGAGAAGACAACAAATTTTTCGCACTTCTGCTGCTCCAATCGCTTAACCATAATGGCCTAGGAGAAAAATACACATACCGTTGTAATCGGGCGAGTTTCTACTTTCAGATGCAATAGGAATTTTTGAGTTAGGTCAAACCGTTCGCCAGATATGGGACTATGAAGCGAAGAAATGGTTGAGAAGACAACAAATTTTTCGCACTTCTGCTGCTCCAATCGCTTAACCATAATGGCCTAGGAAAAAAATACACATTCCGTTGTAATCGGGCGAGTTTCTACTTTCAGATGCAATAGGAATTTTTGGGTTAGGTCAATCCGTTCGCTAGATAAGGGAGATTGAAGCCAAGAAATGGTTGAGAAGGCCAGAAATTTTTCGCACTTCTGCTGCCCCAAACGCTTAACCAGAATGGCCTAGGGAAAAAATACACATACTGTTCTAATTGGGCGAGTTTCTACTTTCAGACGCAACAGGAATTTTTGGGTTGTGTCAATCCGTTCGCGCGATATGGGAGTTTGAAGCCAAGAAATTGTTGAGAAGGCAAAAAATTTTTCGCATTTCTGCTGCTCCAAACGCTTAACCAAAATGGCCTAGCGAAAAAATACACATACCGTTGTTATCGGGCGAGATTCTACTTTCAAATGCAATAGGAATTTTTGGGTTAGGTCAATCCGTTCGCGAGATATGGGAGTTTGAAGCGAAGAAATGGTTGAGAAGGCAAAAAATTTTTCGCAATCCTGGTGCACCAAACGCTTTACCAGATTGGCCTAGGGAAAAAATGCACATACCGTTGTAATCGGGCGAGTTTCTACTTTCAGATGCAATAGGAATCTTTGGGTTAGGTCAATCCGCTCGCGAGATATGGGAGTTTGAAGCTAAGAAATGGTTGAGAAGAGAATAAATTTTTCTCAATTCTGCTACTCCAAACGCTTAACCAGAATGGCCTAGGGAAAAAATGCACATACCGTTGTAATCGGGCGAGTTTCGACTTTCAGATGCAATAGGAATTTTTGGGATAGGTCAATCCGTTCGCGAGATATGGGACTTTGAAGCCAAGAAATGGTTGAGAAGGCCACAAATTTTTCGCACTTCCGCTGCTCCAAACGCTTAACCAGAATGGCCCAGGGAAAAAATACACAAACTGCTGTAATCGGGCGAGTTTCTACTTTCAGATGCAATAGGAATTTTTGGGTTAGGTCAATCCGTTCGCGAGATATGGGAGATTGAAGCTAAGAAATGGTTGAGAAGAGAACAAATTTTTCGCACTTCTGCTGCACCAAACGCATAACCAGAATGGCCTAGGGAAAAAATACGCATACAGTTGTAATCGGGCGAGTGTCTACTTTCAGACGCAGCAGGAATTTTTGGGGTTGGTCAATCCGTTCGCAAGATAAGGGAGTTTGAAGCCAAGAAATGGTTGAGAAGGCCACAAATTTTTCGCACTTCTGCTGTCCCAAACGCTTAACCAGAATGGCCTAGGGAAAAAATACACATACCGTTGTAATCGGGCGAGTTTCTACTTTCAGACGCAACAGGAATTTTTGGGTTGTGTCAATCCGTTCGCGCGATATGGGAGTTTGAAGCCAAGAAATGGTTGAGAAGGCAAAAAATTTTTCGCAATTCTGCTGCTCCAAACGCTTAACCAGAATGGCCTAGAGTAAAAATACACATACCGTTGTAATCGGGCGAGTTTCTACTTTCAAATGCAATAGCAATTTTTGGGTTAGGTGAATCCGTTCGCGAGGTATGGGAGTTTGAAGCTAAGAAATGGTTGAGAAGAGAACAAATTTTTCGCAATTCTGCTGCTCCAATCGCTTAACCAGAATGGCCTAGGGAAAAAATGCACATACCGTTGTAATCGGGCGAGTTTCTACTTTCATACGCAACAGGAATTTTTGGGTTAGGCCAATCCGTTCGCGAGATATGGGAGTTTGAAGCCAAGAAATGGTTGAGAAGGCAAAAAATTTTTTTTCGCAATTCGGCTGCTCCAAACGCTTAACCAGAATGGCCCAGGGAAAAAATACACAAACTGCTGTAATCGGGCGAGTTTCTACTTTCAGATGCAATTTGAATTTTTGGGTTAGGTCAATCCGTTCGCGAGACATGGGAGTTTGAAGCTAAGAAATGGTTGAGAAGAGAACAAATTTTTCGCACTTCTGCTGCTACAAACGCATAACTAGAATGGTCTAGGGAAAAAATACACATACCGTTGCAATCGGGCGAGTTTCTACTTTCAAATGCAATAGCAATTTTTGGGTTAGGTGAATCCGTTCGCGAGGTATGGGAGTTTGAAGCTAAGAAATGGTTGAGGAGAGAACAAATTTTTGGCAATTCTGCTGCTCCAATCGCTTAACCAGAATGGCCTAGGGAAAAAATACACATACCGTTGTAATCGAGCGAGTTTCTACTTTCATACGCAACAGGAATTTTTGGGTTAGGTCTGAGTATCATGATTTCTCAACCATTCCTTAACTTCAAACTCCCATATCTCGCGAACGGATTACCTACTCGAGAAATTCCAGCTGCATCTAAAAGCATAATCTCACCCGATTACAATGGTATGTGTATTTCTGCCCTAGGCCATAGCAGTTATTGGTTTCGAGTATCAGACTTGCGAAAATTTTGATGGTTTCTCAACCATTCCTTAACTTCAAACTCCCATATCTCGCGAACGGATTGACGAACTAGAGAAATTCCAGTTGCATCTGAAAGCAGAAACTCGTCCGATTACAAAGGTATGTGTACTTTTCCCCTAGGCCATTCCAGTTATTGGTTTCGAGTATCACACCAGCGAAACTTTTGATAGTTTCTCAACCATTCCTTAACTTCAAACCCCCAAATCTCGCGAACGGATTACCAACTCGAGAAATTCCAGTTCCATCTAGAAGCATAATCTCGCCTGATTACAACAGTATGTGTATTTTTGCCCTAGGCCATAGCAGTTATTGGTTTCGAGTATCAGACCAGCGAAAATTTTGTTAGTTTCTCAACCATTCCTTAACTTCAAACCCCTAAATCTTGCGAACGGATTACCAACTCGAGAAATTCCAGCTGCATCTAAAAGCATAATCTCGCCCGATTACAATGGTATGTGTATTTCTGCCCTACTCCATAGCAGTTATTGGTTTCGAGTATCAGACTTGCGAAAATTTTGATGGTTTCTCAACCATTCCTTACCTTCAAACTCCCATATCTCGCGAACGGATTGACGAACTAGAGAAATTCCAGTTGCATCTGAAAGCAGAAACTCGTCCGATTACAAAGGTATGTGTACTTTTCCCCTAGGCCATTCCAGTTATTGGTTTCGAGTATCAGACCAGCGAAAATTTTGATAGTTTCTCAACCATTCCTTAACTTCAAACCCCTAAATCTTGCGAACGGATTGACGAACTCGAGAAATTCCTGTTGTATCCGAAGGTAGAAGATCGCCCGATTACAACGGTATGTGTATTTTTGCCCTAGGCAATTGTAGTTATTGGTTTCGAGTGTCAGACTTGCGAAAATTTTGATGGTTTCTCAACCATTCCTTAACTTCAAACTCCCATATCTCGCGAACGGATTACCAACTCGAGAAATTCCAGTTGCATCTAAAAGCATAATCTCGCCCGATTACAATGGTATGTGTATTTCTGCCCTAGGCCATAGCAGTTATTGGTTTCGAGTATCAGACCAGCGAAAATTTTGATAGTTTCTCAACCATTCCTTAACTTCAAACCCCCAAATCTCGCGAACGGATTGACGAACTCGAGAAATTCCTGCGGCATCTGAAAGCAGAAACTCGCCCGATTACAACGGTATGTGTATTTTTGCCCTAGGCAATAGTAGTTATTGGTTTCGAGTATCAGACTTGCGAAAATTTTGATGGTTTCTCAACCATTCCTTAACTACAAACTCCCATATCTCGCGAACGGATTACCAGCTCGAGATATTCCAGTTGCTTCTAAAAGCATAATCTCGCCCCATTACAATGGTATGTGTATTTTTGCCCTAGGCCATAGCAGTTTTTGGTTTCGAGTATCAGACTAGCGAAAATTTTGATGGCTTCTCAACCATTCCTTAACATCAAACTCCCATATCTCGCGAACGGATTGACGAACTCGAGAAATTCCTGTTGTATCTGAAAGTAGAAACTCGTCCGATTACAACGGTATGCGTATTTTTGCCTTAGGCATTAGTAGTTATTGGTTTCGAGTATCAGACTTGCGAAAATTTTGATGGTTTCTCAACCATTCCTTAACTTCAAACACCCATATCTCGCGAACGGATTTCCAACTCGAGAAATTCCTGTTGCATCTAAAAGCATAATCTCGCCCGATTACAATGGTATGTGTATTTTTGCCCTAGGCCATAGCCGTTATTGGTTTCGAGTATCAGACTTGCGAAAATTTTGATGGTTTCTCAACCATTCCTTAACTTCAAACTCCCATATCTCGCGAACGGATTGATGAACTAGAGAAATTCCAGTTGCATCTGAAAGCAGAAACTCGTTTTTTTACAAAGGTATGTGTACTTTTCCCCTAGGCCATTCCAGTTATTGGTTTCGAGTATCAGACCAGCGAAAATTTTGATAGTTTCTCGACCATTCCTTAACTTCAAACCCCTAAATCTCGCGAACGGATTGACGAACTCGAGAAATTCCTGTTGCATCTGAAGGTAGAAGATCGCCCGATTACAACGGTATGTGTATTTTTGCCCTAGGCAATTGTAGTTATTGGTTTCGAGTTTCAGACTTGCGAAAATTTTGATGGTTTCTCAACCATTCCTTAACTTCAAACTCCCATATCTCGCGAACGGATTGACGAACTAGAGAAATTCCAGTTGCATCTGATAGCAGAAACTCGCCCAATTACAGTGGTATGTGTACTTTTCCCCTAGGCCATTCCAGTTATTGGTTTCGAGTATCAGACTTGCGAAAATTTTGATGGTTTCTCAACCATTCTTTAACTTCAAACTCCCATATCTCGCGAACGGATTGACGAACTAGAGAAATTCCAGTTGCATCTGATAGCAGAAACTCGCCCGATTACGGTGGTATGTGTACTTTTCCCCTAGGCCATTCCAGTTATTGGTTTCGAGTATCAGACCAGCGAAAATTTTGATGGTTTCTCAACCATTCCTTAACTTCAAACTCCCATATCTCGCGAACGGATTGACGAACTCGAGAAATTCCTGCTGCATCTGAAAGCAGAAGATCGATCGATTACAATGGTGTGCGTATTTTGGCCCTAGGCAATTGTAGTTATTGGTTTCGAGTATCAGACTTGCGAAAATTTCGATAGTTTCTCAACCATTCCTTAACTTCAAACACCCAAATTTCGCGAACGGATTACCAACTCGAGAAATTCCAGTTGCATCTAAAAGCATAATCTCGCCCGATTACAATGGTATGTGTATTTTTGCCCTAGGCCATAGCAGTTATTGGTTTCGGGTATCAGACTTGCGAAAATTTTGATGGTTTCTCAACCATTCCTCAACTTCAAACTCCCATATCTCGCGAACGGATTGACGAACTCGAGAAATTCCTCTTGCATCTGAATGTAGAAACTGGCCCGATTACACCGGGATGTGTATTTTTCCCCTAAGCCATTGTAGTTATTGGTTTCGAGTCTCAGACTTGCGAAAATTTTGATGGTTTCCCAACCATTCCTTACCTTCAAACTCCCATAACTCGCGAACGGATTGACGAACTCGAGAAGTTCCTGTTGCATCTGAAGGTAGAAGCTCGCCCGATTACAACGGTATTTGTATTTTTGCACTAGGCAATAGTAGTTATTGGATTCGAGTATCAGACTTGCGAAAATTTTGATGGCTTCTCAACCATTCCTTAACTTCAAACTCCCATATCTCGCGAACGGATTGACGAACGAGAGAAATTCCTGTTGCATCTGAAAGCATAAGCTCGCCCGATTACAATGGTATGTGTATTTTTGCCCTAGGCCATAGCAGTTATTGGTTTCGAGTATCAGACTTACTAAAATTTTGATAGTTTCTCAACCATTCCTTAACTTCAAACTCCCATATCTCGCGAACTGATTGATGAACTCGAGAAATTGCTGCTGCATCTGAAAGTAGAAGCTCGCCCGATTACAAAGGTATGTGTATTTTTGCCCTAGGCAATAGTAGTTATTGGTTTCGGGTATCAGACTTACTAAAATTTTGATTGTTTCTCAACCATTCCTTAATTTCAAACTCCCATATCTCGCGAACGGATTGATGAACTCGAGAAATTGCTGCTGCATCTGAAAGTAGAAGCTCGCCCGATTACAACGGTATGTGTATTTTTGCCCTAGGCAATAGTAGTTATTGGTTTCGGGTATCAGACTTGCGAAAATTTTGATGATTTCTCAACCATTCCTTAACTTCAAACTCCGCAATATCTCGCGAACGGATTGATAAACTCGAGAAATTGCTGCTGCATCTGAAAGTAGAAGCTCGCCCGATTACAACGGTATGTGTATTTTTGCCCTAGGCAAGAGTGCTTATTGGTTTCGAGTATCAGACTTGCGAAAATTTTGATGGCTTCTCAACCATTCCTTAACTTCAAACTCCCATATCTCGCGAACGGATTGACGAACTAGAGGAATTCCAGTTGCATCTGAAAGCAGAAACTCGCCCGATTACAGTGGTATGTGTACTTTTCCCCTAGGCCATTCCAGTTATTGGTTTCGAGTATCAGACCAGCGAAAATTTTGAAGGTTTCTCAACCATTCCTTAACCTCAAACTCCCACATCTCGCGAACGGATTGACGAACTCGAGAAATTCCAGTTGCATCTGAAAGCAGAAACTCGCGCGATTACAATGGTATGTGTATTTTTGCCCTAGGCCGTAGTAGTTATTGGTTTCGAGTATCAGACCGGCAAAATTTTGATGGTTTCTCAACCATTCCTTAACTTCAAACTCCCATATCTCGCAAACGGATTGACGAATTCGAGAAATTCCTGTTGCATCCGAAAGCAGAAACTCACGCGATTAGAATGGTATGTGTATTTTTGCCCTAGGCCATAGTAGTTATTGGTTTCGAGTATCAGACTTGCGAAAATTTTGATGGCTTCTCAACCATTCCTTAACTTCAAACTCCCATATCTCGCGAACGGATCGACGAACTCGAGAAATTCCTGTTGCATCTGAAAGCAGAAACTCGCGCGATTAGAATGGTATGTGTATTTTTGCCCTAGGCCATAGTAGTTATTGGTTTCGAGTGTCAGACTTGCGAAAATTTTGATGGCTTCTCAACCATTCCTTAACTTCAAACTCCCATATCTCGCGAACGGATTGACGAACTCGAGAAATTCCTGTTGCATCTGAAGGTAGAAGCTCGCCCGATTACAACGGTATATGTATTTTTGCCCTAGGCCATAGCAGTTATTGGTTTCGAGTATCAGACTTGCGAAAATTTTGATGGTTTCTCCACCATTCCTTAACTTCAAACTCCCATATCTCGCGAACGGATTGACGAACTCGAGAAATTCTTCTTGCATCTGAAAGTAGAAACTCGCCCGATTACAACGGTATATGTATTTTTCCCCTCGGCAAGAGTGCTTATTGGTTTCGAGTATCGGACTTGCGAAAATTTTGATGGTTTCTCAACCATTCCTTAACTTCAAACTCCCATAACTCGCGAACGGATTGCCGAACTCGAGAAGTTCCTGTTGCATCTGAAGGTAGAAGCTCGCCCGATTAGAACGGTATTTGTATTTTTGCACTGGGCAATAGTAGTTATTGGATTCGAGTATCAGACTTGCGAAAATTTTGATGGCTTCTCAACCATTCCTTAACTTCAAACTCCCATATCTCGCGAACGGATTGACGAACGAGAGAAATTCCTGTTGCATCTGAAAGTAGAAACTCGCCCGATTACAACGATACGTGTATTTTTCCCCTAGGCCATTGTAGTTATTGGTTTCGAGTATTAGACCAGCGAAAATTTTGATGGTTTCTCAACCATTCCTTAACTTCAAACTCCCATATCTCGCGACTGGATTGACGAACTCGAGAAGTACCTCTTGCGTCCGAAAGCAGAAACTCGCCCGATTACAACGGTACGTGTATTTTTGCCCTAGCCCATTGTAGTTATTGGTTTCGAGTATCTGACTTGCGAAAATTTTGATGGTTCCTCAACCATTCCTCAACTTTCAAACCCCCATATCTCGCGAACGGATTGACGAACTCGAGAAATTCCTGTTGCATGTGATAGTAGAAAGTCACCCGATTACAAGGGTATGTGTATTTTTCCCCTATGCCTTTGTAGTTATTGGTTTCGGGTATCAGACTTGCGAAAATTTTGATTGTGTCTCAACCATTCGTTATATTCAAACTCCCATATCTCGCGGACGGTTTGACGAACTCGAGAAATTCCTGTTGCATCTGAGAGTAGAAACTCGCCCGATTACAACGGTATGTGTATTTTTTCCCTATGCCATTCCAGTTATTCGTTTCTAGCATCAGAATTGCGAAAATTTTGAAGGTTTCTCAACCATTCCTTAAATTCAAACTCCCATATCTCGCGAATGGATTGACGAACTCGAGAAGTACCTCTTGCGTCTGAAAGCAGAAACTCGCCCGATTACAGTGGTATGTGTACTTTTCCCCTAGGCCATTCCAGTTATTGGTTTCGAGTATCAGACCAGCGAAAATTTTGATGGTTTCTCAACCATTCCTTAACTTCAAACTGCCATATCTCGCGAACGGATTGACGAACTCAAGAAATTCCTGTTGCATCTGAAAGCAGAAACTCGCCCCGTTACAACGGTATGTGTATTTTTGCCCTGCGGCATAGTAGTTATTGGTTTCGAGTATCAGACATGCGAAAATTTTGATGGTTTCTCAACCATTCCTTAACTCCAAACTCCCATATCTCGCGAACGGATTGACGAACTCGAGAAATTCCTGCTGCATCTGAAAGCAGAAACTCGCCCGATTACAATGTTATGTGTACTTTTCCCGTGGGCCATTCCAGTTATTGGTTTCGAGTATCAGACTTGCGAAAATTTTGATGGTTTACCAACCATTCCTTAACTTCAAACTCCCATATCTCGCGAACCGATTGACGAACTCGAGAAATTCCTGTTGCATCTGAAAGTACAAACTCGCCCGATTACATTGGTGTGTGTACATTTCCCTTAGGCCATTCCAGTTACTGGTTTCGAGTATCAGACCAGCGAATATTTTGATGGTTTCTCAACCATTCCTAAACTTCAAACTCCCATATCACGCGAACCGACTGACGAATTCGAGAAATTCCTGTTGCATGTGAAAGAAGAAACTCGCCCGATTACAATGGTGTGTGTATTTTTCCCATAGGCCATGGCAGTTGTTGGTTTCGAGTATCAGACCAGCGAAAATTTTGATGATTTCTCAACCATTCCATAACTTCAAAAAGCTATATCCCGCGAACGGATTGACGAACTCGAGAAATTCCTGTTGCATGTGAAAGTAGAAAGTCACACGATTACAAGGGTATGTGTATTTTTCCCCTAGGCCTTTGTAGTTATTGGTCTCGAGTATCAGACTTGCGAAAATTTTGGTGGTTTCTCAACCATTCCTTATTTTCACACTTCCATATCTCGCGAACGGATTGACGAACTCGCGAATTTCCTATTGCATCTGAAAGCAGAAACTCTCCCGATTACAACGGTTTGTGTACTTTTCCCCTAGGCCAATCCAGTTGTTGGTTTCGAGTATCAGACCAGCGAAAATTTTGATGGTTTCTCAAGCATGCCTTAACTTCAAACTTCCATATCTCGCGAACGGATTGACGAACTCGAGAATTTCCTATTGCATCTGAAAGCAGAAACTCGTCCGATTACAACGGTGTGTGTACTTTTCCCCTAGGCCATTCCAGTTATTGGTTTCGAGTATCAGACCAGCGAAAATTTTGTTCATTTCTCAACCATTCCTTAACTTCAAGTTCCCATATCCCGCGAACGGATTGACGAACTCGAGAAATTCCTGTTGCATGTGATAGTAGAAAGTCACCCGATTACAAGGGTATGTGTATTTTTCCCCTATGCCTTTGTAGTTATTGGTTTCGAGTATCAGACTTGCGAAAATTTTGATGGTTTCTCAACCAGTCCTTATTTTCACACTTCCATATCTCGCGAACGGATTGACGAACTCGCGAATTTCCTATTGCATCTGAAAGCAGAAACTCTCCCGATTACAACGGTTTGTGTACTTTTCCCCTAGGCCAATCCAGTTGTTGGTATCGAGTATCAGACCAGCGAAAATTTTGATGGTTTCTCAAGCATGCCTTAACTTCAAACTTCCATATCTCGTGAACGGATTGACGAACTCGAGAATTTCCTATTGCATCTGAAAGCAGAAACTCCCCCGATTACAACGGTGTGTGTACTTTTCCCCTAGGCCATTGTAGTTATTGGTTTCGAGTATCAGACTTGCGAATATTTTGATGGTTTCTCAACCATTTCTTAATTCCAAACTCCTATATTTCGCGAACGGATTGACGAATTCGAAAAATTTCCGTTGCATCTCAGACCAGAAACTCGTCCGATTACAACGGTATGTGTATTTTTGCCCTAGGCCATAGTAGTTATTGGTATCGAGTATCAGACTTGCGAATATTTTGATGGTTTCTCAACCATTTCTTAACTCCAAACTCCTATATTTCGCGAACGGATTGACGAATTCGAAAAATTTCCGTTGCATCTCAGACCAGAAACTCGTCCGATTACAACGGTGTGTGTACTTTTCCCCTAGGCCATACCAGTTATTGGTTTCGAGTATCAGACCAGCGAAAATTTTGATCATTTCTCAACCATTCCTTAACTTCAAATTCCCATATCCCGCGAACGGATTGACGAACTCGAGAAATTCCTGTTGCATGTGATAGTAGAAAGTCACCCGATTACAAGGGTATGTGTATTTTTCCCCTATGCCTTTGTAGTTATTGGTTTCGAGTATCAGATTTGCGGAAATTTTGATGATTTCTCAACCATTCCTTATTCTCACACTTCCATATCTCGCGAACGGAATGACGAACTCGAGAAATTCCTGTTGTATCTGAAAGTAGAAACTCGCACGATTACAATGGTGTGTGTACTTTTCCCCCAAGTCATTCCAGTTATTCGTTTCTAGCATCAGAATTGCGAAAATTTTGATGGTTTCTCAAGCATTCCTTAACTTCAAACTCCCATATCTCGCGAACGGATTGAAGAACTCGATTATTTCCTGTTGTATCTGAAAGTAGAAACTCGCCCGATTACAATGGTGTGTGCACTTTTCCCCTAGGCCATTCCAGTTATTGGTTTCGAGTATCAGACTTGCGAAAATTTTGATGGTTTCTCAACCGTTCCTTAATTTCAAACTCCCATATCTCGCGAACGGATTGACGAACTCGAGAAATTCCTGTTGCATCTGAAAGTAGAAACTCGACCGATTACAATGGTGTGTGTACTTTTCCCCTAGGTCATTCCAGTTATTCGTTTCTAGCATCAGAATTGCGAAAATTTTGATGGCTTCCCAACCATTCCTTAATTTCAAACTCCCATATCTCGCGAACGGATTGACGAACTCGATTATTTCCTGTTGCATCTAGAAGTAGAAACTCGACCGATTACAATGGTGTGTGTACTTTTCCCCTAGGTCATTCCAGTTATTCGTTTCTAGCATCAGAATTGCGAAAATTTTGATGGCTTCTCAACCATTCCTTAATTTCAAACTCCCATATCTCGCGAACGGATTGACATACTTGAGAAATTCCTGTTGCATCTGAAAGTAGAAACACGCCCAGTTACAAAGGTATGTGTATTTTTCCCCTAGGCCACAGTAGTTATTGGTTTCGAGTATCAGAATTGCGAAAATTTTGATGGTTTCTCAACCATTCCTTAACTTCAAACTCCCATATCTCGCGAACGGATTGACATACTCGAGAAATTCCTGTTGCATCAGAAAGTAGAAACTCGCCCAATTACAATGGTATGTGTATTTTTCCCCTAGGCCACAGTAGTTATTGGTTTCGAGTATCAGACTTGCGAAAATTTTGATGGTTTCTCAACCGTTCCTTAATTTCAAACTGCCATATCTCGCGAACGGATTGACGAGCTCGAGAAATTCCTGTTGCATCTGAAAGTAGCAACTCGCCCGGTTACAATGGTATGTGTATTTTTCCCTTAGGCCTTTGTAGTTATTGGTTTCGATTATCAGACTTGCGAAAATTTTGATGGTTTCTCAACCGTGCCTTAATTTCAAACTCCCATATCTCGCGAACGGATTGACATACTCGAGAAATTCCTGTTGCATCAGAAAGTAGAAACTCGCCCAATTACAATGGTATGTGTATTTTTCCCCTAGGCCACAGTAGTTATTGGTTTCGAGTATCAGACTTGCGAAAATTTTGGCGGTTTCTCAACCATTCCTTAACTACAAAATCCCATATCTCGCGAACGGATTGACGAACTCGAGAAATTCCTGTTGCATCTGAAAGTAGAAACTCGCCCGATTACAAAGGTATGTGTATTTTTCCCCTAGGCCACAGTAGTTATTGGTTTCGAGAACCAGACTTGCGAAAATTTTGATGGTTTCTCAACCGTTCCTTAATTTCAAACTCCCATATCTTGCGAACGGATTGACGAGCTCGAGAAATTCCTGTTGCATCTGAAAGTAGCAACTCGCCCGGTTACAAAGGTATGTGTATTTTTCCCTTAGGCCTTTGTAGTTATTGGTTTCGATTATCAGACTTGCGAAAATTTTGGCGGTTTCTCAACCATTCCTTAACTACAAAATCCCATATCTCGCGAACGGATTGACGAACTCGAGAAATTCCTATTGCATCTGAAAGCAAAAACTCGCCCGATTACATCGGTATGTGTATTTTTGCCCTAGGCCATAGTTGTTATTGGTTTCGAGTATCAGACTTGCGAAAATTTTGGCGGTTTCTCAACCATCCCTTAACTTCAAACTCCCATATATCGCGAACGGATTGACGAACTCGAGAAATTCCTGTTGCATCTGAAAGTAGAAACTCGCCCGATTACAAAGGTATGTGTATTTTTCTCCTAGGCCATAGTAGTTATTGGTTTCGAGTATCAGACTTGCGAATATTGTGATGGTTTCTCAACCATTCCTTAATTTCAAACTCCCATATCTCGCGAACGGATTGACGAACACGAGAAATTCCTCTTGCATCTGAAAGCAGAAACTCGCCCGATTACAACGGTTTGTGTACTTTTCCCCTAGGCCATTCCAGTTGTTGGTTTTGAGTATCAGACCAGCGAAAGTTTTGATGGTTTCTCAAGTATGCCTTAACTCCAAACTTCCATGTCTCGCGAACGGATTGACTAACTCGGGAAATTCCTGTTGCATGTGAAAGTAGAATCTCGCCCGATCAAATGGTATGTGTATTTTTCCCGTAGGCCTTTGTAGTTATTGGTTTCGAGAATCAGACTTTCGAAAATTTTTATGGTTTCTCAAGCATTCCTTAACTTCAAACTCCCATAGATCGCGAACGGATTGACGAACTCGAGAAATTTCTGTTGCATCTGAAAGCAGAAACTCGCCCGATTACAACGGTATGTGTATTTTTGCCCTAGATCATAGTAGTTATTGGTTTCGAGTATCAGACTTTCGAAAATTTTGATGGTTTCTCAAGCATTCCTTAACTTCAAGCTCCCATATCTCGCGAACGGATTGACGAACTCGAGTATTTCCTGTTGCATCTGAAAGCAGAAGGTCGACCGATTACAATGGTGTGTGTACTTTTCCCCTAGGCCATTCCAGTTATTCGTTTCTAGCATCAGAATTGCGAAAATTTTGATGGTTTCTCAACCATACCTTAAATCCAAACTCCGATATCTCGCGAACGGATTTACGAATCCGAGAAATTTCTGCTGCATCTGAAAGCAGAAATTCGCCCGATAACAAAGGTATGTGTATTTTTCCCCTAGGCAATAATAGTTATTGGTTTGGAGTATCAGACTTGCGAAAATTTTTATGATTTCTCAACCATTCCTTACCTTCAAACTCCCATATCTCGCGAACGGATTGCCAACTCGAGAAATTCCAGTTGCATCTAAAAGTATAATCTCGCCTGATTACAATGGTATGTGTAATTTTGCCGTAGGCCATAGTAGTTATTGGTTTCGAGTATCAGACTTGCGAAAATTTTGGTTGTTTCTCAACCATTCCTTAACTTCAAACTCCCATATCTCGTGAACCGATTGACGAACTCGAGAAATTCCTGTTGCATCTGAAAGCAGAAACTCTCCCGGTTACAACGGTATGTGTTTTTTTTGTCCTAGGCCATAGTAGTCATTGGTTTCGAGTATGAGACTTGCAGAAAATTTTGATGGTTTCTCAACCATTCCTTAAATTCAAGCTCCAAAATTTCGCGAACGGATTGAGGAATCCGAGAAATTTCTGTTGCATCTGAAAGCAGAAACTCTCCCGATTACAACGGTATGTGTATTTTTGCCCTAGGCCATTGTTGTTTTTGGTTTCGAGTATCAGACTTACGAAAATTTTGATGGTTTCTCAACAATTCCTTATCTTCAAACTCCCATATCTCGCGAACGGATTGACGAATCCGAGAAATTTCTGTTGCATCTGAAAGCAGAAACTCGCCCGATTACAACGGTATGTGTTTTTTTTGTCCTAGGCCATAGTAGTTATTGGTTTCGAGTATGAGACTTGCGAAAATTTTGATGGTTTCTCAACCATTCCTTAAATTCAAACTCCAAAATTTCGCGAACGGATTGAGGAATCCGAGAAATTCCTGCTGCATCTGAAAGTAGAAACTCACCCGATTACAATGGAGTATGTACTTTTCCCCTAGGCCATTGTAATTATTGGTTTCGAGTATCCGACTTGCGAAAATTTGGATGGTTTCTCAGCCATTCCTTAACTTCAAACTCCGATATCTCGCGAACGGATTGACGAACTCGAGAATTTGCTGTTGCATCTGAAAACAGAAACTCGCCCGATTTCAACGGTATGTGTATTTTTGCCATAGGCCATAGTGGTTATTGGTTTCGAGTATCAGACTTGCGCAAATTTTGATGGTTTCTCAACCATTCCTTAACGTTCAAAATCCCATATCTCGCGAACGGATTGACGAACTCGAGAAATTCCTGTTGCATCTGAAAGCAGAAACTCGCCCGATTACAACGGTATGTGTATTTTTGCCCTAGGCCATTCCAGTTATTCGTTTCTAGCATCAGAATTGCGAAAATTTTGATGGTTTCTCAACCATTCCTTAACTTCAATCTCCCATATCTCGCGAACGGATTGACGAATCCGAGAAATTGCTGTTGCATCTGAAAGCAGAAACTCGCCCGATTACGACGGTATGTGAATTTTTGCCCTAGGCAGTTGTAGTTATAGGTTTCGAGTATCAGTCTTGTGAATACTTTGATGGTTTCTCAACCATTCCTTAACTTAAAACTCCCATATCTCGCGAAAGGACTATCGAACTCGAGAAATTCCTGTTGCATCTGAAAGCAGAAACTCGCCCGATTACAGCGGTAAGTGTATTTTTCCCCTAGGCCTTTGTAGTTATTGGTTTCGAGTATCAGATTTGCGCAAATTTTGATGGTTTCTCAACCATTCCTTAACTTCAAACTCCCATATCTCGCGAACCGATTGACGAACTCGAGAAATTCCTGTTGCATCTGAAAGCAGAAACTCGCCCGACTACAACGGTATGTGTATTTTTGCCCTGGGACATAGTAGTTATTGGTTTCGAGTATCAGACTTGCGAAAATTTTGATGGTTTCTCAACGATTCCGTAACTTCAAACTCCCATACCTCGCGAACGGATTGGCGAACTCGAGAAATTCCTGTTGCATCTGAAAGTAGAAACTCGCCCGATTACAGCGGTGTGTGTACTTTTCCCCTAGGCCATTCCAGTTATTGGTTTCGAGTATCAGACCAGCGAAAATTTTGATGGTTTCTCAACCATTCCTTAACTTCAAACCCCCATATCTCGCGAATGGATTGACGAACTCGAGAAGTTCCTCTTGCATCTGAAAGCAGAAACTCGCCCGATTACGACGGTATGTGTATTTTTCCCCTAGGCCATTGTAGTTATTGGTTTCGAGTATCAGACTTACGCAAATTTTCATGGTTTCTCAACCATTCATTAACTTCAAACTCCCATATCTCGCGAACGGATTGACGAATCCGAGAAATTGCTGTTGCATCTGAAAGCAGAAACTCGCCCGATTACAACGGTATGTTTATTTTTCCCCTAGGCCTTTGTAGTTATTGGTTTCGAGTATCAGACTTGCGCAAATTTTGATGGTTTCTCAACCATTCCTTAACTTCAAAATCCCATACCTCGCGAACCGATTGACGAACTCGAGAAATTCCTGTTGCATCTGAAAGCAGAAACTCGCCCGATTACAACGGTATGTGTATTTTTGCCCTAGGCCATTGTAGTTTTTGGTTTCTATAATCAGAATTGCGAAAATTTTGATGGTTTCTCAACCATTCCATAAATTCAAACTCCCATATCTCGCGAATGGATTGACGAACTCGAGAAGTTCCTCTTGCATCTGAAAGCAGAAACTCGCCCGATTACGACGGTATGTGTATCTTTGCCCTACGCCATTGTAGTTTTTGGTTTCTAGCATCAGACTTGCGAAAATTTTGATGGTTTCTCAACCATTCCTTAACTTCAAACTCCCATATCTCGCGACCGGACTGATAAACTCGAGAAATTCCTGTTGCATCTGAAAATAGAAACTCGCCCGATTACAACGGTGTGTGAACTTTTCCCCTAGGCCATTGTAGTTATTGGTTTCGAGTATCAGACTTGCGAAAATTTTCATGGTTTCTCAACCATTCCTTAACTTCAAACTCCCATATCTCGCGAACGGACTGATAGACTCGAGAAATTCCTGTTGCATCTGATAGTAGAAACTCGCCCGATTACAATGGTGTGTGTACTTTTACCCTAGGCCATTCAAGTTATTGGTTTCGAGTATCAGACCTGCAAAAATTTTGATGGTTTCTCAACCATTCCTTAACTTCAAACTCCCATATCTCGCGAACGGATTGACGAACTCGAGAAATTCCTGTTGCATCTGAAAGCAGAAACTCGCCCGATTACGACGGTATGTGTATTCTTGCCCTAGGCAGTTGTAGTTATTGGTTTCGAGTTTCAGTCTTGCGGAAACTTTGATGGTTTCTCAATCATTCCTTAACTTCAAACTCCCATATCTCGCGAACGGATTATCGAACTCGAGAAATTCCTGTTGCACCTGAAAGCAAAAACTCGCCCGATTACAACGGTATGTGTATTTTTCCCCTAGGCCTTTGTAGTTATTGGTTTCGAGTATCAGATTTGCGCAAATTTTGATGGATTCTCAACCATTCCTTAACTTCAAACTCCCATATCTCGCGAACGGATTGACGAACTCGAGAAATTCCTGTTGCATCTGAAAGTAAAAACTCACCCGATTACAATGGAGTGTGTACTTTTCCCGTAGGCCATTGCAGTTATTCGTTTCTAGCATCAGAATTGCGAAAATTTTGATGGTTTCTCAACCATTCCTTAACTTCAAACTCCCACATCTCGTGAACGGACTGATAAACTCGAGAAATTCCTGCAGCATCTGAAAGTAGAAACTCGCCCGATTACAACGGTGTGTGAACTTTTCCCCTAGGCCATTCCAGTTATGGGTTTCGAGTATCAGAATTGCGAAAATTTTGATGGTTTCCCAACCATTCCTTAACTTCAAACTCCCATATCTCGCGAACGGATTGACGAACTCGAGAAATTCCTGTTTCATCTGAAAGCAGAAACTCGCCCGATTACAACGGTATGCATATTTTTGCCCTAGGCCATTCCAGTTACTCGTTTCTTCCAGCAGAATTGCGAAAATTTTGATGATTTCTCAACCATCTCTTATTTCCAAACTCCGATATTTCACGAACGGATTGACGAATCCGAAAAATTTCTGTTGCATCTGAAAACAGAAACTCGCCCGATTACAACGGTATGTGTATTTTTGCCCTAGGCCATTCCAGTTATTCGTTTCTAGCATCAGAATTGCGAAAATTTTGGTGGTTTCTCAACCATTTCTTAAATCCAAACTCCGATATCTCGCGAACGGGTTTACGATTCCGAGAAATTTCTGTTGCTTCTGAAAGCAGAAACTAGCCCGATTACAACGGTATGTGTATTTTTGCCCTGGGCCATTGCAGTTATTGGTTTCGAGTATCAGACTTGCGAAAATTTTCATGGTTTCTCAACCATTCCTTAACTTCAAACTCCCATATCTCGCGAACGGACTGATAGATTCGAGAAATTCCTGTTGCATCTGAAAGTAGAATCTCGCCCGATTACAATGGTGTGTGTACTTTTCCCGTAGGCCATTGCAGTTATTCGTTTCTAGCATCAGAATTGTGAAAATTTTGATGGTTTCTCAACCATTCCTTAACTTCAAACTCCCATATCTCGCGAACGGATTGACGAACTCGAGAAATTCCTGTTGCATCTGAAAGTAGAATCTCGCCCGATTACAGTGGTGTGTGTACTTTTCCCCTAGGCCATTCCAGTTATTGGTTTCGAGTATCAGACCAGCGAAAATTTTGATGGTTTCTCAACCATTCTTTAAATTCAAACTGTCTTATCTCGCGAGCGGATTGACGAACTCGAGAAATTCCTGTTGCATCTGAAAGTAGAAACTCGCCCGATTACAGCGGTATGTGTATTTTTCCCCTAGGCCATTGTAGTTATTGGTTTCGAGTATCAGACTTACGAAAATTTTGATGGTTTCTCAACCATTCCTTAACTTCAAACTCCCATATCTCGCGAACCGATTGACGAAATCGAGAAATTCCTGTAGCATCTGAAAGCAGAAACTCGCCCGATTACAACGGTATGTGTATTTTTGCCCTAGGCCATTCCAGTTATTCGTTTCTAGCATCAGAATTGCGAAAATTTTGATGGTTTCTCAACCATTTCTTAAATCCAAACTCCGATATTTCGCGAACGGATTGGCGAACTCGAGAAATTCCTGTTGCATCTGAAAGTAGAAACTCGCCCGATTACAGTGGTGTGTGTACTTTCCCCTAGGCCATTCCAGTTATTGGTTTCGAGTATCAGACCAGCGAAAATTTTGATGGTTTCTCAACCATTCCTTAACTTCAAACTCCCATATCTCGCGAACCGATTGAGGAACTCGAGAAATTCCTGTTGCATCTGAAAGCAGAAACTCGCCCGATTACAACGGTACGTGTATTTTTGCCCTAGGCCATTGTAGTTTTTGGTTTCTAGCATCAGAATTGCGAAAATTTTGATGGTTTCTCAACCATTCCTTAAATTCAAACTCCCATATCTCGCGAACGGATTGACGAACTCGAGAAATTCCTGTTGCATCTGAGAGCAGAAACTCTCCCGATTACGACGGTATGTGAATTCTTGCCCTAGGCAGTTGCAGTTATTGGTTTCGAGTATCAGTCTTGCGAAAACTTTGATGGTTTCTCAATCATTCCTTAACTTCAAACTCCCATATCTCGCGAACGGATTATCGAACTCGAGAAATTCATGTTGCACCTGAAAGCAGAAACTCGCCCGATTACAGCGGTATGTGTATTTTTCCCCTAGGCCTTTGTAGTTATTGGTTTCGAGTATCGGATTTGCGCAAATTTTGATGGATTCTCAACCATTCCTTAACTTCAAACTCCCATATCTCGCGAACCGATTGACGAACTCGAGAAATTCCTGTTGCATCTGAAAGTAGAATCTCGCCCGATTACAGTGGTGTGTGTACTTTTCCCCTAGGCCATTCCAGTTATTGGTTTCGAGTATCAGACCAGCGAAAATTTTGATGGTTTCTCAACCATTCCTTAAATTCAAACTCCCATATCTCGCGAACGGATTGACGAACTCGAGAAATTCCTGTTGCATCTGAAAGTAGAAACTCGCCCGATTACAGTGGTGTGTGTACTTTCCCCTAGGCCATTCCAGTTATTGGTTTCGAGTATCAGACTTTCGAAAATTTTGATGGTTTCTCAGCCGTTCCTTAACTTCATACTCCCATATCTAGCGAACCGATTGAGGAACTCGAGAAATTCCTGTTGCATCTGAAAGCAGAAACTCGCCCGATTACAACGGTATGTGTATTTTTGCCCTAGGCCATTGTAGTTTTTGGTTTCTAGCATCAGAATTGCGAAAATTTTGATGGTTTCTCAACCATTCCTTAAATTCAAACTCCCATATCTCGCGAATGGATTGACGAACTCGAGGAGTGCCTCTTGCATCTGAAAGCAGAAACTCGCCCGATTACGACGGTATGTATATCTTTGCCCTACGCCATTATAGTTTTTGGTTTCTAGCATCAGACTTGCGAAAATTTTGATGGTTTCTCTACCATTCCTTAACTTCAAACTCCCATATCTCAGGAACGGACTGATAAACTCGTGAAATTCCTGCAGCATCTGAAAGTAGAAACTTGCCCGATTACAACGGTGTGTGAACTTTTCCCCTAGGCCATTCCAGTAATGGGTTTCGAGTATCAGACTTGCGCAAATATTGATGGTTTCTCAACCATTCCTTGACGTTCAAACGCCCATATCTCGCGAACGGATTGACGAACTCGAGAAATTCCTGCTGCATCTCAAAGCAGAAGCTCGCCCGATTACAACGGTATGTGTATTTTTGCACTAGGCCATTCCAGTTATTTGTTTCTAGCATCAGAATTGCGAAAATTTTGACGGTTTCCCAAACATTCCTTAAATTCAATCTCCCATATCTCGCGAACGGATTGACGAACTCGAGAAGTTCCTGTTTCATCTGAAAGCAGAAACTCGCCCGATTACAACGGTATGCATGTTTTTGCCCTAGGCCATTCCAGTTATTCGTTTCTAGCATCAGAATTGCGAAAATTTTGATGGTTTCTCAACCATTTCTTAAATCCAAACTCCGATATTTCGCGAACGGATTGGCGAACTCGAGAAATTCCTGTTGCATCTGAAAGTAGAAACTCGCCCGATTACAGTGGTGTGTGTACTTTCCCCTAGGCCATTCCAGTTATTGGTTTCGAGTATCAGACCAGCGAAAATTTTGATGGTTTCTCAACCATTCCTTAACTTCAAACTCCCATATCTCGCGAACCGATTGAGGAACTCGAGAAATTCCTGTTGCATCTGAAAGCAGAAACTAGCCCGATTACAACGGTATGTGTATTTTTGCCCTAGGCCATTGTAGTTTTTGGTTTCTAGCATCAGAATTGCGAAAATTTTGATGGTTTCTCAACCATTCCTTAAATTCAAACTCCCATATCTCGCGAACGGATTGACGAACTCGAGAAATTCCTGTTGCATCTGAGAGCAGAAACTCTCCCGATTACGACGGTATGTGAATTCTTGCCCTAGGCAGTTGCAGTTATTGGTTTCGAGTATCAGTCTTGCGAAAACTTTGATGGTTTCTCAATCATTCCTTAACTTCAAACTCCCATATCTCGCGAACGGATTATCGAACTCGAGAAATTCCTGTTGCACCTGAAAGCAGAAACTCGCCCGATTACAGCGGTATGTGTATTTTTCCCCTAGGCCTTTGTAGTTATTGGTTTCGAGTATCGGATTTGCGCAAATTTTGATGGATTCTCAACCATTCCTTAACTTCAAACTCCCATATCTCGCGAACCGATTGACGAACTCGAGAAATTCCTGTTGCATCTGAAAGTAGAATCTCGCCCGATTACAGTGGTGTGTGTACTTTTCCCCTAGGCCATCCCAGTTATTGGTTTCGAGTATCAGACCAGCGAAAATTTTGATGGTTTCTCAACCATTCTTTAAATTCAAACTGTCTTATCTCGCGAACGGATTGACGAACTCGAGAAATTCCTGTTGCATCTGAAAGTAGAAACTCGCCCGATTACAGTGGTGTGTGTACTTTCCCCTAGGCCATTCCAGTTATTGGTTTCGAGTATCAGACTTTCGAAAATTTTGATGGTTTCTCAACCGTTCCTTAACTTCATACTCCCATATCTAGCGAACCGATTGAGGAACTCGAGAAATTCCTGTTGCATCTGAAAGCAGAAACTCGCCCGATTACAACGGTATGTGTATTTTTGCCCTAGGCCATTGTAGTTTTTTGTTTCTAGCATCAGAATTGCGAAAATTTTGATGGTTTCTCAACCATTCCTTAAATTCAAACTCCCATATCTCGCGAATGGATTGACGAACTCGAGGAGTGCCTCTTGCATCTGAAAGCAGAAACTCGCCCGATTACGACGGTATGTATATCTTTGCCCTACACCATTATAGTTTTTGGTTTCTAGCATCAGACTTGCGAAAATTTTGATGGTTTCTCTACCATTCCTTAACTTCAAACTCCCATATCTCAGGAACGGACTGATAAACTCGTGAAATTCCTGCAGCATCTGAAAGTAGAAACTTGCCCGATTACAACGGTGTGTGAACTTTTCCCCTAGGCCATTCCAGTAATGGGTTTCGAGTATCAGACTTGCGCAAATATTGAAGGTTTCTCAACCATTCCTTGACGTTCAAACGCCCATATCTCGCGAACGGATTGACGAACTCGAGAAATTCCTGCTGCATCTCAAAGCAGAAGCTCGCCCGATTACAACGGTATGTGTATTTTTGCACTAGGCCATTCCAGTTATTTGTTTCTAGCATCAGAATTGCGAAAATTTTGATGATTTCCCAAACATTCCTTAAATTCAATCTCCCATATCTCGCGAACGGATTGACGAACTCGAGAAGTTCCTGTTTCATCTGAAAGCAGAAACTCGCCCGATTACAACGGTATGCATGTTTTTGCCCTAGGCCATTCCAGTTATTCGTTTCTAGCATCAGAATTGCGAAAATTTTGATGGTTTCTCAACCATTTCTTAAATCCAAACTCCGATATTTCGCGAACGGATTGGCGAACTCGAGAAATTCCTGTTGCATCTGAAAGTAGAAACTCGCCCGATTACAGTGGTGTGTGTACTTTCCCCTAGGCCATTCCAGTTATTGGTTTCGAGTATCAGACCAGCGAAAATTTTGATGGTTTCTCAACCACTCCTTAACTTCAAACTCCCATATCTCACGAACGGATTGACGAACTCGAGAAATTCCTGTTGCATCTGAAAGCAGAAACTCGCCCGATTACGACGGTATGTGTATTTTTGCCCTAGACAGCTGTAGTTATTGGTTTCGAGTATCAGACTTGCGAAAACTTTGATGGTTTCTCAACCATTCCTTAACGTCAAACTCACATATCTCGCGAACGGATTGACGAATCCGAGAAATTTCTGTTGCATCTGAAAGCAGAAACTCGCCCGATTACAACGGTATGTGTTTTTTTTGTCCTAGGCCATAGTAGTTATTGGTTTCGAGTATCATACTTGCGAAAACTTTGATGGTTTCTCAACCATTCCTTAAATTCAAACTCCAAAATTTCGCGAACGGATTGGCGAACTCGAGAAATTCCTGTTGCATCTGAAAGTAGAAACTCGGCCGATTACAATGGTGTGTGAACTTTTCCCCTAGGCCATTCCAGTTATGGGTTTCGAGTATCAGACTTGCGAAAATTTTGATGGTTTCCCAACCATTCCTTAACTTCAAACTCCCATATCTCGCGAACGAATTGACGAACTCGAGAAATTCCTGTTTCATCTGAAAGCAGAAACTCGCCCGATTACAACGGTATGCATGCTTTGCCCTAGGCCATTCCAGTTACTCGTTTCTCCCAGCAGAATTGCGAAAATTTTGATGGTTTCTCAACCATCTCTTATTTCCAAACTCCGATATTTCACGAACGGATTGACGAATCCGAGAAATTCCAGTTGCGTCTGAAAGCGGAAACTCGCCCGATTACAACGGTATGTGTATTTTTGCCTTAGGCCATTGCAGTTATTCGTTTCTAGCATCAGAATTGCGAAAATTTTGATGGTTTCTCAACCATTCCTTAACTTCATACTCCCATATCTCGCGAACGGATTGACGAACTCGTGAAATTCCTGTTGCATCTGAAAGCAGAAACTCGCCCGATTACGACGGTATGTGTATTTTTGCCCTAGGCAGTAGTAGTTATTGGTTTCGAGTATCAGTCTTGCGAAATCATTGATGGTTTCTCAACCATTCCTTGACTTCAAACTCCCATATCTCGCGATCGGATTGACGAACTCGAGAGATTCCTGCTGCATCTGAAAGTAGAAACTCGCCCGATTAAAACGGTGTGTCTACATTTCCCCTAGGCCATTCCAGTTATTGGTTTCGAGTATCAGACCAGCGAAAATTTTGATGGTTGCTCAACCATTCCTTGACTTCAAACTCCCATATCTCGCGAACGGATTGACGAACCCGATAAATTCCTGCTGCATCTGAAAGTAGAAACTCCCCCGATTACAATGGTGTGTGTTCTTTTCCCCTAGGCCATTCCAGTTATTGGTTTCGAGTATCAGACTTGCGAAAATTTTTATGGTTTCTCAACCATTCCTTAACTTCAAACTCCCATACCTCGCGAACGGATTGACGAACTCGAGAAATTCCTGTTGCATCTAAACGTAGAAACTCCCCCGATTACAATGGAGTGTGTACTTTTCCCGTAGGCCATTCCAGTTATTGGTTTCGAGTATCAGAATTGCGAAAATTTTTATGCTTTCTCAACCATTCCTTAACTTCAAACTCCCATACCTCGCGAACGGATTGACGAACTCGAGAAATTCCAGTTGCATCTAAAAGTAGAAACTCCCCCGATTAAAATGGAGTGTGTACTTTTCCCGTAGGCCATTCCAGTTATTGGTTTCGAGTATCAGACTTGCGAAAATTTTTATGGTTTCTCAACCATTCCTTAACTTCAAACTCCCATACCTCGCGAACAGATTGACGAACTCGAGAAATTCCTGTTGCATCTAAAAGTAGAAACTCCCCCTATTACAATGGAGTGTGTACTTTTCCCGTAGGCCACTCCAGTTATTGGTTTCGAGTATCAGAATTGCGAAAATTTTGATGGTTTCTCAACCATTCCTTAAGTTAAAACTCCCATATCTCGCGAATGGATTGACGAACTCGAAAAGTTCCTCTTGGATCTGAAAGCAGAAACTCGACCGATTACAACGGTATGTGTGTTTTTGCCCTTGGCAATAATAGTTATTGGTTTCGAGTATCAGACTTGCGAAAATTTTGATGGGTTCTCAACCATTCCTTAACTCCAAACTCCGATATTTTGCGAACGGGTTGACGAATCGGAAAAATTTCTGCTGCGTCTGAGAGTAGAAACTCTCCCGATTACAACGGTATGTGTATTTTTGTCCTAGGCCATAGCAGTTATTGGTTTCGAGTATCAGACTTGCGAAAATTTTTATTGTTTCTCAACCATCTCTTAACTTCAAACTCCCATATCTCGCGAACTGATTGACGAACTCGAGAAATTCCTGCTGCATCTGAAAGTAGAAATTCGCCCGATTCCAGTGGTGTGTGTACTTTTCCCCCAGGCCATTCCAGTTATTGGTTTCGAGTATCAGACTTGAGAAAATTTTGATGGTTTCTCAAGCATTCCTTAACTTCAAACTCCCATATCTCGCGAACGGACTGACGAATTCGAGAAATTCCTGTTGCATCTGAAAGCAGAAACTCGCTCGATTACAACGGTATGTGCATTTTTGCCCTAGGCAATAGTAGTTATTGGTTTCGAGTATCAGACTTGCGAAAATTTGGAGAATATCTCAACCATTCCTTAACTACAAACTCCCATATCTCGCGAACGGATTAACGAACTCGAGAAATTCCTATTGCATCTGAAAGCAGAAACTCGCCCGATTACAACGGTGTGTGTATTTTTGTCCTAATTCATAGCAGTTATTGGTTTCGAGTATCAGACTTGCGAAAATTTTGATTGTTTCTCAACCATCTCTTAACTTCAAACTCCCATATCTCGCGAACCGATTGACGAACTCGAGAAATTCCTGTTGCATCTGAAAGTCGAAACACGCCCGATTCCAATGGTGTGTGTACTTTTCCCCTAGGCCATTCCAGTTATTGGTTTCGAGTATCAGACTTGCGAAAATTTTGATGGTTTCTCAATCATTCCTTAACTTCAAACTCCCATATCTCGCGATGCGATTGACGAACTCGAGAAATTCCTGTTGCATCTAAAAGTAGAAACTCACCCGATTACAATGGAGTGTGTACTTTTCCCGTAGGCCATTGCAGTTATTCGTTTCTAGGATCAGAATTGCGAACATTTTGATGGATTCTCAACCATTCCTTAACTCCAAACTCCGATATTTCGCGAACGGATAGACGTATCGGAAAAATTCCTGTGCATCTGAAAGCAGAAACTCGCCCGATTAAAACGGTGTGTGTACATTTCCCCTAGGCCATTCCAGTTATTGGTTTCGAGTATCAGACCAGCGAAAATTTTGATGGTTTCTCAACCATTCCTTAACTTCAAACTCCCATATCTCGCGAACGGATTGACGAACTGGAGAAATTCCTGCTGCATATGAGAGTAGAAACTCGCCCGATTAAAACGGTGTGTGTACATTTCCCCTAGGCCATTCCAATTATTGGTTTCGAGTATCAGCCCAGCGAAAATTTTGATGGTTTCTCAACCGTTCCTTGACTTCAAACTCCCATATCTCGCGAACGGATTGACGAACTCGAGAAATTCCTGTTGCATCTGAAAGCAGAAACTCGCCCGATTACCACGGTATGTGTATTTTTGCCCTAGGCAATAGTAGTTGTTAGTTTCGAATATCAGACCAGCGAAAATTTTGATGGTTTCTCAACCATCTCTTATTTCCAAACTCCGATATTTCACGAACGGATTGACGAATCCGAGAAATTCCAGTTGCGTCTGAAAGCGGAAACTCGCCCGATTACAACGGTATGTGTATTTTTGCCTTAGGCCATTGCAGTTATTCGTTTCTAGCATCAGAATTGCGAAAATTTTGATGGTTTCTCAACCATTCCTTAACTTCATACTCCCATATCTCGCGAACGGATTGACGAACTCGTGAAATTCCTGTTGCATCTGAAAGCAGAAACTCGCCCGATTACGACGGTATGTGTATTTTTGCCCTAGGCAGTAGTAGTTATTGGTTTCGAGTATCAGTCTTGCGAAATCATTGATGGTTTCTCAACCATTCCTTGACTTCAAACTCCCATATCTCGCGATCGGATTGACGAACTCGAGAGATTCCTGCTGCATCTGAAAGTAGAAACTCGCCCGATTAAAACGGTGTGTCTACATTTCCCCTAGGCCATTCCAGTTATTGGTTTCGAGTATCAGACCAGCGAAAATTTTGATGGTTGCTCAACCATTCCTTGACTTCAAACTCCCATATCTCGCGAACGGATTGACGAACCCGATAAATTCCTGCTGCATCTGAAAGTAGAAACTCCCCCGATTACAATGGTGTGTGTTCTTTTCCCCTAGGCCATTCCAGTTATTGGTTTCGAGTATCAGACTTGCGAAAATTTTTATGGTTTCTCAACCATTCCTTAACTTCAAACTCCCATACCTCGCGAACGGATTGACGAACTCGAGAAATTCCTGTTGCATCTAAACGTAGAAACTCCCCCGATTACAATGGAGTGTGTACTTTTCCCGTAGGCCATTCCAGTTATTGGTTTCGAGTATCAGAATTGCGAAAATTTTTATGCTTTCTCAACCATTCCTTAACTTCAAACTCCCATACCTCGCGAACGGATTGACGAACTCGAGAAATTCCAGTTGCATCTAAAAGTAGAAACTCCCCCGATTAAAATGGAGTGTGTACTTTTCCCGTAGGCCATTCCAGTTATTGGTTTCGAGTATCAGACTTGCGAAAATTTTTATGGTTTCTCAACCATTCCTTAACTTCAAACTCCCATACCTCGCGAACAGATTGACGAACTCGAGAAATTCCTGTTGCATCTAAAAGTAGAAACTCCCCCTATTACAATGGAGTGTGTACTTTTCCCGTAGGCCACTCCAGTTATTGGTTTCGAGTATCAGAATTGCGAAAATTTTGATGGTTTCTCAACCATTCCTTAAGTTAAAACTCCCATATCTCGCGAATGGATTGACGAACTCGAAAAGTTCCTCTTGGATCTGAAAGCAGAAACTCGACCGATTACAACGGTATGTGTGTTTTTGCCCTTGGCAATAATAGTTATTGGTTTCGAGTATCAGACTTGCGAAAATTTTGATGGGTTCTCAACCATTCCTTAACTCCAAACTCCGATATTTTGCGAACGGGTTGACGAATCGGAAAAATTTCTGCTGCGTCTGAGAGTAGAAACTCTCCCGATTACAACGGTATGTGTATTTTTGTCCTAGGCCATAGCAGTTATTGGTTTCGAGTATCAGACTTGCGAAAATTTTTATTGTTTCTCAACCATCTCTTAACTTCAAACTCCCATATCTCGCGAACTGATTGACGAACTCGAGAAATTCCTGCTGCATCTGAAAGTAGAAATTCGCCCGATTCCAGTGGTGTGTGTACTTTTCCCCCAGGCCATTCCAGTTATTGGTTTCGAGTATCAGACTTGAGAAAATTTTGATGGTTTCTCAAGCATTCCTTAACTTCAAACTCCCATATCTCGCGAACGGACTGACGAATTCGAGAAATTCCTGTTGCATCTGAAAGCAGAAACTCGCTCGATTACAACGGTATGTGCATTTTTGCCCTAGGCAATAGTAGTTATTGGTTTCGAGTATCAGACTTGCGAAAATTTGGAGAATATCTCAACCATTCCTTAACTACAAACTCCCATATCTCGCGAACGGATTAACGAACTCGAGAAATTCCTATTGCATCTGAAAGCAGAAACTCGCCCGATTACAACGGTGTGTGTATTTTTGTCCTAATTCATAGCAGTTATTGGTTTCGAGTATCAGACTTGCGAAAATTTTGATTGTTTCTCAACCATCTCTTAACTTCAAACTCCCATATCTCGCGAACCGATTGACGAACTCGAGAAATTCCTGTTGCATCTGAAAGTCGAAACACGCCCGATTCCAATGGTGTGTGTACTTTTCCCCTAGGCCATTCCAGTTATTGGTTTCGAGTATCAGACTTGCGAAAATTTTGATGGTTTCTCAATCATTCCTTAACTTCAAACTCCCATATCTCGCGATGCGATTGACGAACTCGAGAAATTCCTGTTGCATCTAAAAGTAGAAACTCACCCGATTACAATGGAGTGTGTACTTTTCCCGTAGGCCATTGCAGTTATTCGTTTCTAGGATCAGAATTGCGAACATTTTGATGGATTCTCAACCATTCCTTAACTCCAAACTCCGATATTTCGCGAACGGATAGACGTATCGGAAAAATTCCTGTGCATCTGAAAGCAGAAACTCGCCCGATTAAAACGGTGTGTGTACATTTCCCCTAGGCCATTCCAGTTATTGGTTTCGAGTATCAGACCAGCGAAAATTTTGATGGTTTCTCAACCATTCCTTAACTTCAAACTCCCATATCTCGCGAACGGATTGACGAACTGGAGAAATTCCTGCTGCATATGAGAGTAGAAACTCGCCCGATTAAAACGGTGTGTGTACATTTCCCCTAGGCCATTCCAATTATTGGTTTCGAGTATCAGCCCAGCGAAAATTTTGATGGTTTCTCAACCGTTCCTTGACTTCAAACTCCCATATCTCGCGAACGGATTGACGAACTCGAGAAATTCCTGTTGCATCTGAAAGCAGAAACTCGCCCGATTACCACGGTATGTGTATTTTTGCCCTAGGCAATAGTAGTTGTTAGTTTCGAATATCAGACCAGCGAAAATTTTGATGGTTTCTCAACCATTCCTTAACTTCAAATTCCCATATCTCGCGAACAGATTGACGAACTCGAGAAATTCCTGTTGCATCTGAAAGCAGAAACTCGACCGATTACAAAGGAATGTGTATTTTTGCCCTAGGCAATAGTAGTCATTGGTTTCGTTTATCAGACTTGCGAAAATTTTGAAGGTTTCTCAACCATTCCTTAACTTCAAACTCCCATATCTCGCGAACAGATAGACGAACTCGAGAAATTCCTGTTGCATCTGAAAGCAGAAACTCGACCGATTACAAAGGTATGTGTATTTTTGCCCTAGGCAATAGTAGTCATTGGTTTCGAGTATCAGACTTGCGAAAATTTTGATGGTTTCTCAACCATTCCTTAACTTCAGACTCCCATATCTCGCGAACCGTTTGACGAACTCGAGAAGTTCCTGTTGCATCTGAAAGCAGAAAATCGCCCGATTACAACGGCATGTGTATTTTTGCCCTAGACAATAGTAGTTATTGGTTTCGAGTATAAGACCAGCGAAAATTTTGATGGTTTCTCAACCATTCCTTAACTTCAGACTCCCATATCACGCGAACAGATTGACGAACTCGAGAAATTCCTGTTGCATCTGAAAGCAGAAACTCGACCGATTACAACGGAATGTGTATTTTTGCCCTAGGCAATAGTAGTTATTGGTTTCGAGTATCAGACTTGCGAAAATTTTGATGGATTATCAACCATCTCTAATCTCCAAACTCCGATATTTCGCGAACGGATTGACGAATCGGGAAAATTTCTGTTGCATCTGAGTGTAAAAACTCTCCCTATAACAACGTTATGTGTACATTTCTCCTAGGGCATTCCAATTATTGGTTTCGAGTATCAGACCAGCGAAAATTTTGATGGTTTCTCAACAATTCCTTAACTTCTAACTCCCATATCTCGCGAACGGATTGACGTACACGAGAAATTCCTGCTGCATCTGAAAGTAGAAACTCGCCCGATTACAATGGTATGTGTACTTTTCCCGTAGGCCATTGTAGTTAATGGTTTCGAGTATCAGACCAGCGAAAATTTTGATGGTTTCTAAACCATTCCTTAACTTCAAACTCCCATATCTCGCGAACGGATTGACGAACTCGAGAAATTCCTGCTGCATCTGAAAGTAGAAACTCGACCGATTACAACGTTATGTGTACTTTTCCCGTAGGCCATTGTAGTTATTAGTTTCGAGTATCAGACCGGCGAAAATTTTGATGGTTTCTCAACCATTTCTTAACTCCAAACTCCGATATTTCGCGATCGGATTGACGAATCGGAAAAAATTCTGTTGCATCTGAGAGTAGAAACTCTCCCGATTACAACGTTATGTGTATTTTTCCCCTAGGCCATAGTAGTTATTGGTTTCGAGTATCAGACTTGCGAAAATTTTGATTGTTTCTCAACAATATCTTAACTTCAAACTCCCATATCTCGCGAACGGATTGACGAACTGGAGAAACTCCTGCTGCATCTGAGAGTAGAAATTCGCCCGATTAAAACGGTGTGTGTACATTTCCCCTAGGCCATTCCAGTTATTGGTTTCGAGTATCAGACTTGCGAAAATTTTGATTGTTTCTCAACCATTCCTTAACTTCGAACTCCCATATGTCGCGATCCGATTGACGAACTCGAGAAATTCCTGTTGCATCTAAAAGTAGAAACTCACCCGATTACAATGGGGTGTGTACTTTTCCCGTAGGCCATTGCAGTTATTCGTTTCTAGGATCAGAATTGCGAAAATTTTGATGGTTTCTCAACCATTCCTTAACTTCAAACAGCCATATCTCGCGAACAGATTGACGAACTCGAGAAATTCCTGTTGCATCTGAAAGCAGAAACTCGCCCGATTACAACGGTATGTGTATTTTTGCCCTAGGCAATTGTAGTTATTGGTTTCGTGTATCAGTCCTGCGAAAACATCGATGGTTTCGCAACCATTCCTTAACTTCAAACACCCATATCTCGCGTACGGATTGCCGAACTCGAGAAATTCCTGTTGCATCTGAAAGCAGAAACTCGACCGATTACAATGGTGTGTGTACTTTTCCCCTAGGCCATTCCAGTTATTCGTTTCTAGCATCAGAATTGCGAAAATTTTGATGGTTCCTCAACCATCTCTTAAATCCTAACTCCCATATCTCGCGAACCGATTGACGAACTCGAGAAATTCCTGTTGCATCTGAAAGTAGAAACCCGCCCGATTACAAAGATGTGTGTCTTTTTCCCCTAGGTCATTGTAGTTATTGGTTACAAGTATCAGAATTGCGAAAATTTTGATGGTTTCTCAACCATTCCTTAACTTCAAACCCCCACATTTCGCGAACGGATTGACGAACTCGAGAAATTCCTGTTGCATCTGAAAGCAGAAACTCGTCCGATCACAGCGGTATGTGTATTTTTCCCCTAGGCCTATGTAGTTATTGGTTTCGAGTATCAGACCAGCTCAAATTTTGATGGTTTCTCAACCATTCCTTAACTTCAAACGCCCATATCTCGCGAACGGATTGACGAACTCGAGAAATTCCGGTTGCATCTGAAAGTAGAAACTCGCCCGATTACAATGGTGTGTGTACTTTTCCCCTAGGCCATTCCAGTTATTCGTTTCTAGCATCAGAATTGCGAAAATTTTGATGGTTCCTCAACCATCTCTTAAATCCTAACTCCCATATCTCGCGAACCGATTGACGAACTCGAGAAATTCCTGTTGCATCTGAAAGTAGAAACCCGCCCGATTACAACGGTATGCATGTTTTTGCCCTAGGCCATTCCAGTTATTCGTTTCTAGCATCAGAATTGCGAAAATTTTGATGGTTTCTCAACCATTTCTTAAATCCAAACTCCGATATTTCGCGAACGGATTGGCGAACTCGAGAAATTCCTGTTGCATCTGAAAGTAGAAACTCGCCCGATTACAGTGGTGTGTGTACTTTCCCCTAGGCCATTCCAGTTATTGGTTTCGAGTATCAGACCAGCGAAAATTTTGATGGTTTCTCAACCATTCCTTAACTTCAAACTCCCATATCTCACGAACGGATTGACGAACTCGAGAAATTCCTGTTGCATCTGAAAGCAGAAACTCGCCCGATTACGACGGTATGTGTATTTTTGCCCTAGACAGCTGTAGTTATTGGTTTCGAGTATCAGTCTTGCGAAAACTTTGATGGTTTCTCAACCATTCCTTAACGTCAAACTCCCATATCTCGCGAACGGATTGACGAATCCGAGAAATTTCTGTTGCATCTGAAAGCAGAAACTCGCCCGATTACAACGGTATGTGTTTTTTTTGTCCTAGGCCATAGTAGTTATTGGTTTCGAGTATCATACTTGCGAAAACTTTGATGGTTTCTCAACCATTCCTTAAATTCAAACTCCAAAATTTCGCGAACGGATTGGCGAACTCGAGAAATTCCTGTTGCATCTGAAAGTAGAAACTCGGCCGATTACAATGGTGTGTGAACTTTTCCCCTAGGCCATTCCAGTTATGGGTTTCGAGTATCAGACTTGCGAAAATTTTGATGGTTTCCCAACCATTCCTTAACTTCAAACTCCCATATCTCGCGAACGAATTGACGAACTCGAGAAATTCCTGTTTCATCTGAAAGCAGAAACTCGCCCGATTACAACGGTATGCATGCTTTGCCCTAGGCCATTCCAGTTACTCGTTTCTCCCAGCAGAATTGCGAAAATTTTGATGGTTTCTCAACCATCTCTTATTTCCAAACTCCGATATTTCACGAACGGATTGACGAATCCGAGAAATTCCAGTTGCGTCTGAAAGCGGAAACTCGCCCGATTACAACGGTATGTGTATTTTTGCCTTAGGCCATTGCAGTTATTCGTTTCTAGCATCAGAATTGCGAAAATTTTGATAGTTTCTCAACCATTCCTTAACTTCATACTCCCATATCTCGCGAACGGATTGACGAACTCGTGAAATTCCTGTTGCATCTGAAAGCAGAAACTCGCCCGATTACGACGGTATGTGTATTTTTGCCCTAGGCAGTAGTAGTTATTGGTTTCGAGTATCAGACTTGCGAAAATTTTGATGGTTTCTCAACCATTCCTTAATTTCAGACTCCCATATCTCGCGAACCGTTTGACGAACTCGAGAAGTTCCTGTTGCATCTGAAAGCAGAAAATCGCCCGATTACAACGGCATCTGTATTTTTGCCCTAGGCAATAGTAGTTATTGGTTTCGAGTATAAGACCGGCGAAAATTTTGATGGTTTCTCAACCATTCCTTAACTTCAGACTCCCATATCACGCGAACAGATTGACGAACTCGAGAAATTCCTGTTGCATCTGAAAGCAGAAACTCGACCGATTACAACGGAATGTGTATTTTTGCCCTAGGCAATAGTAGTTATTGGTTTCGAGTATCAGACTTGCGAAAATTTTGATGGATTATCAACCATCTCTAATCTCCAAACTCCGATATTTCGCGAACGGATTGACGAATCGGGAAAATTTCTGTTGCATCTGAGTGTAAAAACTCTCCCTATAACAACGTTATGTGTACATTTCTCCTAGGGCATTCCAATTATTGGTTTCGAGTATCAGACCAGCGAAAATTTTGATGGTTTCTCAACAATTCCTTAACTTCTAACTCCCATATCTCGCGAACGGATTGACGTACTTGAGAAATTCCTGCTGCATCTGAAAGTAGAAACTCGCCCGATTACAATGGTATGTGTACTTTTCCCGTAGGCCATTGTAGTTAATGGTTTCGAGTATCAGACCAGCGAAAATTTTGATGGTTTCTAAACCATTCCTTAACTTCAAACTCCCATATCTCGCGAACGGATTGACGAACTCGAGAAATTCCTGCTGCATCTGAAAGTAGAAACTCGACCGATTACAACGTTATGTGTACTTTTCCCGTAGGCCATTGTAGTTATTAGTTTCGAGTATCAGACAGGCGAAAATTTTGATGGTTTCTCAACCATTTCTTAACTCCAAACTCCGATATTTCGCGATCGGATTGACGAATCGGAAAAAATTCTGTTGCATCTGAGAGTAGAAACTCTCCCGATTACAACGTTATGTGTATTTTTCCCCTAGGCCATAGTAGTTATTGGTTTCGAGTATCAGACTTGCGAAAATTTTGATTGTTTCTCAACAATATCTTAACTTCAAACTCCCATATCTCGCGAACGGATTGACGAACTGGAGAAACTCCTGCTGCATCTGAGAGTAGAAATTCGCCCGATTAAAACTGTGTGTGTACATTTCCCCTAGGCCATTCCAGTTATTGGTTTCGAGTATCAGACTTGCGAAAATTTTGATTGTTTCTCAACCATTCCTTAACTTCGAACTCCCATATGTCGCGATCCGATTGACGAACTCGAGAAATTCCTGTTGCATCTAAAAGTAGAAACTCACCCGATTACAATGGGGTGTGTACTTTTCCCGTAGGCCATTGCAGTTATTCGTTTCTAGGATCAGAATTGCGAAAATTTTGATGGTTTCTCAACCATTCCTTAACTTCAAACACCCATATCTCGCGAACAGATTGACGAACTCGAGAAATTCCTGTTGCATCTGAAAGCAGAAACTCGTCCGATTACAACGGTATGTGTATTTTTGCCCTAGGCAATTGTAGTTATTGGTTTCGTGTATCAGTCCTGCGAAAACATCGATGGTTTCGCAACCATTCCTTAACTTCAAACACCCATATCTCGCGTACGGATTGCCGAACTCGAGAAATTCCTGTTGCATCTGAAAGCAGAAACTCGCCCGATTACAATGGTGTGTGTACTTTTCCCCTAGGCCATTCCAGTTATTCGTTTCTAGCATCAGAATTGCGAAAATTTTGATGGTTCCTCAACCATCTCTTAAATCCTAACTCCCATATCTCGCGAACCGATTGACGAACTCGAGAAATTCCTGTTGCATCTGAAAGTAGAAACCCGCCCGATTACAACGGTATGCATGTTTTTGCCCTAGGCCATTCCAGTTATTCGTTTCTAGCATCAGAATTGCGAAAATTTTGATGGTTTCTCAACCATTCCTTAACTTCAAACCCCCACATTTCGCGAACGGATTGACGAACTCGAGAAATTCCTGTTGCATCTAAAAGTAGAAACCCGCCCGATTACAAAGATGTGTGTCTTTTTCCCCTAGGTCATTGTAGTTATTGGTTACAAGTATCAGAATTGCGAAAATTTTGATGGTTTCTCAACCATTCCTTAACTTCAAACCCCCACATTTCGCGAACGGATTGACGAACTCGAGAAATTCCTGTTGCATCTGAAAGCAGAAACTCGTCCGATCACAGCGGTATGTGTATTTTTCCCCTAGGCCTATGTAGTTATTGGTTTCGAGTATCAGACCAGCTCAAATTTTGATGGTTTCTCAACCATTCCTTAACTTCAAACGCCCATATCTCGCGAACGGATTGACGAACTCGAGAAATTCCGGTTGCATCTGAAAGTAGAAACTCGCCCGATTACAATGGTGTGTGTACTTTTCCCCTAGGCCATTCCAGTTATTCGTTTCTAGCATCAGAATTGCGAAAATTTTGATGGTTCCTCAACCATCTCTTAAATCCTAACTCCCATATCTCGCGAACCGATTGACGAACTCGAGAAATTCCTGTTGCATCTGAAAGTAGAAACCCGCCCGATTACAACGGTATGCATGTTTTTGCCCTAGGCCATTCCAGTTATTCGTTTCTAGCATCAGAATTGCGAAAATTTTGATGGTTTCTCAACCATTTCTTAAATCCAAACTCCGATATTTCGCGAACGGATTGGCGAACTCGAGAAATTCCTGTTGCATCTGAAAGTAGAAACTCGCCCGATTACAGTGGTGTCTGTACTTTCCCCTAGGCCATTCCAGTTATTGGTTTCGAGTATCAGACCAGCGAAAATTTTGATGGTTTCTCAACCATTCCTTAACTTCAAACTCCCATATCTCACGAACGGATTGACGAACTCGAGAAATTCCTGTTGCATCTGAAAGCAGAAACTCGCCCGATTACGACGGTATGTGTATTTTTGCCCTAGACAGCTGTAGTTATTGGTTTCGAGTATCAGTCTTGCGAAAACTTTGATGGTTTCTCAACCATTCCTTAACGTCAAACTCCCATATCTCGCGAACGGATTGACGAATCCGAGAAATTTCTGTTGCATCTGAAAGCAGAAACTCGCCCGATTACAACGGTATGTGTTTTTTTTGTCCTAGGCCATAGTAGTTATTGGTTTCGAGTATCATACTTGCGAAAACTTTGATGGTTTCTCAACCATTCCTTAAATTCAAACTCCAAAATTTCGCGAACGGATTGGCGAACTCGAGAAATTCCTGTTGCATCTGAAAGTAGAAACTCGGCCGATTACAATGGTGTGTGAACTTTTCCCCTAGGCCATTCCAGTTATGGGTTTCGAGTATCAGACTTGCGAAAATTTTGATGGTTTCCCAACCATTCCTTAACTTCAAACTCCCATATCTCGCGAACGAATTGACGAACTCGAGAAATTCCTGTTTCATCTGAAAGCAGAAACTCGCCCGATTACAACGGTATGCATGCTTTGCCCTAGGCCATTCCAGTTACTCGTTTCTCCCAGCAGAATTGCGAAAATTTTGATGGTTTCTCAACCATCTCTTATTTCCAAACTGCGATATTTCACGAACGGATTGACGAATCCGAGAAATTCCAGTTGCGTCTGAAAGCGGAAACTCGCCCGATTACAACGGTATGTGTATTTTTGCCTTAGGCCATTGCAGTTATTCGTTTCTAGCATCAGAATTGCGAAAATTTTGATAGTTTCTCAACCATTCCTTAACTTCATACTCCCATATCTCGCGAACGGATTGACGAACTCGTGAAATTCCTGTTGCATCTGAAAGCAGAAACTCGCCCGATTACGACGGTATGTGTATTTTTGCCCTAGGCAGTAGTAGTTATTGGTTTCGAGTATCAGACTTGCGAAAATTTTGATGGTTTCTCAACCATTCCTTAACTTCAGACTCCCATATCTCGCGAACCGTTTGACGAACTCGAGAAGTTCCTGTTGCATCTGAAAGCAGAAAATCGCCCGATTACAACGGCATGTGTATTTTTGCCCTAGGCAATAGTAGTTATTGGTTTCGAGTATCAGACCGGCGAAAATTTTTATGGTTTCTCAACCATTCCTTAACTTCAGACTCCCATATCACGCGAACAGATTGACGAACTCGAGAAATTCCTGTTGCATCTGAAAGCAGAAACTCGACCGATTACAACGGAATGTGTATTTTTGCCCTAGGCAATAGTAGTTATTGGTTTCGAGTATCAGACTTGCGAAAATTTTGATGGATTATCAACCATCTCTAATCTCCAAACTCCGATATTTCGCGAACGGATTGACGAATCGGGAAAATTTCTGTTGCATCTGAGAGTAGAAACTCTCCCGATTACAACGTTATGTGTATTTTTCCCCTAGGCCATAGTAGTTATTGGTTTCGAGTATCAGACTTGCGAAAATTTTGATTGTTTCTCAACAATATCTTAACTTCTAACTCCCATATCTCGCGAACGGATTGACGTACTCGAGAAATTCCTGCTGCATCTGAAAGTAGAAACTCGCCCGATTACAATGGTATGTGTACTTTTCCCGTAGGCCATTGTAGTTAATGGTTTCGAGTATCAGACCAGCAAAATTTTGATGGTTTCTAAACCATTCCTTAACTTCAAACTCCCATATCTCGCGAACGGATTGACGAACTCGAGAAATTCCTGCTGCATCTGAAAGTAGAAACTCGACCGATTACAACGTTATGTGTACTTTTCCCGTAGGCCATTGTAGTTATTAGTTTCGAGTATCAGACCGGCGAAAATTTTGATGGTTTCTCAACCATTTCTTAACTCCAAACTCCGATATTTCGCGATCGGATTGACGAATCGGAAAAAATTCTGTTGCATCTGAGAGTAGAAACTCTCCCGATTACAACGTTATGTGTATTTTTCCCCTAGGCCATAGTAGTTATTGGTTTCGAGTATCAGACTTGCGAAAATTTTGATTGTTTCTCAACAATATCTTAACTTCAAACTCCCATACCTCGCGAACGGATTGACGAACTGGAGAAACTCCTGCTGCATCTGAGAGTAGAAATTCGCCCGATTAAAACGGTGTGTGTACATTTCCCCTAGGCCATTCCAGTTATTGGTTTCGAGTATCAGACTTGCGAAAATTTTGATTGTTTCTCAACCATTCCTTAACTTCGAACTCCCATATGTCGCGATCCGATTGACGAACTCGAGAAATTCCTGTTGCATCTAAAAGTAGAAACCCACCCGATTACAATGGGGTGTGTACTTTTCCCGTAGGCCATTGCAGTTATTCGTTTCTAGGATCAGAATTGCGAAAATTTTGATGGTTTCTCAACCATTCCTTAACTTCAAACACCCATATCTCGCGAACAGATTGACGAACTCGAGAAATTCCTGTTGCATCTGAAAGCAGAAACTCGCCCGATTACAACGGTATGTGTATTTTTGCCCTAGGCAATTGTAGTTATTGGTTTCGTGTATCAGTCCTGCGAAAACATCGATGGTTTGGCAACCATTCCTTAACTTCAAACACCCATATCTCGCGTACGGATTGCCGAACTCGAGAAATTCCTGTTGCATCTGAAAGCAGAAACTCGACCGATTACAATGGTGTGTGTACTTTTCCCCTAGGCCATTCCAGTTATTCGTTTCTAGCATCAGAATTGCGAAAATTTTGATGGTTCCTCAACCATCTCTTAAATCCTAACTCCCATATCTCGCGAACCGATTGACGAACTCGAGAAATTCCTGTTGCATCTGAAAGTAGAAACCCGCCCGATTACAAAGATGTGTGTCTTTTTCCCCTAGGTCATTGTAGTTATTGGTTACAAGTATCAGAATTGCGAAAATTTTGATGGTTTCTCAACCATTCCTTAACTTCAAACCCCCACATTTCGCGAACGGATTGACGAACTCGAGAAATTCCTGTTGCATCTGAAAGCAGAAACTCGTCCGATCACAGCGGTATGTGTATTTTTCCCCTAGGCCTATGTAGTTATTGGTTTCGAGTATCAGACCAGCTCAAATTTTGATGGTTTCTCAACCATTCCTTAAGTTCAAACGCCCATATCTCGCGAACGGATTGACGAACTCGAGAAATTCCGGTTGCATCTGAAAGTAGAAACTCGCCCGATTACAATGGTGTGTGTACTTTTCCCCTAGTCCATTCCAGTTATTCGTTTCTAGCATCAGAATTGCGAAAATTTTGATGGTTCCTCAACCATCTCTTAAATCCTAACTCCCATATCTCGCGAACCGATTGACGAACTCGAGAAATTCCTGTTGCATCTGAAAGTAGAAACCCGCCCGATTACAAAGATGTGTGTCTTTTTCCCCTAGGTCATTGTAGTTATTGGTTACAAGTATCAGAATTGCGAAAATTTTGATGGTTTCTCAACCATTCCTTAACTTCAAACCCCCACATTTCGCGAACGGATTGACGAACTCGAGAAATTCCTGTTGCATCTGAAAGCAGAAACTCGTCCGATCACAGCGGTATGTGTATTTTTCCCCTAGGCCTATGTAGTTATTGGTTTCGAGTATCAGACCAGCTCAAATTTTGATGGTTTCTCAACCATTCCTTAACTTCAAACTCCCATATCTCGCGAACGGATTGACGAACTGTAGAAATTCCTGCTGCATCTGAGAGTAGAAACTCGCCCGATTACAATGCTATGTGTACTTTTCCCGTAGGCCATTGTAGTTATTGGTTTCGAGTAGCAGACTTGCGAAAATTTTGATAGTTTCTCAACCATTCCTTAACTCCAAATTCCGATATTTCGCGAACGGATTGACGAATCGGAAAAAATTCTCTTGCATCTGAGAGCAGAAACTCTCCCGATTACAACGTTGTGTGTATATTTCCCCTAGGCCACAGTAGTTATTTGTTTCGAGTATCAGACCAGCGAAAATTTTGATGGTTCCTCAACCATTCCGTATCTTCAAACTCCCATATCTCGCGAACAGAATGACGAACTCGAGAAATTTCTGTTGCATCTGAAAGCAGAAACTCGACCGATTACAACGGTATGTGTGTTTTTGCCCTAGGCAATTGTAGTTATTGGTTTCGAGTATCAGTCCTGCGAAAACATTGATGGTTTCGCAACCATTCCTTAACTTCAAACTCCCATATCTCGCGTACGGATTGCCGAACTCGAGAAATTCCTGTTGCATCTGAAAGCAGAAACTCGACCGATTACAATGGTGTGTGTACTTTTCCCCTAGGCCATTCCAGTTATTCGTTTCTAGCATCAGAATTGCGAAAATTTTGATGGTTCCTCAACCATCTCTTAAATCCTAACTCCCATATCTCGCGAACCGATTGACGAACTCGAGAAATTCCTGTTGCATCTGAAAGTAGAAACCCGCCCGATTACAAAGATGTGTGTCTTTTTCCCCTAGGTCATTGTAGTTATTGGTTACAAGTATCAGAATTGCGAAAATTTTGATGGTTTCTCAACCATTCCTTAACTTCAAACCCCCACATTTCGCGAACGGATTGACGAACTCGAGAAATTGCTGTTGCATCTGAAAGCAGAAACTCGTCCGATCACAGCGGTATGTGTATTTTTCCCCTAGGCCTATGTAGTTATTGGTTTCGAGTATCAGACCTGCTCAAATTTTGATGGTTTCTCAACCATTCCTTAAATTCAAACTCCCATATCTCGCGAACGGATTGACGAACTCGAGAAATTCCGGTTGCATCTGAAAGTAGAAACTCGCCCGATTACAATGGTGTGTGTACTTTTCCCCTAGGCCATTCCAGTTATTCGTTTCTAGCATGAGATTGCGAAAATTTTGATGGTTCCTCAACCATCTCTTAAATCCTAACTCCCATATCTCGCGAACCGATTGACGAACTAGAGAAATTCCTGTTGCATCTGAAAGTAGAAACCCGCCCGATTACAAAGATGTGTGTACTTTTCCCCTAGGCCATTCCAGTTAGTCGTTTCTAGCATCAGAATTGCGAAAATTTTGATGGTTTCTCAACCATTCCTTAACTTCAAACTCCCATATCTCGGGAACGGATTGACGAACTTGAGAAATTCCTGTTGCATCTGAAAGCAGAAACTCGTCCGATCACAGCGGTATGTGTATTTTTCCCCTAGGCCTATGTAGTTAATGGTTTCGAGTATCAGACCAGCTCAAATTTTGATGGTTTCTCAACCATTCCTTAACTTCAAACTCCCATATCTCGCGAACGGATTGACGAACTCGAGAAATTCCGGTTGCATCTGAAAGTAGAAACTCGCCCGATTACAATGGTGTGTGTACTTTTCCCCTAGGCCATTCCAGTTATTCGTTTCTAGCATGAGATTGCGAAAATTTTGATGGCTCCTCAACCATCTCTTAAATCCTAACTCCCATATCTCGCGAACCGATTGACGAACTAGAGAAATTCCTGTTGCATCTGAAAGTAGAAACCCGCCCGATTACAAAGGTGTGTGTACTTTTCCCCTAGGCCATTCCAGTTAGTCGTTTCTAGCATCAGAATTGCGAAAATTTTGATGGTTTCTCAACCATTCCTTAACTTCAAACTCCCATATCTCGCGAACGGATTGACGAACTCGAGAAATTCCTGTTGCATCTGAAAGTAGAAACTCGCCTGATTACAACGGTATGTGTATTTTTCCCCTAGGCCTATGTAGTTAATGGTTTCGAGTATCAGACCAGCTCAAATTTTGATGGTTTCTCAACCATTCCTTAACTTCAAACTCCCATATCTCGCGAACGGATTGACGAACTCGAGAAATTCCGGTTGCATCTGAAAGTAGAAACTCGCCCGATTACAATGGTGTGTGTACTTTTCCCCTAGGCCATTCCAGTTATTCGTTTCTAGCATGAGATTGCGAAAATTTTGATGGTTCCTCAACCATCTCTTAAATCCTAACTCCCATATCTCGCGAACCGATTGACGAACTAGAGAAATTCCTGTTGCATCTGAAAGTAGAAACCCGCCCGATTACAAAGATGTGTGTACTTTTCCCCTAGGCCATTCCAGTTAGTCGTTTCTAGCATCAGAATTGCGAAAATTTTGATGGTTTCTCAACCATTCCTTAACTTCAAACTCCCATATCTCGCGAACGGATTGACGAACTCGAGAAATTCCTGTTGCATCTGAAAGTAGAAACTCGCCCGATTACAACGGTGTGTGTACATTACCCCTAGGCCATTCCAGTTATTAGTTTCGAGTATCAGACCAGCGAAAATTTTGATGGTTTCTCAACCATTCCTAAACTTCAAACTCCCATATCTCGCGAACGGATTGACGAACTGGAGAAATTCCTGCTGCATCTGAGAGTAGAAACTCGCCCGATTACAATGCTATGTGTACTTTTCCCGTAGGCCATTGTAGTTATTGGTTTCGAGTAGCAGACTTGCGAAAATTTTGATAGTTTCTCAACCATTCCTTAACTCCAAATTCCGATATTTCGTGAACGGATTGACGAATCGGAAAAAATTCTGTTGCATCTGAGAGTAGAAACTCTCCCGATTACAACGTTGTGTGTATATTTCCCCTAGGCCACAGTAGTTATTTGTTTCGAGTATCAGACCAGCGAAAATTTTGATGGTTCCTCAACCATTCCGTATCTTCAAACTCCCATATCTCGCGAACAGAATGACGAAGTCGAGAACTTTCTGTTGCATCTGAAAGCAGAAACTCGACCGATTACAACGGTATGTGTGTTTTTGCCCTAGGTAATAGTAGTTAATGGTTTCGAGTATCAGACTTCCGAAAATTTTGATGGATTCTCAACCATTCCTTAACTTCAAACTCCCATATCTCGCGAACGGATTGACGAACTCGAGAAATTCCGGTTGCATCTGAAAGCAGAAACTCGCCCGATTACAATGGTGTGTGTACTTTTCCCCTAGGCCATTCCAGTTATTCGTTTCTAGCATCAGAATTGCGAAAATTTTGATGGTTCCTCAACCATCTCTTAAATCCTAACTCCCATATCTCGCGAACCGATTGACGAACTCGAGAAATTCCTGTTGCATCTGAAAGTAGAAACCCGCCCGATTACAAAGATGTGTGTCTTTTTCCCCTAGGTCATTGTAGTTATTGGTTACAAGTATCAGAATTGCGAAAATTTTAATGGTTTCTCAACCATTCCTTAACTTCAAACCCCCACATTTCGCGAACGGATTGACGAACTCGAGAAATTGCTGTTGCATCTGAAAGCAGAAACTCGTCCGATCACAGCGGTATGTGTATTTTTCCCCTAGGCCTATGTAGTTATTGGTTTCGAGTATCAGACCTGCTCAAATTTTGATGGTTTCTCAACCATTCCTTAACTTCAAACTCCCATATCTCGCGAACGGATTGACGAACTCGAGAAATTCCGGTTGCATCTGAAAGTAGAAACTCGCCCGATTACAATGGTGTGTGTACTTTTCCCCTAAGCCATTCCAGTTATTCGTTTCTAGCTCAGAATTGCGAAAATTTTGATGGTTCCTCAACCATCTCTTAAATCCTAACTCCCATATCTCGCGAACCGATTGACGAACTCGAGAAATTCCTGTTGCATCTGAAAGTAGAAACCCGCCCGATTACAAAGATGTGTGTCTTTTTCCCCTAGGTCATTGTAGTTATTGGTTACAAGTATCAGAATTGCGAAAATTTTGATGGTTTCTCAACCATTCCTTAACTTCAAACCCCCACATTTCGCGAACGGATTGACGAACTCGAGAAATTGCTGTTGCATCTGAAAGCAGAAACTCGTCCGATCACAGCGGTATGTGTATTTTTCCCCTAGGCCTATGTAGTTATTGGTTTCGAGTATCAGACCAGCTCAAATTTTGATGGTTTCTCAACCATTCCTTAACTTCAAACTCCCATATCTCGCGAACGGATTGACGAACTCGAGAAATTCCGGTTGCATCTGAAAGTAGAAACTCGCCCGATTACAATGGTGTGTGTACTTTTCCCCTAGGCCATTCCAGTTAGTCGTTTCTAGCATCAGAATTGCGAAAATTTTGATGGTTTCTCAACCATTCCTTAACTTCAAACTCCCATATCTCGCGAACGGATTGACGAACTCGAGAAATTCCTGTTGCATCTGAAAGTAGAAACTCGCCTGATTACAACGGTATGTGTATTTTTCCCCTAGGCCTATGTAGTTAATGGTTTCGAGTATCAGACCAGCTCAAATTTTGATGGTTTCTCAACCATTCCTTAACTTCAAACTCCCATATCTCGCGAACGGATTGACGAACTCGAGAAATTCCGGTTGCATCTGAAAGTAGAAACTCGCCCGATTACAATGGTGTGTGTACTTTTCCCCTAGGCCATTCCAGTTATTCGTTTCTAGCATGAGATTGCGAAAATTTTGATGGTTCCTCAACCATCTCTTAAATCCTAACTCCCATATCTCGCGAACCGATTGACGAACTAGAGAAATTCCTGTTGCATCTGAAAGTAGAAACCCGCCCGATTACAAAGATGTGTGTACTTTTCCCCTAGGCCATTCCAGTTAGTCGTTTCTAGCATCAGAATTGCGAAAATTTTGATGGTTTCTCAACCATTCCTTAACTTCAAACTCCCATATCTCGCGAACGGATTGACGAACTCGAGAAATTCCTGTTGCATCTGAAAGTAGAAACTCGCCCGATTACAACGGTGTGTGTACATTACCCCTAGGCCATTCCAGTTATTAGTTTCGAGTATCAGACCAGCGAAAATTTTGATGGTTTCTCAACCATTCCTAAACTTCAAACTCCCATATCTCGCGAACGGATTGACGAACTGGAGAAATTCCTGCTGCATCTGAGAGTAGAAACTCGCCCGATTACAATGCTATGTGTACTTTTCCCGTAGGCCATTGTAGTTATTGGTTTCGAGTAGCAGACTTGCGAAAATTTTGATAGTTTCTCAACCATTCCTTAACTCCAAATTCCGATATTTCGTGAACGGATTGACGAATCGGAAAAAATTCTGTTGCATCTGAGAGTAGAAACTCTCCCGATTACAACGTTGTGTGTATATTTCCCCTAGGCCACAGTAGTTATTTGTTTCGAGTATCAGACCAGCGAAAATTTTGATGGTTCCTCAACCATTCCGTATCTTCAAACTCCCATATCTCGCGAACAGAATGACGAACTCGAGAACTTTCTGTTGCATCTGAAAGCAGAAACTCGACCGATTACAACGGCATGTGTGTTTTTGCCCTAGGTAATAGTAGTTAATGGTTTCGAGTATCAGACTTGCGAAAATTTTGATGGATTCTCAACCATTCCTTAACTTCAAACTCCCATATCTCGCGAACGGATTGACGAACTCGAGAAATTCCGGTTGCATCTGAAAGTAGAAACTCGACCGATTACAACGGTATGTGTGTTTTTGCCCTAGGCAATAGTAGTTATTGGTTTCGAGTATCAGACTTGCAAAAATTTTGATGGATTCTCAACCATTCCTTAATTTCAAACTCACATATCTCGCGAACCGATTGACGACCTGGAGATGTTCCTGTTGCATCTGAAAGCAGATACTCGTCCAATTACAACGGTCTGTGTTCTTTTCCCCTAGGCTATTCCAGTTATTCGTTTCTAGCATCAGAATTGCGAATATTTTGATAGTTTCTCAAACGTCTCTTAACTGCAAACTCCCATATCTCGCGAACGGATTGACGAACTCGAGAAGTTCCTGTTGCATCTGAAAGCAGATACTCGCTCGATTACAATGGTATGTGTATTTTTGCCCTAGGCCATAGTAGTTATTGGTTTCGAGTATCAGACTTGCGAAAGTTTTGATGGTTCCTCAACCATTCCTTAACTTCAAACTCCCATATCTCTCGAACGGATTGACGAACTTGAGAAATTCCTGTTTCATCTGAAAGTAGAAGCTCGCCCGATTGCAATGGTGTGTGTATTTTTGCTCTAGGCCATTCTAGTTATTCGTATCCAGCATCAGAATTGTGAAATTTTTGATGGTTTCTCATCCATTTCTTAAGTTTAAACTCCCATATCTCGCGAACGGATTGACGAACTCGAGAAATTCCTGTTGCATCTGAAATAAGAAACTCGTCCGTTTACAATGGTGTGTGTGCTTTTCCCCTTGGCCATTCCAGTTATTCGTTTCTAGCATCAGAATTGCGAAAATTTTGATGGTTTCTCAACCGTCCCTTAACTCCAAACTCCCATATCTCGCGATTGGATTGACGAACTCGAGAAATTCCTGTTGCATTGAAGGTAGAAACTCGCCCCATTACAATGGTGTGTTTACTTTTCCCCTAGGCCATTCCTGTTATTGGTTTCGAGCATCAGACTTGCGAAAATTTTGATGGTTTCTCAACCATTCCTTAACTTCAAACCCCCATATCTCGCGAACGGATCGACTAACTCGAGAAATTCCTGTTGCATCTGAAAGTTGAAACTCGCACGATTAGAATGGTGTGTGTACTTTCCCCTAGGCCATTCCTGTTATTGGTTTCGAGTATCAGGCTTGCGAAAATTTTGATGGTTCCTCAACCATTCCTTAACTTCAAACTCCCATATCTCGCGAACGGATTGACGAACTCGAAATTTTAACTGTTGCATCTTAAAGCAGAAACTCGCCCGATTACAACGGTATGTGTATTTTTGCCCTAGGCCAAAGTAGTTATTGGTTTCGAGTATCAGCCTTGCGAAAATTTTTATGGTTTCACAACCATTCCTTAACTCCAAACTCCAATATTTCGCGAATGGATTGCCGAATCCGAAAAATTTCTGTTCCATCTGAAAGTAGAAGCTCTCCCGAATACAACGGTATGTGTATTTTTCCCCTAGGCCATTCCAGTTATTCGTTTCTAGCATCAGAATTGCGAAAATATTGATGGTTTCTCAACCATTTCTTAAATCCAAACTCCAAAATTTCGCGAACGGATTGAGGAATCCGAGAAATTTCTGTTGCATCTGAAAGCAGAAACTCGCCCGATTACAACGGTATGTGTATTTTTGCCCTAGGCCATAGTAGTTATTGGTTTCGAGGATCAGACTTGCGAAAATTTTGATGGTTCCTCAACCATTCCTTAAGTTCAAACTCCCATATCTCGCGAACGGATTGACGAAATCGAGAAATTCCTGTTGCATCTGAGAGTAGAAACTCGCCCGATTACAACGGTATGTGTATTTTTTCCACCATGCCATTCCAGTTATTCTTTTCTAGCTTCAGAATTGCGCAAATTTTGATGGTTTCTCAACCATTCCTGAAATTCAAACTCCCATATCTCGTGAATGGATTGACGAACTCGAGAAGTTCCTCTTGGATCTGAAAGCAGAAACTCGCCCGATTACAACGGTATGTGTATTTTTGCCCTAGGCCATTGTAGTTATTGGTTTCGAGTATCAGACCAGCGAAAATTTTGATGGTTTCTCAACCATTCCTTATCTTCAAACTCCCATATCTCGCGAACGGATTGACGAATCCGAGAAATTTCTGTTGCATCTGAAAGCAGAAACTCGCCCGATTACAACGGTATGTGTTTTTTTTGTCCTAGGCCATAGTAGTTATTGGTTTCGAGTATGAGACTTGCGAAAATTTTGATGGTTTCTCAACCATTCCTTAAATTCAAACTCCAAAATTTCGCGAACGGATTGAGGAACCCGAGAAATTTCTGTTGCATCTGAAAGCAGAAACTCGCCCGATTACAACGGTATGTGTTTTTTTTGTCCTAGGCCATAGTAGTTATTGGTTTCGTGTATGAGACTTGCGAAAATTTTGATGGTTTCTCAACCATTCCTTAAATTCAAACTCCAAAATTTCGCGAACGGATTGAGGAATCCGAGAAATTTCTGTTGCATCTGAAAGCAGAAACTCGCCCGATTACAACGGTATGTTTATTGTTGCCCTAGGCCATAGTAGTTATTGGTTTCGAGGATCAGACTTGCGAAAATTTTGATGGTTTCTCAACCATTCCTTAACTTCAAACTGCCATATCTCGCGAACAGATTGACGAACTCGAGAAGTTCCTCTTGCATCTGAAAGCAGAAACTCTCCCGATTACAACGGTATGTGTATTTTTGCCCTAGGCAGTAGTAGTTATTGGTTTCGGGTACCAGACTTGCGCAAATTTTGATGGTTTCTCAACCATTCCTTAACTTCAAACTCCCATATCTCGCGAACGGATTGACGAATCCGAGAAATTTCTGTTGCATCTGAAAGCAGAAACTCGCCCGATTACAACGGTATGTGTTTTTTTTGTCCTAGGCCATAGTCGTTATTGGTTTCGAGTATGAGACTTGCGAAAATTTTGATGGTTTCTCAACCATTCCTTAAATTCAAACTCCAAAATTTCGCGAACGGATTGAGGAATCCGAGAAATTTCTGTTGCATCTGAAAGCAGAAACTCGCCCGATTACAACGGTATGTTTATTGTTGCCCTAGGCCATAGTAGTTATTGGTTTCGAGGATCAGACTTGCGAAAATTTTGATGGTTTCTCAACCATTCCTTAACTTCAAACTGCCATATCTCGCGAACAGATTGACGAACTCGAGAAGTTCCTCTTGCATCTGAAAGCAGAAACTCTCCCGATTACAACGGTATGTGTATTTTTGCCCTAGGCAGTAGTAGTTATTGGTTTCGGGTACCAGACTTGAGCAAATTTTGATGGTTTCTCAACCATTCCTTAACTTCAAACTCCGATATTTCGCGAACGGATTGACGAATCGGAAAAATTTCTGTTGCATCTGAGAGTAAAAACTCTCCCTATTACAACGTTATGTGTACATTTCTCCTAGGCCATTCCAATTATTGGTTTCGAGTATCAGACCAGCGAAAATTTTGATGGTTTCTCAACAATTCCTTAACTTCAAACTCCCATATCTCGCGAACAGATTGACGAACCCGAGAAATTCCTGTTGCATCTGAAAGCAGAAACTCGACCGATTACAACGGAATGTGTATTTTTGTCCTAGGCCATAGTAGTTATTGGTTTCGAGTATGAGACTTGCGAAAATTTTGATGGTTTCTCAACCATTCCTTAAATTCAAACTCCAAAATTTCGCGAACGGATTGAGGAATCCGAGAAATTTCTGTTGCATCTGAAAGCAGAAACTCGCCCGATTACAACGGTATGTTTATTGTTGCCCTAGGCCATAGTAGTTATTGGTTTCGAGGATCAGACTTGCGAAAATTTTGATGGTTTCTCAACCATTCCTTAACTTCAAACTGCCATATCTCGCGAACAGATTGACGAACTCGAGAAGTTCCTCTTGCATCTGAAAGCAGAAACTCTCCCGATTACAACGGTATGTGTATTTTTGCCCTAGGCCATTGTAGTTTTTGGTTTCGGGTATCAGACTTGCGCAAATTTTGATGGTTTCTCAACCATTCCTTAACTTCAAACTCCCATATCTCGTGAACCGATTGACGAACTCGAGAAATTCCTGTTGCATCTGAAAGCAGAAACTCGCCCGATTAAAACGGTGTGTGTACATTTCCCCTAGGACATTCCAGTTATTGGTTTCGAGTATCAGACCAGCGAAAATTTTGATGGTTGCTCAAACATTCCTTAACTTCAAACTCCCATATCTCGCGAACGGATTGACGAACTCGAGAAATTCCTGCTGCATCTGAGAGTAGAAACTCGCCCGATTACAATGTTATGTGTACTTTTCCCGTAGGCCATTGTAGTTATTAGTTTCGAGTATCAGACCAGCGAAAATTTTGATGGTTTCTCAACCATTCCTTCACTTCAAACTCCCATATCTCGCGAACAGATTGACGAACTCGAGAAATTGCTGTTGCATCTGAAAGCATCAACTCGACCGATTACAAAGGTATGTGTATTTTTGCCCTAGGCAATAGTAGTCATTGGTTTCGGGTATCAGACTTGCGAAATTTAGATGGTTTCTCAACCATTCCTTAACTTCAAACTCCCATATCTCGCGAACCGTTTGACGAACTCGAGAAATTCCTGTTGCATCTGAAAGCAGAAACTCGCCCGTTTAAAACGGTGTGTGTACATTTCCCCTAGGCCTTTGTAATTATTGGTTTCGAGTATCAGACCAGCTCAAATTTTGATGGTTTCTCAACCATCTCTTAACTTCAAACTCCCATATCTCGCGAACCGATTGACGAACTCGAGAAATTCCTGTTGCATCTGAAAGCAGAAACTCACCCGATCACAGCGGTATGTGTATTTTTCCCCTAGGCCTTTGTAGTTATGGGTTTCGAGTATCAGACCAGCTCAAATTTTGATAGTTTCTCAACCATCTCTTAACTTCAAACTCCCATATCTCGCGAACCGATTGACGAACTCGAGAAATTCCTGTTGCATCTGAAAGTAGAAACTCGCCCGAATACAATGGTGTGTGTACTTTTCCCCTGGGCCATTCCAGTAATTCGTTTGTAGCATCAGAATTGCGAAAATTTTGATGGTTTCTCAACTATCTCTTAACTCCAAACTCCGATATTTCGCGAACGGATTGACGAATCCGAAAAATTTCTGTTGCATCTGAAAGTAGAAACGCTCCCTATTACAACGGTATGTGTATTTTTGCCCTGGGCCATAGTAGCTATTGTTTTCGAGTATCAGACTTGCGAAGATTTTGATTGTTTCTCAACCATCTCTTAACTTCAAACTCCCATATCTCGCGAACGGATTGACGAACTCGAGAAATTCCTGTTGCATGTGAAAGTAGAAACTCGCCCGATTACAATGGTGTGTGTATTTTTCCTCGAGGCCATTGTAGTTATTGGTTTCGAGTATCAGACTTACGGAAATTTTTATGGTTTCTCAACCATTGCTTAACTTCAAACTCCGATATTTCGCGAACGGATTGACGAATTCGAAAAATTACTGGTGCATCTGAAAGTAAAAACCCTCCCGATTACAACAGTATGTGTATTTTTCCCCTAGGCCATAGCAGTTATTGGTTCGAGTATCAGACCAGCGAAAATTTTGATAGTTTCTCAACCATTCCTTAACTTCAAACTCCCATATCTCGCGAACGGATTGACGAACTCGGGAAATTCCTGTTCCATCTGAAAGCAGAATCTCGCCCGATTACAACGGTATGCATATTTTTGCCCTAGGCCATTCCAGTTATTCGTTTCTAGCATCAGAATTGCGAAAATTTTGATGGTTTCTCAACCATTTCTTAAATCCAAACTCCGATATTTCGCGAACGGATTGGCGAACTCGAGAAATTCCTGTTGCATCTGAAAGTAGAAACTCGCCCGATTACAGTGGTGTGTGTACTTTTCCCCTAGGCCATTCCAGTTATTGGTTTCGAGTATCAGACCAGCGAAAATTTTGATGGTTTCCCAACCATTCCTTAACTTCAAACTGTCTTATCTCGCGAACGGATTGACGAACTCGAGAAATTCCTGTTGCATCTGAAAGTAGAAACTCGCCCGATTAAAACGGTGTGTGTACATTTCCCCTAGGCCATTCCAGTTATTGGTTTCGAGTATCAGACCAGCGAAAATTTTGATGGTTGCTCAAACATTCCTTAACGTCAAACTCCCATATCTCGCGAACGGATTGACGAACTCGAGAAATTCCTGCTGCATCTGAGAGTAGAAACTCGCCCGATTACAATGTTATGTGTACTTTTCCCGTAGGCCATTGTAGTTATTATTTTCGAGTATCAGACCAGCGAAAATTTTGATGGTTTCTCAACCATTCCTTCACTTCAAACTCCCATATCTCGCGAACAGATTGACGAACTCGAGAAATTGCTGTTGCATCTGAAAGCATCAACTCGACAGATTACAAACGTATGTGTATTTTTGCCCTAGGCAATAGTAGTCATTGGTTTCGGGTATCAGACTTGCGAAATTTAGATGGTTTCTCAACCATTCCTTAACTTCAAACTCCCATATCTCGCGAACCGTTTGACGAACTTGAGAAATTCCTGTTGCATCTGAAAGCAGAAACTCGCCCGATTAAAACGGTGTGTGTACATTTCCCCTAGGCCATTCCAGTTATTGGTTTCGAGTATCGGACCAGCGAAAATTTTGATGGTTTCTCAACCATCCCTTAACTTCAAACTCCCATATCTCGCGAACCGTTTGACGAACTCGGGAAATTCCTGTTGCATCTGAAAGCAGAAACTCGCCCGATCACAGCGGTATGTGTATTTTTCCCCTAGGCCTTTGTAGTTATGGGTTTCGAGTATCAGACCAGCTCAAATTTTGATGGTTTCTCAACCATCTCTTAACTTCAAACTCCCATATCTCGCGAACCGATTGACGAACTCGAGAAATTCCTGTTGCATCTGAAAGTAGAAACTCGCCCGATTACAATGGTGTGTGTACTTTTCCCCTGCGCCATTCCAGTAATTCGTTTGTAGCATCAGAATTGCGAAAATTTTGATGGTTTCTCAACTATCTCTTAACTCCAAACTCCGATATTTCGCGAACGGATTGACGAATCCGAAAAATTTCTGTTGCATCTGAAAGTAGAAACGCTCCCTATTACAACGGTATGTGTATTTTTGCCCTGGGCCATAGTAGCTATTGTTTTCGAGTATCAGACTTGCGAAGATTTTGATTGTTTCTCAACCATCTCTTAACTTCAAACTCCCATATCTCGCGAACGGATTGACGAACTCGAGAAATTCCTGTTGCATGTGAAAGTAGAAACTCGCCCGATTACAATGGTGTTTGTATTTTTCCTCGAGGCCATTGTAGTTATTGGTTTCGAGTATCAGACTTACGGAAATTTTTATGGTTTCTCAACCATTGTTTAACTCCAAACTCCGATATTTCGCGAACGGATTGACGAATTCGAAAAATTACTGGTGCATCTGAAAGTAAAAACCCTCCCGATTACAACAGTATGTGTATTTTTCCCCTAGGCCATAGCAGTTATTGGTTCGAGTATCAGACCAGCGAAAATTTTGATAGTTTCTCAACCATTCCTTAACTTCAAACTCCCATATCTCGCGAACGGATTGACGAACTCGGGAAATTCCTGTTCCATCTGAAAGCAGAATCTCGCCCGATTACAACGGTATGCATATTTTTGCCCTACGCCATTCCAGTTATTCGTTTCTAGCATCAGAATTGCGAAAATTTTGATGGTTTCTCAACCATTTCTTAAATCCAAACTCCGATATTTCGCGAACGGATTGGCGAACTCGAGAAATTCCTGTTGCATCTGAAAGTAGAAACTCGCCCGATTACAGTGGTGTGTGTACTTTTCCCCTAGGCCATTCCAGTTATTGGTTTCGAGTATCAGACCAGCGAAAATTTTGATGGTTTCCCAAACATTCCTTAACTTCAAACTGTCTTATCTCGCGAACGGATTGACGAACTCGAGAAATTCCTGTTGCATCTGAAAGTAGAAACTCGCCCGATTAAAACGGTGTGTGTACATTTCCCCTAGGCCATTCCAGTTATTGGTTTCGAGTATCAGACCAGCGAAAATTTTGATGGTTGCTCAAACATTCCTTAACGTCAAACTCCCATATCTCGCGAACGGATTGACGAACTCGAGAAATTCCTGCTGCATCTGAGAGTAGAAACTCGCCCGATTACAATGTTATGTGTACTTTTCCCGTAGGCCATTGTAGTTATTAGTTTCGAGTATCAGACCAGCGAAAATTTTGATGGTTTCTCAACCATTCCTTCACTTCAAACTCCCATATCTCGCGAACAGATTGACGAACTCGAGAAATTGCTGTTGCATCTGAAAGCATCAACTCGACAGATTACAAGGGTATGTGTATTTTTGCCCTAGGCAATAGTAGTCATTGGTTTCGGGTATCAGACTTGCGAAATTTAGATGGTTTCTCAACCATTCCTTAACTTCAAACTCCCATATCTCGCGAACCGTTTGACGAACTCGATAAATTCCTGTTGCATCTGAAAGCAGAAACTCGCCCGATTAAAACGGTGTGTGTACATTTCCCCTAGGCCATTCCAGTTATTGGTTTCGAGTATCGGACCAGCGAAAATTTTGATGGTTTCTCAACCATCCCTTAACTTCAAACTCCCATATCTCGCGAACCGTTTGACGAACTCGGGAAATTCCTGTTGCATCTGAAAGCAGAAACTCGCCCGATCACAGCGGTATGTGTATTTTTCCCCTAGGCCTTTGTAGTTATGGGTTTCGAGTATCAGACCAGCTCAAATTTTGATGGTTTCTCAACCATCTCTTAACTTCAAACTCCCATATCTCGCGAACCGATTGACGAACTCGAGAAATTCCTGTTGCATCTGAAAGTAGAAACTCGCCCGATTACAATGGTGTGTGTACTTTTCCCCTGCGCCATTCCAGTAATTCGTTTGTAGCATCAGAATTGCGAAAATTTTGATGGTTTCTCAACTATCTCTTAACTCCAAACTCCGATATTTCGCGAACGGATTGACGAATCCGAAAAATTTCTGTTGCATCTGAAAGTAGAAACGCTCCCTATTACAACGGTATGTGTATTTTTGCCCTGGGCCATAGTAGCTATTGTTTTCGAGTATCAGACTTGCGAAGATTTTGATTGTTTCTCAACCATCTCTTAACTTCAAACTCCCATATCTCGCGAACGGATTGACGAACTCGAGAAATTCCTGTTGCATGTGAAAGTAGAAACTCGCCCGATTACAATGGTGTGTGTATTTTTCCTCGAGGCCATTGTAGTTATTGGTTTCGAGTATCAGACTTACGGAAATTTTTATGGTTTCTCAACCATTGTTTAACTCCAAACTCCGATATTTCGCGAACGGATTGACGAATTCGAAAAATTACTGGTGCATCTGAAAGTAAAAACCCTCCCGATTACAACAGTATGTGTATTTTTCCCCTAGGCCATAGCAGTTATTGGTTCGAGTATCAGACCAGCGAAAATTTTGATAGTTTCTCAACCATTCCTTAACTTCAAACTCCCATATCTCGCGAACGGATTGACGAACTCGGGAAATTCCTGTTCCATCTGAAAGCAGAATCTCGCCCGATTACAACGGTATGCATATTTTTGCCCTAGGCCATTCCAGTTATTCGTTTCTAGCATCAGAATTGCGAAAATTTTGATGGTTTCTCAACCATTTCTTAAATCCAAACTCCGATATTTCGCGAACGGATTGGCGAACTCGAGAAATTCCTGTTGCATCTGAAAGTAGAAACTCGCCCGATTACAGTGGTGTGTGTACTTTTCCCCTAGGCCATTCCAGTTATTGGTTTCGAGTATCAGACCAGCGAAAATTTTGGTGGTTTCCCAACCATTCCTTAACTTCAAATTGTCTTATCTCGCGAACGGATTGACGAACTCGAGAAATTCCTGTTGCATCTGAAAGTAGAAACTCGCCCGATTACAGTGGTGTGTGTACTTTTCCCCTAGGTCATTCCAGTTATGGGTTTCGAGTATCAGACTTGCGAAAATTTTGATGGTTTCCCAACCATTCCTTAACTTCAAACTCCCATATCTCGCGAACGGATTGACGAACTCGAGAAATTCCTGTTTCATCTGAAAGCAGAAACTCGCCCGATTACAACGGTATGCATGTTTTTGCCCTAGGCCATTCCAGTTACTCGTTTCTACCAGCAGAATTGCGAAAATTTTGATGGTTTCTCAACCATCTCTTATTTCCAAACTCCGACATTTCACGAACGGATTGACGAATCCGAAAAATTTCTGTTGCATCTGAAACCAGAAACTCGCCCGATTACAACGGTATGTGTATTTTTCCCCTAGGCCATTCCAGTTATTCGTTCCTAGCATCAGAATTGCGAAAATTTTGATGGTTTCTCAACCATTCGTAAACTTCAAACTACAATATCTCGTGAACGGATTGACGAACTCGAGAAATTCCAGTTGCATCTGAAAGCGGAAACTCGCCCGATTACAACGGTATGTGTATTTTTGCCTTAGGCCATTGTAGTTATTGGTTTCGAGAATCAGGCTTGCGAAAATTTTGATGGTCCTCAACCATTGCTTAACTTCAAACTCCCATATCTCGCGAAAGGATTGACAAACTCGAGAAATTCCTCTTGCGTCTGAAAGTAGTAACTCGACCGATTCCAATTGTGTGTGTACTTTTCCCCTAGGCCATTGCAGATATTCGTTTCTAGCATCAGAATTGCGAAAATTTTGATGGTTTCTCAACCATCTCTTAACTCCTAACTCCCATATCTCGCGAACCGATTGACGAACTCGAGAAATTCCTGTTGCATCTGAAAGCAGAAACTCGCCCGATTACAACGGTATGTGTATTTTTCGCCTAGGCCATACCAGTTATTCGTTCCTAGCATCAGAATTGCGAAAATTTTGAAGGTTTCTCAACCATTCGTTAACTTCAAACTACCATATCTCGTGAACGGATTGACGAACTCGAGAAATTCCAGTTGCATCTGAAAGCGGAAACTCGCCAGATTACAACGGTATGTGTATTTTTGCCTTAGGCCATTGTAGTTATTGGTTTCGAGTATCAGGCTTGCGAAAATTTTGATGGTTTCTCAACCATTCCTTAACTTCAAACTCCCATACCTCGCGAACGGATTGGCGAACTCGAGAAATTCCTGTTGCATCTGAAAGTAGAAACTCGCGCGATTACAGTAGTGTGTGTACTTTTCCCCTAGGCCATTCCAGTTATTGGTTTCGAGTATCAGACCAGCGAAAATTTTGATGGTTTCTCAACCATTCCTTAAAATCAAAATGTCTTATCGCGCGAACAGAATGACGAACTCGCGAAATTCCTGTTGCATCTGAAAGCAGAAACTCGCCCGATTACAACGGTATGTGTATTTTTGCCCTGGGCCATAGTAGTTATTGGTTTCGAGTATCAGACTTGCGAAAATTTTGATGGTTTCTCAATGATTCCTTAACTCCTAACTCCCATATCTCGCGAGCCGATTGACGAACTCCAGAAATTCCTGCTGCATCTAAAAGTAGAAACTCACCCGATTACATGGAGTGTGTACTTTCCCCGTAGGCCGTTGCAGTTATTCGTTTCTATCATCAGAATTGGGAAAATTTTGATGGTTTCTCAACCATTCCTTAACTTCAAACTCCCATATCTCGTGAAAGGACTGACAAACTCGAGAAATTCCTGTTGCGTCTGAAAGTAGAAACTCGCCCGCTTCCAATGGTGTGTGTACTTTTCCCCTAGGCCATTCCAGTTATTGGGTTCGAGTATCAGACTTGCGAAAATTTTGATGGTTTCCCAACCATTCCTTAACTTCAAACTCCCATATCTCGCGAACGGATTGACGAACTCGAGAAATTCCTGTTTCATCTGAAAGCAGAAACTCGCCCGATTACAACGGTATGCATGTTTTTGCCCTAGGCCATTCCAGTTAGTCGTTTCTACCAGCAGAATTGCGAAAATTTTGATGGTTTCTCAACCATCTCTTATTTCCAAACTCCGACATTTCACGAACGGATTGACGAATCCGAAAAATTTCTGTTGCATCTGAAAACAGAAACTCGCAAGATTACAACGGCATGTGTATTTTTCCCCTAGGCCATTCCAGTTATTGGGTTCGAGTATCAGACTTGCGAAAATTTTGATGGTATCCCAACCATTCGTTAACTTCAAACTACAATATCTCGTGAACGAATTGACGAACTCGAGAAATTCCAGTTGCATCTGAAAGCGGAAACTCGCCCGATTACAACGGTATGTGTATTTTTGCCTTAGGCCATTGTAGTTATTGGTTTCGAGAATCAGACTTGCGAAAATTTTGATGGTTTCTCAACGATTCCTTAACTTCAAACTCCCATACCTCGCGAACGGATTGGCGAACTCGAGAAATTCCTGTTGCATCTGAAAGTAGAAACTCGCGCGATTACAGTGGTGTGTGTACTTTTCCCCTAGGCCATTCCAGTTATTGGTTTCGAGTATCAGACCAGCGAAAATTTTGATGGTTTCTCAACCATTCCTTAACTTCAAACTGTCTTATCTCGCGAACAGATTCACGAACTCAAGAAATTCCTGTTGCATCTGAAAGTAGAAACTCGCCCGATTACAACGGTTTGTGTATTTTTCCCCTAGGCCATTGTAGTTATTGGTTTCGAGTATCAGACTTACAAAAATTTTGATGGTTTCTCAACGATTCCTTAACTTCAAACTCCCATACCTCGCGAACGGATTGGCGAACTCGGGAAATTCCTGTTGCATCTGAAAGTAGAAACTCGCCCGATTACAATGGTGTGTGTTCTTTTCCCCTAGGCCATTCCAGTTATTGGTTTCGAGTATCAGACTTGCGAAAATTTTTATGGTTTCTCAACCATTCCTTAACTTCAAACTCCCATACCTCGCGAACGGATTGACGAACTGGAGAAATTCCTGTTGCATCTAAAAGTAGAAACTCCCATGATTACAATGGAGTGTGTACTTTTCCCGTAGGCCATTCCAGTTATTGGTTTCGAGTATCAGAATTGCGAAAATTTTGATGGTTTCTCAACCATCTCTTAACTCCAAACACCCATATCTCGCGAACCGATTGACGAACTCGAGAAATTCCTGTTGCATCTGAAAGTAGAAACTCGCCCGATTATAATGGTGTGTGTTCTTTTCCACTAGGCCATTCCAGTTATTGGTTTCGAGTATCCGACTTGCGAAAATTTTGATGGTATCTCAACCATACCTTAACTTCAAACTCCCATATCTCGCGAACGGATTGACGAACTCGAGAAATTCCTGTTGCATCTGAAAGCAGAAACTCGCCCGATTACGACGGTATGTGTATTTTTGCCCCAGGCAGTAGTAGTTATTGGTTTCGAGTATCAGTCTTGCGAAAACATTGATGGTTTCTCAACCATTCCTTAACTTCAAACTCCCATATCTCGCGAACGGATTATCGAACTCGAGAAATTCCTGTTATATCTGAAAGCAGAAGCTCGCCCGATTACAGCGGTATGTGTATTATTCCCCTAGGCCTTTGTAGTTATTGGTTTCGAGTATCAGACCAGCGAAAATTTTGATGGTTTCTCAAGCATTCCTAATTTTCAAACTCCCATATCTCGCGAACAGATTGACCAACTCGAGAAATTCCTGTTGCATCTGAAAGCAGAATCTCGACCGATTACAACGGTATGTGTATTTTTGCCCTAGGCAATTGTAGTTATTGGTTTCGAGTAGCAACTTGCGAAAATTTTGATAGTTTCTCAACCATCTCTTAACTCCAAACTCCGATATTTCGCGAACGGATTGACGAATCGGAAAAAAAACTGTTTCATCTGAGAGTAGAAACTCTCCCGAATACAACGGCATGTGTATTTTTGTCCTAGGCCATAGCAGTTATTGGTTTCGAGTATCAGACTTGCGAAAATTTTGATGGTTTCTGAATCATTCCTTAACTTCAAACTCCCATATCTCGCGATCCGATTGACGAACTCGAGAAATTCCTGTTGCATCTAAAAGTAGAAACTCACCCGATTACTATGGAGTGTGTACTTTTCCCGTAGGCCATTGCCGTTATTCGTTTCTAGGATCAGAATTGCGAAAATTTTGTTGGTTTCTCAACCATTCCTTAACTTCAAACTCCCATATCTCGCGAAAGGACTGACAAACTCGAGAAATTCCTGTTGCGTCTGAAAGTAGAAACTCGCCCGATTCCAATGGTGTGTGTACTATTCCCCTGGGCCATTCCAGTTATGGGTTTCGAGTATCAGACTTGCGAAAATTTTGATGGTTTCTCAACCATTCCTTGACATCAAACTCCCAAATCTCGCGAACGGATTGACGAACTCGAGAAATTCCTGTTGCATCTGAAAGCAGAAACTCGACCGATTACAAAGGTATGTGTATTTTTGCCCTAGGCAATAGCAGTCATTGGTTTCGAGTATCAGACTTGCGAAAATTTTGATGGTTTCTCATCCATTCCTCAACTTCAGACTCCCATATCTCGCGAACCTTTTGACGAACTCGAGAAATTCCTGTTGCATCTGAAAGCAGAAACTCGCCCGATTACAACGGTATGTGTATTTTTGCCCTAGGCAATAGTAGTTACTGGTTTCGAGTATAAGACCAGCGAAAATTGTGATGGTTTCTCAACCATTCCTTAACTTCAAACTCCCATATCTCGCGAATGGATTGACGAACTCGAATAGTTCCTCTTGGATCTAAAAGCAGAAACTCACCCGATTACGGCGGTATGTGTATTTTTGCCCTACGCCATGGTAGTTATTGGTTTCGAGTATCAGAATTGCGAAAATTTGGATGGTTTCTCAACCATCTCTTAACTCCAAACTCCCATATCTCGCGAACGGATTGACGAACTCGAGAAATTCCTGTTGCATCTGAAAGCAGAAACTCGACCGATTACAACGGTATGTGTATTTTTGCCCTAGGCAATAGTAGTTCTTGGTTTCGAGTAGCAGACTTGCGAAAATTTTGATAGTTTCTCAACCATTTCTTAACTCCAAACTCCGATATTTCGCGAACGGATTGACGAATCGGAAGAAAAACTGTTGCATCTGAGAGTAGAAACTCTCCCGATTACAACGGCATGTGTATTTTTGTCCTAGGCCATAGCAGTTATTGGTTTCGAGTATCAGACTTGCGAAAATTTTGATTGTTTCTCAACCATCTCTTAACTTCAAACTCCCATATCTCGCGAACCGATTGACGAACTCGAGAAATTCCTGTTGCATCTGAAAGTAGAAACTCGCCCGATTCCAGTGGTGTGTGTACCTTTCCCCCAGGCCATTCCAGTTATTGGTTTCGAGTATCAGACTTGCGAAAATTTTGATGGTTTCTCAAGCATTCCTTAACTTCAAACTCCCATACCTCGCGAACGGACTGACGAACTCGAGAAATTCCTGTTGCATCTGAAAGCAGAAACTCGCCCGATTACAACGGTGTGTGTATTTTTTTCCTAAGCCATAGCAGTTATTGGTTTCGAGTATCAGACTTGCGAAAATTTTTATTGTTTCTCAACCATCCCTTAACTTCAAACTCCCATATCTCGCAAACCGATTGACGAACACGAGAAATTCCTGTTGCATCTGAAAGCAGAAACTCGCCCGATTACAACGGTATGTGTATTTTTGCCCTAGGCAATAGTAGTTACTGGTTTCGAGTATGAGACCAGCGAAAATTTTGATGGTTTCTCAACCATTCCTTAACTTCAGACTCCCATATCTCGCGAACAGATTGACGAACTCGAGAAATTCCTGTTGCATCTGAAAGCAGAAACTCGACCGATTACAACGGAATGTGTATTTTTGCCCTAGGCAATAGTAGTTACTGGTTTCGAGTATCAGACTTGCGAAAATTTTGATGGATTATCGACCATCTCTAATCTCCAAACTCCGATATTTCGCGAACGGATTGACGAATCGGGAAAATTTCTGTTGCATCTGAGAGTAAAAACTCTCCCTATAACAACGTTATGTGTACATTTCTGCTAGGCCATTCCAATTATTGGTTTCGAGTATCAGACCAGCGAAAATTTTGATGGTTTCTCAACAATTCCTTAACTTCAAACTCCCATACCTCGCGACCGGATAGACGTACTCGAGAAATTCCTGCTGCATCTGAAAGTAGAAACTCGCCCGATTACAATGGTATGTGTACTTTTCCCGTAGGCCATTGTAGTTATTGGTTTCGAGTATCAGACCAGCGAAAATTTTGATGGTTTCTCAAGCATTCCTAATTTTCAAACTCCCATATCTCGCGAACAGATTGACGAACTCGAGAAATTTCTGTTGCATCTGAAAGCAGAAACTCGACCGATTACAACGGTATGTGTATTTTTGCCCTAGGCAATAGTAGTTATTGGTTTCGAGTATCAAACTTGCGAACATTTTGATGGATTCTCAACCATTCCTTAACTTCAAACTCCCATATCTCGCGAACAGATTGACGAACTCGAAAAATTCCTGTTGCATCTGAAAGCAGAAACTCGACCGATTACAAAGGTATGTTCATTTTTGCCCTAGGCAATAGCAGTCATTGGTTTCGAGTATCAGACTTGCGAAAATTTTGATGATTTCTCAACCATTCCTTAACTTCAGACTCCCATATCTCGCGAACCGTTTGACGAACTCGAGAAATTCCTGTTGCATCTGAAAGCAGAAACTCGCCCGATTACTACGGTATGTGTATTTTTGCCCTAGGCAATGGTAGTTATTGGTTTCGAGTATCAAACTTGCGAACATTTTGATGCATTCTCAACCATTCCTTAAATCCAAACTCCGATATTTCGCGAACTTCAAACTCCCATATCTCGCGAACGGATTGACGAACTCGAGGAATTCCTGTTGCATCTGAAAGTAGAAACTCGCCCTATTACAATGGTGTGTGTACTTTTCCCCTAGGCCATTGTAGTTATTGTTTTCGAGTATCAGACTTGCGAAAATTTTGATTGTTTCTCAACCATTCCTTAACTTCAGACTCCCATATCTCGCGAACAGAGGCGAACAGGCAATAGCAGTTATTGGTTTCGAGGATCAGACTTGCGAAAATTTTGATGGTTCGACCACCATTCCTTAACTTCAGACTCCCATATCTCGCGAACAGAGGCGAACAGGCAATAGCAGTTATTGGTTTCGAGGATCAGACTTGCGAAAATTTTGATGGTTCGACCACCATTCCTTAACTTCAAACTCCCATATCTCGCGACCGGATTGACGTACTCGAGAAATTCCTGCTGCATCTGAAAGTAGAAACTCGCCCGATTACAATGGTATGTGTACTTTTCCCGTAGGCCATTGTAGTTATTGGTTTCGAGTATTAGACCAGCGAAAATTTTGATGGTTTCTCAAGCATTCCTAATTTTCAAACTCCCATATCTCGCGAACAGATTGACGAACTCGAGAAATTCCTGTTGCATCTGAAAGCAGAAACTCGACCGATTACAACGGCATGTGTATTTGTGCCCTAGGCAATAGTAGTTATTGGTTTCGAGTATCAAACTTGCGAACATTTTGATGGATTCTCAACCATTCCTTAACTCCAAACTCCGATATTTCGCGAACTTCAAACTCCCATATCTCGCGAACGGATTGACGAACTCGAGGAATTCCTGTTGCATCTGAAAGTAGAAACTCGTCCGATTACAATGGTGTGTGTTCTTTTCCCCTAGGCCATTGTAGTTACTGGTTTCGAGTATCAGACTTGCGAAAATTTTGATGGTTTCTCAACCATTCCGTAACTTCTAACTCCCATATCTCGCGAACGGATTGACGAACTCGAGAAATTCCTGTTGCATCTGAAAGTAGAAACTCGCCCTATTACAATGGTGTGTGTACTTTTCCCCTAGGCCATTGTAGTTATTGTTTTCGAGTATCAGACTTGCGAAAATTTTGATTGTTTCTCAACCATTCTTTAACTTCAAACTCCCTATCCCGCGAACGGATTGATGAACTCGCGAAATTCCTGTTGCATCTGAAAGCAGAAACTCGCCCGATTACAATGGTATGTGTTTTTTTGCCCTAGGCAATAGTAGTTATTGGTTTCGAGTATCAGACTTGCGAAAATTTTGATGGTTTCTCAACCATTCCTTAACTTCAAACTCCCATATCTCGCGAACGGATTGACGAACTCGAGTTATTCCTGTTGCATCTGAAAGTAGAAAGTCGCCCGATTACAACGGTATGTGTATTTTTGCCCTAGGCAATAGTAGTTATTGGTTTCGAGTATCAGACTTGCGAAAATTTTGATGGTTTGTCAACCATTCCTTAACTTCTAACGCCCATATCTCGCGAACGGATTGACGAACTCGAGAAATTCCTGTTGCATCGGAAAGCAGAAACTTGCCCGATTACAATGGTGTGTGTACTTTTCCCCTAGGCCATTGCAGTTATTGGTTTCCAGTATCAGACTTGCGAAAATTTTGATTGTTTCTCAACCATCTCTTAACATCACGCTCCGATGTTTCGCGAACGGATTGACGAATCCGAAAAATTTCTGTTGCATCTGAAAGTAGACACTCTGCCGATTACAACGGTATGTGAATTTTCCCCTTGGCAATTGTAGTTATCGGTTTCTAGTATCAGACTAGCCAAAATTGTGATGGTTTGTCAACCATTCCTTAACTTCAAACTCCCATATCTCGCGAACCGATTGACGAATTCGAGAAATTCCTGTTGCATGTGAAAGAAGAAACTCGCCCGATTACAATGGTGTGTGTATTTTTCCCATAGGCCATTGTAGTTGTTGGTTTCGAGTATCAGACATGCGAAAATTTTGATGGTTTCTCAACCATTCCTTAACTTCAAACTCCCATGTCTCGCAAACGGATTGACGAACTCGAGAAATTCCTGTTGCATCTGAAGGTAGAAACTCGCCCCATTACAACGGTATGTGAATTTTTCCCATAGGCCTTTGGAGTTATTGGTTTCGAGTATCAGACTTGCGAAAACTTTGATGGTTTCTCAACCATTCCTTAACTTCAAACTCCCACATTTCGCGAACGGATTGACGAACTCGTGAAATTCCTGTTGCATCTGAGAATAGAAACTCGCCCGATTACAACGGTATGTGTATTTTTTCACTAGGCCTTTGTAGTTATTGGTTTCGAGTATCAGACTTGCGAAAATTTTGATGGTTTCTCAACCATCACTTAACTCCAAACTCCGATAATTCGCGAACGGTTTGACGAATGCGAAAAATTTCCGTGCATCTGAAGGTACAAACTCTCCCGATTACAACGGTATGTGTATTTTTACCCTAGTCCATTGTAGTTATTGGTTTCGAGTATCAGACTTGCGAAAATTTTGATGGTTTCTCAACCATTCCTTAACTTCAAACTCCCATATCTCGCGAACGGATTGACGAACTCGAGATATTCCTGTTGCATCTGAAAGTAGAAAGTCGCCCGATTACAACGGTATGTGTATTTTTGCCCTAGGCAATAGTAGTTATTGGTTTCGAGTATCAGACTTGCGAAAATTTTGATGGTTTGTCAACCATTCCTTAACTTCTAACGCCCATATCTCGCGAACGGATTGACGAACTCGAGAAATTCCTGTTGCATCGGAAAGCAGAAACTTGCCCGATTACAATGGTGTGTGCCCTTTTCCCCTAGGCCATTGCAGTTATTCGTTTCTAGCATCAGACTTGCGAAAATTTTGATGGTTTCTCAACCATTCCTTAACTTCAAACTCCCATATCTCGCAAATCGATTGACGAACTCGAGAAATTCCTGTTGCATCTGAAAGCAGAAACTCGCCCGATTAGATTGGTGTGTGTACATTTCCGCTAGGCCATTCCAGTTACTGGTTTCGAGTATCAGGCCAGCGAAAATTTTGATTGTTTCTCAACCATTCCTTAACTTCAAACTCCCATATCTCGCGAACGGATTGACGAACACGAGAAGTTCCTGCTGCATCTGAAAGTAGAAACTCGCCCGATTACAATGTTATGTGTACTTTTCCCGTAGGCCATTCCAGTTATTGGTTTCGAGTATCAGACTTGGGAAAATTTTGATGGTTTCTCAACCATTCCTTAACTTCAAACTCCCATATCTCGCGAACCGATTGACGCACTCGAGAAATTCCTGTTGCCTCTGAAATTAGAAACTCTCCCGATTACAACGGTCTGTGTATTTTTACCCTAGGCCATTCCAGTTATTGGATTCGAGTATCAGACGTGCGAAAATTTTGGTGATTCCTCGACCATTCCTTATGTTCGAACGCCCATACCTCATGAAGGGTTTGACGAACCCGAGAAATTCCTTTTGCATCTGAAAGTAGAAACTCGCCCGATTACAACGGTATGTGTATTTTTTCACTCGGCCTTTGTAGTTATTGGTTTCGAGAATCAGACTTGCGAAAATTTTGATGGTTTCTCAACAATTCCATAACTTCAAACTCTCATACCTCGCGCACGGATTGACGAACCCGAGAAATTCCTGTTGCATCTGAAAGCAGAAACTCGCACGATTACAAGGGTATGTGTATTTTTGCCCTGGGCCGTAGTAGTTATTGGTTTCGAGTATCAGTCTTGCGAAAATTTTGATGGTTTCTCAATCATTCCTTAACTTGAGACTCCCATATCTCGCGAACCGATTGACGAATTCGAGAAATTCCTGTTGCATCTGAAACCAGAAACTCGCCCGATTAAATCGGTATGTGTATTTTTCCCATAGGCCATTGTAGTTGTTGGTTTCGAGTATCAGACATGCGAAAATTTTGATGGTTTCTCAACCATTCCTTAACTTCAAACTCCCATGTCTCGCAAACGGATTGACGAACTCGAGAAATTCCTGTTGCATCTGAAGGTAGAAACTCGCCCCATTACAACGGTATGTGAATTTTTCCCATAGGCCTTTGGAGTTATTGGTTTCGAGTATCAGACTTGCGAAAACTTTGATGGTTTCTCAACCATTCCTTCACTTCAGACTCCCATATCTCGCGAACGGAGTGACGAACTCGAGAAATTCCTGTCCCATCTGAAGGTAGAAACTCGCCCGATTACAAGGGTATGTGTATTTTTGCCCTGGGCCATAGTAGTTATTGGTTTCGAGTATCAGACTTGCGAAAATTTTGATGGTTTCTCAATCATTCCTTAACTTCAAACTCCCACATTTCGCGAACGGATTGACGAACTCGAGAAATTCCTGTTGCATCTGAGAGTAGAAACTCGCCCGATTACAACGGTATGTGTACTTTTTCACTAGGCCTTTGTAGTTATTGGTTTCGAGTATCAGAGTTGCGAAAATTTTGATGGTTTCTCAACAATCACTTAACTCCAAACTCCGATATTTCGCGAACGGTTTGACGAATGCGAAAAATTTCCGTGCATCTGAAGGTACAAACTCTCCCGATTACAACGGTATGTGTATTTTTACCCTAGTCCATTGTAGTTATTGGTTTCGAGTATCAGACTTGCGAAAACTTTTGATTGTTTCTCAACCATTCCTTAACGTCAAACTCCCATATCTCGGGAATGGATTGACGAACTCGAGAAATTCCTGTTGCATCTGAAAGTGGAAACTCGGCCCATTACAAAGGTATGTGTATTTTTCTCCTAGGCCTTTGTAGTTATTGGTTTCGAGTATCAGAATTGCGAAAATTTTGATGGTTGCTCAACCATTCCTTAAATTCAAACTCCCATATCTCGCGAACGGATTGACGAACTCGAGAAATTCCTGTTGCATCTGAAAGTGGAAACTCGACCGATTACAACGGTGTGTGTATTTTTCCCCTAGGCCATTGTAGTTATTGGTTTCGAGTATCAGACTTGCGAAAATTTTGATAGTTTCTCAACTATTCCTTAACTTCAATCTCCCATTTCTCGCGAACGGATTAACGAACTCGAGAAATTCCTGTTGCATCTTAAAGTAGAAACTCGCCCGATTACAAAGATATGTGTGTTTTTCACCTAGGCCTTTGTAGTTATTGGTTTCGAGTATCAGACTTGCGAAAATTTTGATAGTTTCTCAACTATTTCTTAACTTCAATCTCCCATTTCTCACGAACGGATTGACAAACTCGAGAAATTCCTGTTGCATCTGAAAGTGGAAACTTGCCCGATTACAACGGTATGTGTATTTTTCCCCTAGGCCTTTGTAGTTATTGGTTTCGAGTATCAGACTTGCGAAAATTTTGATGGTTTCTCAACCTATCCTTAATTTCAAACTCCCATATCTCACGAACGGTTTGACGAACTCGAGAAATTCCTGTTGCATCTGAAAGCAGAAACTCGCCCGATTACGCTGGTGTGTGCACTTTTCCCCTAGGTCATTCCAGTTATTGGTTTCGTGTATCAGACCAGCGAAAATTTTGATGGTTTCTCAAACATTAATTAACTTCAACCTCCCATATCTCGCGTACGGATTGACGAACTCGAGAAATTCCTGTTGCATCTGAAAGTGGAAACTCGGCCGATTACAAAGGTATGCGTATTTTTCTCCTAGGCCTTTGTAGTTATTGGTTTCGAGTATCAGACTTGCGAAAATTTTGATGGTTGCTCAACCATTCCTTAAATTCAAACTCCCATTTCTCGCGAACGGATTGACGAACTCGAGAAATTCCTGTTGCATCTGAAAGTAGAAACTCGCCCGATTACAAAGATATGTGTGTTTTTCACCTAGGCCTTTGTATTTATTGGTTTGGAGTATCGGACTTGCGAAAATTTTGATAGTTTCTCATCCATTCCTTAACTTCAAACTCCCATATCTCGCGAACGGATTGACGAACTCGAGAAATTTCTGTTGCACCTGGAAGCAGAAAATCGCCCGATTACAATGGTGTGTGTCCTTTTCCCCTAGGTCATTCCTGTTATTGGTTTCGAGTATCAGACTTGCGAAAATTTTGATGGTTGCTCAACCATTCCTTAAATTCAAACTCCCATATCTCGCGAACGGATTGACAAACTCGAGAAATTCCTGTTGCATCTGAAAGTGGAAACTCGCCCGATTACAATGGTATGTGTATTTTTCCCCTAGGCCTGTGTAGTTATTGGTTTCGAGTATCAGACTTGCGAAAATATTGATGGTTTCTCAACCTATTCTTAATTTCAAACTCCCATATCTCACGAACCGATTGACGAACTCGAGAAATTCCTGTTGCATCTGAAAGCAGAAACTCGCCCGATTACACTGGTGTGTGCACTTTCCCCCTAGGTCACTCCAGTTATTGGTTTCGAGTATCAGACCAGCGAAAATTTTGATGGTTTCTCAAGCATTCCTTACCTTCAAACTCCCATATCTCGCGAACGGAATGACGAACTCGAGAAATTCCTGTTGCATCTGAAAGTGGAAACTCGCCCGATTACAAAGGTGTCTGCATTTTCACCTAGGCCTTTGAAGTTATTGGTTTCGAGTATCAGACTTTCGTAAATTTTGATGGTTTCTCAACCTATCCTTAATTTCAAACTCCCATATCTCACGAACGGATTGACGAACTCGAGCAATTCCTGTTGCATCTGAAAGCAGAAACTCGCCCGATTACAATGGTATGTGTATTTTTCTCCTAGGCCTTTCTAGTTATTGGTTTCGAGTATCAGACCAGCGAAAATTTTGATGGTTTCTCAAGCATTGCTTAACTTCAAACTCCCATATCTCGCGAACGGAATGACGAACAGGAGAAATTCCTATTGCATCTGAAAGTGGAAACTCGCCCGATTACAAAGGTATGTGCATTTTCCCCTAGGCCTTTGTAGTTATTGGTTTCGTGTATCAGACTTGCGAAAATTTTGATGGTTCCTCAACCATTCCTTAATTTCAAACTACCATATCTCACGAACGGATTGACGAACTCGAGAAATTCCTGTTGCATCTGAAAGCAGAAACACGCCCGATTACAACGGTGTGCGCATTTTTCCCCTAGGCCATTGTAGTTATTGGTTTCGAGTATCAGACTTGCGAAAATTTTGATAGTTTCTCAACCATTCCTTAACTTCAAACTCCCATTTCTCGCGAACGGATTGACGAACTCGAGAAATTCCTGTTCCATCTCAAAGTAGAATCTCGCCCGATTACAAAGATATGTGTGTTTTTCACCAAGGCCTTTGTAGTTATTGGTTTCGGGTATCAGACTTGTGAAAATTTTGATAGTTTCTCAAGCATTCCTTAACTTCAAACTCCCATATCTCGCGAATGGAATGACGAACACGAGAAATTCCTATTGCATCTGAAAGTGGAAACTCGCCCGATTACAAAGGTATGTGCATTTTCCCCTAGGCCTTTGTAGTTAATGGTTTCTAGCATCAGAATTGCGAAAATCTTGATGGTGTTTCAACCATTCCTTAACTTCAAACTCCCATATCTCGCGAACGGAATGACGAACTCGAGAAATTCCTGTTGCATCTGAAAGTGGAAACTCGCCCGATTACAAAGGTATGTGCATTTTCCCCTAGGCCTTTGTAGTTATTGGTTTCGGGTATCAGACCACCGAAAATTTTGATGGTTTCTCAACCATTCCTTAACTTCAAACTCCCATATCTCGCGAACGGATTAACGAACTCCATTAATTCCTATTGCATCAGAAAGTAGAATCTCGCCCGATTACAATGGTGTGTGTACTTTCCCCTAGGCTATTCCAGTTATTGTTTTCGAGTATTAGACCAGCGAAAATTTTGATGGTTTCTCAACCATTCCTTAACATCAAACTCCCATATCTCGCGAACGGATTGACGAACTCGAGAAATTCCTGTTGCATCTGAAAGTAGAAACTCGCCCGATTACAACTCTGTGTACTTTTCCCCTAGGCCATTTCAGTTAATGGTTTCGAGTATCGGACCAGGGTATATTTTGATGGTTCCTCAACCATTCCTTAACTTCAAACTCCCATATCTCGCGAACGGATTGACGAACTCGATTATTTCCTGTTGCATCTGAAAGCAGAAAGTCGACCGATTACAATGGTGTGTGTACTTTTCCCCTAGGCCATTCCGGATATTCGTTTCTAGCATCAGAATTGCGAAAATTTTGATGGTTTCTCAACCATTCCTTAACTTCAAACTCCCATATCTCGCGAACGGATTGACGAACTCGAGAAATTCCTGTTGTATCTGAAAGTAGAAACTCGCCCGATTACACTGCTGTGTGTACTTTTCCCCTAGGCCACTCCAGTTGTTGTTATCGAATATCAGACCAGCGAAAATTTTGATGGTTCCTCAAGCATTCCTTAACTTCAAACTCCCATATCTCGCGAACGGGTTGACGAACTCGAGAAATTCCTGTTGCATGTGAAAGTAGAAACTCGCCCGATTACAACGGTATGTGTATTTTTCCCCTAGGCCTTTGTAGTTATTGGTTTCGAGTATCAGACTTTCGAAAATTTTGATGATTTCTCAAGCATTCCTTAACTTCAAACTCGCATATCTCGCGAACGACATGACGAACTCGAGAAATTCCTGTTGCATCTGAAAGTAGAAACTCGCCCGATTTCAAAGATATGTGTGTTTTTCCCCTAGGCCTTTGTTGTTATTGGTTTCGAGTATCAGACTTGCGTAAATTTTGATGGTTTCTCAACCATTCCTTAACTTCAAACTCCCATATCTCGCGATCGGGTTGACGAACTCGAGAAATTCCTGTTGCATCTGAAAGTAGAAACTCTCCCAATTACAACGGTATGTGTATTTTGCCCCTAGGCCATTGTAGTTATTGGTTTCGAGTATCAGACTAGCGTAAATTTTGATGGTTTCTCAACCATTCCTTAACTTCAAACTCCCATATCTCGCGAACGGATTGACGAACTCGAGAAATTCCTGTTGCATCTGAAAGTAGAAACTCGCCCGATTACAATGGTGTGTGTACATTTCCCCTTGGCCATTCCAGTTATTGGTTTCATTAACGTCTTCACGCTCTCACACGCCTTACAAAAATCTTGTTTTGTACTTGTTCTCACATCTTAAATAATTATTCTAAGTTCGCAGCCAATTAGCTCGGCGTTACTCGTGGTAAGTGATACTTCGTCGCGGGTAATACCGATTACCAGGTCTCACCACGTGGAGGTTGCTGCGAGCGGAGTTCCGGACAGAGATAGATGGAATCAAAGTTTCATCGATCTCCCTCGACACGCGATACAAACGAAGATACTAAACCAAAAAGATGGAAAGAATCAATTTTCCTTCGATCTCCTTGTTTAGTTCTGCCAAGCAATTACATTATGGAAAAATTAGGCAAATTTGGGAAAGACGCGACACGAACCGTGCAATTGGTCCTACTAGGTCCATCCCGTTTCCCCTCCGTGGTTCCGATTCCAGAGAAAACGAACGACGCCTACCACTCCCGTAGAGGAGTGCCCCGTTTCTCCATCTTTACGACGAGAGGGTCTTATTTTGGAGAATTTCGCAGGGACCGGCAAAAATGCCTGCTCCTGTGGTCGCAACATGCCCCCTCTGGAAGCGGACACACCGGAGGAGACGGCGATAGACCGTTCGGACTACTTACTCGGCCGGCCACTTGCTTGTACAAGAAGCAGTGGTGACCGGACCGAGGAACGAGGAAGCGAGCAAAATTAAGCTAAAGATTGGATAATTGCTTGGCAGATCACAGCCTTAAAACTAACTTATTCTAACTGCAGAGATGGACGGAATCAATGTTCCTTGGATCTCCTCGTTTAGTTCTGCCGAGCAATTACATTATGGAAAAATTAGGCGAAATTGGGAAATACGCGACACGAACCGTGGAGTTGCTCCTACTAGGTCGGTCCCGTTTCCCCTCAGTGGGCCCGATTAAAGAGGAAATGCACGACGCCGTCCACTCATATAGAGTGCCCCGTTTCTCCCAACTCCGCGTCAGGAACCACGCAAAGCGTGGACCTGACTCACGGAGGATGACAAAGAGAGGGTCTTGTGGCACAAGGACTTCCGCAGGGACCGGTGCGAACACCTGCCCCTGTGTTCGCAGCATATTCTCTCTCAAAGCGAACGCACCAGAAGAGACAGCGATCGAGCGTTCGGTCCACCTCCACGGCCGGTCACTTGCTTATGCAACAAGCAGAGGTGGCCGGACTGAGATACGAGCAAGCGAGTAAAAAGAAGTTAAAGATTGGATAATTGCTCGGCAGATCACAGATACTCGTACATGGTAACCTTAAAACTAACTTAGTCTATACTTGGAATTAACAGTCCCGCGGAGGATGCAAAACATCAGTCCTCTTCGTTCTTCGTTCTTCGTTTTCCGATACATCTAAGAGAATGTATCTAAGAGAAACCTAAGAGAAACCTAAAGTCATGGCATAATAGAAAATAGAAATGAATTTGGTTAGTGGAAAAAAATAAACATGTCAAAACAAGTAGAAATTAAAATCAGAGTACAAATGAAATGAATTAGACAAAGAAACAGTTAGAAAAAAAAAAGAAAGGATTGAGAGAGTGGTCGCCAGTACTAACCACCGCTTACCGGCGGCCATTACCGGTTACCATGGTTAGGGGTCCCCCTTCCATAAACCTAAAACGAAGAGATGCGTCCACCTCGGAGGCTTCGGGAACAATGAAATTTTAAACAACCGGGGGCTCCTTATATACCCTCCCCAAGGTGACTTACCGTTTCTTCCATTGTCTTTGTTCGATCTAATCGAAATCTTCGAAGGCGAACGGTTTCGGTGAATGTTTGTTCATTTCCGCGATTGTTACTAACATTTATGCGTGTTTCCAATATTGATCGAACAATGTGCATCTTATTTATGTATTGCAATTAATTAAGAAACTTATAGAAATTGATTTTGATCGAGACTCGATGTTAAAACGTGTTTCGTAAAGTTTTAAAGCATGGAAAGTAACAATTGTTCATTAAATACATTAATTTAACATTTGTTTAATTCTTATAATTTACACAATACGCGTAGAAGTGGTATTTTTTACATAAAAGTGCCGAAATTCAATTAATCGCTTTTTTAGATAGAAAAATCATCGCGATGAAGACTTGTAAATCGATAATCGATACCTGTAGCCTTGAAAATGTCAGTTGGATCTCAGCGAAAAATTCCTTCGCGAACAAAGAATATTTCAACGAAATGATATTTTAAGACATTATTTATACTAGGAAATAGTTAATAATTGTTCAAACTACGGTTCTACGACGGTTATTAAGAATTATGATAAATAAACATCAAGATATTGCAAAATCTGCGAAGGCGAACGGTTTCTGTGAATGTTTCTTCCTATATGCGATTGTTATTAACTTTTTCGCGTGCTCCCAATATTAATCGAACAATGTACATCTTATCTATGCATTACAAATGATTAAGTAACTTATAGAAATTGATTTTGATCGAGATTCGAAGTGAAAACGTGTTTCGTAAAGATTTAATGCATAGAAAGTAGTAATTGTCTATTTGGTACATTAATTTAACATTTATTTAATTCTTATAATTTACACAATACGTGCAAAAGTTACATTTTTTACTTAAAAGTGTCACAATTCAATTAATCACTTTTCTAAATAGAAAAATTATCGTGATGAACACTTGTGAATCGATCATCGATACCTGTAACATTGAGAATATCAGTTGGATCTCAACGAAAAATTCCTTCGTGAACAAAGAATATTTTAACGAAATGATATTTTAAGCCATTATTTATACTAGGACATTGTTAATAATTGTTTAAAACATGGTCCAACGACGGTTGTTAATGATTATGATAAATAAACATCAAGATATTGCAAAATCTATGAAGAAGAACGGTTTTGGTAAATGTTTTTTCATTTCCGTGATTGTTATTATCATTTACGCACGTTCCGAATATTAACATTACAATGTGCATCTTGTTTGTGCATTATAAGTCATTAATTACTTTACAAATATTAATTTCGATCGAAAATCGAGAAACATATGAATACCACGTTTTACTTCAATTCTCGATGAAATTTAATTTCTATAGGCAAATCAATAATTTACAATGCATAACTAAGATGCATTCTCTCACATAAATGTTCGAAACATGCATAAATGTTAATAACAATCGCGTGGATGAACAACAATTCACTGAAACCGTTCCCCTTCGCAGATTTCGCAATATCTTGATGTTCATTCATCAGAATTATTAACAACCGTCGTAGCACCATGGTATAAAAAATTATTAACAATGTCCTGGTATAAATAATGGATTAAAACATTATTTCTCATAGAAGTATTTTTCATTCGCGTAATCGTGGCACTTCCTCGCATATCATATACTCCTGACAACAAGAGTCCCAACATTGAACATTTTCTACAATTTATGTCTGAATTTCATCCTTTGGTATGAGGAGAACACTGTCGCCAAGGAAGTATGCATTTCGATTTCTCAAGTACTAATCAAATGTTACATCGATATATCTAATAGACAATTATTACTTTCCATATTTTAAAACTTTAAGAAACACCTCTTTACTTCGGAGCTCGATCAAAATTAATTTCTATAAGTTTTTTAATCATTTGTGATGCATAAATAATATGCACATTGTTCAATTAATATTGGGAGCACATATAAATGTTACTAACAATCGCGGAAATGGACAAACATTCACCGAAACCGTTCGCCTTCGCAAATTTAGCAATATCTTGACGTTTATTTATCATAATTATTAACAAGCGTCGTGGGACCATAGATTAAACAATTATTAACATTGTTTTAGCATAAATAATGGCTTGAAAGTCATCACTTTCTAGAAATATTTGTTAGATTGAACAAAGACAATCGAAGTAACCGTGCGATAAAATAAATGAATATTTCTCTACATATCGTAATTATAGTCTGTATATATGCAAATATATATTCTGAACGCTCAGTGCCACACATATGTCACACGGCAATGTAGTGGGTTGCCATCTACTAGAGAATAGGTAACCTACACTTAAGGTGTGAAAACACCTGGCGGAGAAACGCTCAAGTTTGTTGAGGAATTGTTCTTATTTCCACCGATAGATAGCGCAACGAGCATAAATTTACCGACATTAAAGATATGTAATCCCATTTGTATAATATTCCCTACCGTGCGATAAAATAAATAAATATTTCTCTACATATCGAAATTATTGTTTGTGATGCATGCAAATATGATCTGAAATTCCAAACATTTGCAACGTGGTAATTATATGGGTTGCCGTCTCTTGGAGAACATATTTGTTAACTTTCGCGATTGTTACTAACATTTATGCATGTTCTCAATATTAATCGAACAATATGTATCTTATATATGCATGGTAAATGATTATACTTATAGAAATTGATTTTGATCGAGATTCAAAGTAAAAACTTGTTTCGTAAAGTTTGAAAGCAAGGAAAGTAATAATTGTCTATTTACTGCAATAGTTTAGCATTTATTTAATTCTCATAATTTACACAATACGCGTAGAATTTGTATTTCTTATTCAAACGTGCTGAATTTCGATTAATCGCTTTTCTATGTAGAAAAATCATCGTGATAAACACTTGTGAGTCGATAATCGATATGTGTAGCCATGATTTCGAGGTATCAAAGATTTTTTTAAATGTATAAAGGAAGGCTAGATTGCAGAGAAATCTCATTACGCTGATTTCGTTTAACTTTACATTTATTCGAAAGATGATACATACGAAACTTTGTACAAAAATATTTATTTATTTTGTTGCACGGTAGGGAATACCATACAAATGGAAATACTTATCTGTAATGTCGGTAAATTATGCATGTGGCGCTATCTATTGGTGGAAATAACAACAATTCCTCAACAAACTTGAGCGTTTCTCCGCCAGGTTTTTTCACACCTTAATTGTAGTTTACCTATTCTCTAGAAGATGGCAACCCACTTCATTGCCGTGTGACATATGTGTGTCACTGAGCGTACGGAATATACATGCATATATACAAACTATTTTTTCGATATGTAGAGAAATATTCAATTATTTTATCGCACGGTTACTTCGATTGTCTTTGTTCGATCTTACAAATATTTCCAGAAAGTAATGACTTTCAAGCCATTATTTATACTAGAACATTGTTAATAATTGTCTAAAGTATGGTCCTATGGCGGTTGTTAATAAATATGATAAATAAACATCGAGATATTGCAAAATCTGCGAAGACGAACGGTTTCGGTGAATATTTGTTTATTTCCGCGATTGTTACTAACAGTTATGCATGTTCTCAATATTAATTGAACAATGTGCATCTTATTTATGCATTAAAAATGATTAAGTAACTTACAGAAATTGTTTTTGATCGAGATTTATAGTAAAACGTGTTTAGGAAAGTTTTAAAGCATGGAAAGTAACAATTGTTTATTAGATACATTAATTTAACATTTGTTTCGTTCTAATAATTTTCGGATTATGCGTGGAAGCTGTATTCTTGATGTAAAAGCGTCGAAATTCAATTAATCGCTTTTCTAGATAGAAAAACCATCGTGATAGACGTTTGTGAATCGATAAACATTTCCAGCCTTGACAATGTCGGTTTGATCTCAATAAGAACAATTCCATCGCGAACAAAGAATATTTCAACGAAATGATATTTTAAGCCATTATTTATACTAGGACATTGTTAATAATTGTTTCATCTACGGTCCTACGACGGTTGTTAATAATTATGATAAACAAACATCAAGATATTGCGAAATCTGGGAAGGCGAATTGCTTTAGCGAATGTTTATGTCTCTAGGCGATTGTTAGAAACATTTTTCCATGTTCCGAACTTTTATGTTACAGTATGTGAATTAAATTTTATCGGAAAATTTAACGAAGAGTTTGGTATACATATATTTCTCCATTTTTTATGAAAATTAACATTTGTAAACTAATTAATGGTTTGCACTGTAAAAGTTGGGAATATGAATGTTACAAAATGCATTTTCTTTTGCATTGTAAATGAATAATTTGCTTATAAAGATTAATTTAGGTTGCAAATCGAGAAATATATGAATATCAATATTTTGCTTTCATTTTCGAAATCAATTAATTTCTGAAAACTAACTAATGAATTATGATACCTAAATAAGAGGCATATTGTTCGATCAATATTGGGAACATGCATAAATGTTAATAACAATCGCGGAAATGAACAAACATTAACCGAAACCGTCCGCCTTCGAAGATTTCGCAATATCTCGATGTTTATTTATCATATTTATTATCAACTGTCGTAGGACTGTAGATTAAACAATTATTAACAATGTTCTAGTATAAATAATGGCTTAAAATATCATTTCGTTGAAATATTCTTTGTTCGCGAAGGAATTTTTCGCTGAGATCCAACTGACATTTTCAAGGCTACAGGTATCGATTATCGATTCACAAGTCTTCATCGCGATGATTTTTCTATCTAAAAAAGCGATTAATTGAATTTCGGCACTTTTATGTAAAAAATACCACTTCTACGCGTATTGTGTAAATTATAAGAATTAAACAAATGTTAAATTAATGTATTTAATGAACAATTGTTACTTTCCATGCTTTAAAACTTTACGAAACACGTTTTAACATCGAGTCTCGATCAAAATCAATTTCTATAAGTTTCTTAATTAATTGCAATACATAAATAAGATGCACATTGTTCGATCAATATTGGAAACACGCATAAATGTCAGTAACAATCGCGGAAATGAACAAACATTCACCGAAACCGTTCGCCTTCGAAGATTTCGATTAGATCGGACAAAGACAATGGAAGAAACGGTAAGTCACCTTGGGGAGGGTATATAAGGAGCCCCCGGTTGTTTAAAATTTCATTGTTCCCGAAGCCTCCGAGGTGGACGCATCTCTTCGTTTTAGGTTTATGGAAGGGGGACCCCTCACCATGGTAACCGGTAATGGCCGCCGGTAAGCGGTGGTCAGTACTGGCGACCACTCTCTCAATCCTTTCTTTTTTTTTTCTAACTGTTTCTTTGTCTAATTCATTTCATTTGTACTCTGATTTTAATTTCTACTTGTTTTGACATGTTTATTTTTTTCCACTAACCAAATTCATTTCTATTTTCTATTATGCCATGACTTTAGGTTTCTCTTAGGTTTCTCTTAGATACATTCTCTTAGATGTATCGGAAAACAAAGAACGAAGAACGAAGAGGACTGATGTTTTGCATCCTCCGCGGGACTGTTAATTCCAAGTATAGACTAAGTTAGTTTTAAGGTTACCATGTACGAGTATCTGTGATCTGCCGAGCAATTATCCAATCTTTAACTTCTTTTTACTCGCTTGCTCGTATCTCAGTCCGGCCACCTCTGCTTGTTGCATAAGCAAGTGACCGGCCGTGTAGGTGGTCCGAACGGTCGATCGCCGTCTCTTCTGGTGCGTCCGCTTCCAGAGAGAACATGCTGCGACCACGGGGGCAGGTGTTCGCATCGGTCCCTGTGGAAGCCCTGTGCCATAAGACCCTCTCTTCGTCATCCTCCGTGAGTCAGGTCCACGCTTTGCGTGGTTCCTGACGCGGAGTTGGGAGAAACGGGGCACTCTATATGAGTGGACGGCGTCGTGCATTTCCTCTTTAATCGGGCCCACTGAGGGGAAACGGGACCGACCTAGTAGGACCAATTGCACGGTTCGTGTCGCGTCTTTTCCAATTTTGCCTAATTTTTCCATAATGTAATTGCTTGGCAGAACTAAACGAGGAGATCGAAGGAACATTGATTCCTTCCATCTCTTTGGTTTAGTATCTTCGTTTGTATCGGGTGTCGAGGGAGATCGATGGAACTTTGATTCCATCTATCTCTCTCCGGGTCTCCGCTCGCAGCAACCTCCACGTGGTGAGACCTGGTAATCGGTATTACTCGCGACGAACAGTAATTATTCGTCGTGGGTAGTACCGAGCTAATCGGCTGCGAGTTTAGAATAGTAATTTTTACGGTACAGTAAAGTACTTTACGGTACAGTACTTTCAACAAGTTCAATTGATGTATTGAAATAAAATCAATTTCACTGACAGCAGAAACTTTATTTTTGTCCATTATTTGTTTCCATTTCTTTAACCCGATCCTATCAAACTGCTAAAACTACTTAAAACTATATGTCCTCAACTATCATGTTGTCCTGATACAAAGAAAATCGGGATCCATGATTCAGAAATTCGTTCGAAAGTACAACAAAATTTCGATTCGCGGAAATTCTTGGAATTTGATGTCAATTCTAAGAATCCGCGAAATCGTGCCACTTCCTCGCATATCGTACACTGACACCAAGAGTCCCAATATCAAACATTTTCTAAAATTTATTCCTGAATTTCAACCTCTGGTATCAGCAAAATACCAAAAATTTCGATTCTTCAAGTATTAATCAAATGTTAAATTGATATATCTCATAGACAATTATTACTTTCCATGTTTTAAAACTTTAAGAAACATCTCTTTACGTTGAAGTACGATCAAAATTATTCTAATCATTTAATCTAAACGGAGAAACGGAGAAACGGAGAAACGGAGGAACAGAGAAAAGGAGAAACGGAGAAACGGAGAAATGGAGATACGGAGAAACGGAGAAACGGAGGAACGAAGAAACGAAGGAAGAAACGGAGAAACGAACAAAGAAACCGAGAAACGGAGAAACGGAGAAACGAAGAAACGAAGGAAGAAACGGAGAAACGAAGAAAGAAACGGAGAAACGAAGAAAGAAACGGAGAAGCGAAGAAAGACACGAAGAAACGAAGAAAGAAACCGAGAAACGAAGAAAGAAACGGAGAAACGATGAAAGAAACGAAGAAACGAAGAAAGAAACGAAGAAACGAACAAAGAAACGGAGAAACTAACAAAGAAACGGAGAAACGAACAAAGAAACTAAGAAACGAACAAAGAAACGGAGACACGGAGAAATAAATGGAGAAACGAAGAAATAAACGGAGAAACGAAGAAAGAAACGGAGAAACGAAGAAAGAAACGGAGAATCGGAGAAATAAATGGAGAAACGAAGAAATAAACGGAGAAACGAAGAAAGGAACGGAGAATCGGAGAAATAAATGGAGAAATGAAGATATAAACGGAGAAACGAAGAAAGAAACGGAGAAACGAAGAACGAAACGAAGAATAGAAGAAAGAAACGGAGAAACGAAGAAAGAAACGGAGAAACGAAGAAAGAAACGGAGAATCGGAGAAATAAATGGAGAAACGAAGAAATAAACGGAGAAACGAAGAAAGGAACGGAGGATCGGAGAAATAAATGGAGAAATGAAGATATAAACGGAGAAACGAAGAAAGACACGAAGAAACGAAGAAAGAAACGGAGAAACGAAGAAAGAAACGGAGAATCGGAGAAATAAATGGAGAAACGAAGAAATAAACGGAGAAACGAAGAAAGGAACGGAGGATCGGAGAAATAAATGGAGAATTGAAGATATAAACGGAGAAACGAAGAAAGACACGAAGAAACGAAGAAAGAAACGGAGAAACGAAGAAAGAAACGGAGAATCGGCGAAATAGATGGAGAAACGAAGAAATAAACGGAGAAACGAAGAAAGGAACGGAGGATCGGAGAAATAAATGGAGAAATGAAGATATAAACGGAGAAACGAAGAAAGAAACGGAGAAACGAAGAACGAAACGAAGAATAGAAGAAAGAAACGGAGAAACGAAGAAAGAAACGGAGAATCGAAGAAAGAAACGGAGAAACGAAGAAAGAAACCGAGAAACGAACAAAGAAACGGAGAAACGAACAAAGAAACGGAGAAACGGAGAAATAAATGGAGAAACGAAGAAATAAACGGAGAAACGAAGAAAGAAACGGAGGAACGAACAAAGAAACGGTGAAACGGAGAAACGGAGAAACCGAAAACGGAGAAACCGAGAAACGGAGAAACGGAGAAACCGAGAAACGGAGAACCCGAGAAACGGAGAAACCGAGAAACGGAGAAACGGAGAAACGGAGAAACGGAGAAACCGAGAAACGGAGAAACCGAGAAACGGAGAAACGGAGAAACGGAGAAACGGTGAAGCGGAGAAATGGAGAAACGGAGAAACGGAGAAACGGAGAAACGGAGAAACGGAGATACAGAGAAACGGAAAACTGAGAAACGGAGAAACCGAGAAACGGAGAAACGGAGAAACGGGGAAACCGAGAAACGGAGAAACGGGGAAACCGAGAAACGGAGAAACGGAGAAACGGATCAGTTCCTATTTCTTTAAATTTAATTGGGGAGGTATTTTTATTCATTAATTTAATTATTTTGTTGAAAATGTTAGTAATTTTATTTTTATTTATGTGTTTTTTAAATTTTTTATATTCAATATATATATATATATATATATATATATATATATATATATATATATATATATATATATTGATCGGTATAAATATATGTTATTATTATTTATTATATCTATATGTATTATAATTATAAGGCCTAGAATTTTAAGTATTTTAGTTGGATGGGATGGTTTAGTATTAATTTCATTTTGTTTGGTAACTTATTGGTTTTATGTAATCGAGTAGGTGATGTGTGTTTATTAATTTTAATTGTTTTGGCTTCAGTTGGGGGTTCTTGGGGATATATTATATATTGATTGATAGAATAGGAGGCTGTATGATTTTGATATTATTAATTTGTGGAATAACTAAAAGAACTCAAATACCGTTTTCTTCTTGATTACCTGCTGCGATAACTGCTCCTACCCCTGTTTCTTCTTTAGTTCATTCTTCAACTTTAGTTACTGCAGGAGTTTATTTACTAAATCGATATAGAAATATAATTATAATGTATAATATAAATTTTTTATTAACATTAATTTCTAGTTTAACCGTATTAATGGCGGGTTTAATAGCAAATTTTGAGTATGATTTAAAAAAAATTATTGCTTTTTCTACTTTGAGTCAATTAGGGTTTATTCTAATAATTTTGAGATTAGGGTACCGAGATTTGGCTTTTTTTCATTTAATTGTGCATGCTTTATTTAAATCTAATATATTTATATGTGCAGGGGATTTTATCCATTGAATAATAGGAAATCAATATATGCGGAAATATGGCGGTTTAGTTAAAATTTTTCCTATAAAGAGGATAATTATGATTTTGTGTTTATTGAATTTGGTAGGCTTTCCTTTTTCGTCTGGATTTTATTCTAAAGATATATTTTTAGAATATTTTTGTATGGAAAAATATAATTTAATTATAATCTCTATTTAATTTAAATATATCTCTACCTTTTTGACTATTTCTTATACAATTCGTTTGATTAGTTGGGTTTTATTTAATAAAGAATTAAATTTTAGACCTTTAGTAAATTTGGGGAAAAATAGTTATATGGTAAGGTCTATAGTTATAATATTACTATTTATATTTTTTTATGGATGAATATTTATAAATATATTTATGTGAATGTATGTTACTCCTGTGGGGGGGATTGATATGTATATAGTGTTAAAATTATATCTAGTTGGTTATTTATTAAGAGGAATTTTTAATAAAGGAATAAAATTAAATATTAATTTAGTTAAATTATTAAAATTTATTATAAGAATATTTTGTTTAAATTATTTTTTTTTAAATTCTTATGGATATTTATTTAATATAGCGTATAAATATGAAGTTTGTGTTGAAAACGGGTGATTTGAATTAATTTATGGTTTAAATATTTATTGATTAGTAAGATTAAGAAAATTAATTGAAGGGGTAAAATTTAATATTATTAATATAATAGTGTGGTATATTTTATTTTTGATAGGGATGTTTTTATTAAATTTGTATTGTTTAAATAGCTTAAACAGTATAATATTGAAAATATTAGGATAATGCATATTTTGTATTTTTAGACAGAAATAAAATAAAAGAATTTCTAATTCTTTTAAAATGATTAAAATCATTTTATTTCTGCATTATGAAAATATAGGTATAATTTCATTATTGATTTTTAATAGCAAATTAAGTTTTATAATTTAACTAATACCGAAGTTTATATGGTTTATAAAAATATTATATTTTCAGTATAAAGATAAATCAATGATTTTATTATACTATATATATTAATAAATATCTCTCCAAATTGGTGTGTAGAATATATATATATTTATTAAATCAAGCTATTAATTGGAAATTAATTATATTTTATTATAATATATATATATATGATTTATTAAATCAAGCTATTAATTCGAAATTAATTATTTTGTATTATACTATTATACAATATATAGTACAATATGCAATTGATTGGAGATTTAATTCAATGAAATTATTAACAATAACTTACCTCTATTTTGGTTTCAATTAAAGTGTCATTTTAGAAATTTTATGTATCATTCTAGTCAGAGGGTCAATAGTGGAATTCAGATGATAGAAATAAAAGAATAAAAAGTGGTTATTTCATAATATTTATTAAGAGTAGTGATTATAGGAACAATTAATATAATATCGATATCGAAAATTAAAAAGATTAAAGCAATTAAATAAAAATTAATGGAAAATGGTAGGCGATTTTCTGATAGTGGGTCAAATCCACATTCGAAAGGAGAAATTTTTTCGTGATTTTTAAAATTGGTTAATGAAAATAAGAGATTTGCAATAAAAATAATTATGGGAATAATTAGAATAATTATTATTTTAATGAAAATATGAATCGTTTTAAATATATTTAAACAATAAAAATTTAATTATAAGTTAAATATTAGGTGGACCGGAAAGTAATGTCGTTTCTGCGCATGTCACTATTTGATTGTCATTTGTCAGCTCATTGTGTACATTAAAGTCGTAGCAAAGACATTCTGAGGTTATAGTGACTTGTTTAGTTGTAAATAATTAAATTTAAAATTTTTCTTTACAATTTTGGGTGAAATGGCCAGCCAAATACCAGAAGAGGTACATATCCGGCATTGCATGCTTTTTGAGTTTCGCAAGGGTAGTAACGCAACAGTTGCTACCAAAAACATTTGCGATGTTTATCCAAATGCATTAGACGTTCGTAAATGCCAAAGGTGGTTTTCCAAGTTCAAATCCGGTAATTTTGATCTTTCCGACTCGTATCGATCAGGAAGACCAACAACGTTAGACAATGACGTGTTAAGTGCGGAAGTGGAAGCAAATCCGTGTCAGACAATCGAGGAATTGTCAAACAGTCTTAACCAACCTTGGTCGACCATCCAAGAACATTTGCAGCAGATTGGGAAAGTAAGCAGAGCAGGTGTTTGGGTCCCGCATAATCTGTCCGAAGAGAACAAGGCTAACCGATCCACCACATGCAACTTATTGCTTCAACGGCACAATACAGAAGCGTTTTTTGATCGCTTGATCACCGGAGATGAAAAGTGGGTTCTTTATGATAATCCAAAACGCAAAAGGCAGTGGCTCTCTCCAAATGAATCGCCACAAAGTACTGCTAAGCCAGGTTTACACCCCAAAAAGGCCCTTTTGTGTGTTTGGTGGAGTATTCGCGGCGTTGTTCATTTTGAAGTGCTGAAACCTGGACAGACTGTGAATGCAGACCTTTACTGTGAACAATTAGATCGTGTAAATAAATCTTTAATTGAAAAGTGGCCAGCGATTGTCAACAGAAAAGGCGTTATTCTGCAAGACGATAATGCAAGACCGCACTGCGCAAGACGAACCTTGGCAAAAATTAATGAATTGGGGTGGGAGGTACTGCCTCACCCACCATACTCGCCCGATGTTGCACCATCGGATTTCCATTTATTCCGATCGCTTCAACACTTTCTAAGTGGCAAAAGATTTGCAAATTTGGATGATATTCAAAATGCCATCTCTGTATATTTTGCTCAAAAACCAATTGATTTTTATCGATCCGGCATTGAAAATTTGCACACTAGATGGCAAAAGGTTGTTGATAATGAGGGTGATTATATCATTGATTAAAAATAAAAACTCGTTAAAAATTTATGTATTTGAATTTAATGTCGGGAAACGACATTACTTTCCGGTCCCCCTAATATAATTATTTATTATATTTATTTTATATTAATATATTCATCAGTAAATTATTATATATGGAAATAATCATACAACATCTACAAAATGTCAGAATCAGATAGCAGCTGTAAAATTAAAATGACGAATTGAAGAAAAGTGATTATTATTTATTCGAATTATAATAATTGATAATATAAAGCCCCCAATTAAAACATGTAATCCACGGAATCCTGTTGCTATGTAAAAAATTGATCCAAAAATCCCATCATTTATAGAAAAAGAAGATTGTTTATATTCATTAAATTGAAGACTTATAAAAATTATACTTAATAATCATGTGTATAAAAGATAAATTTTTCTATAAATTTTATTTTCTAACAAAAGAAAATTATGCCTTAAGGTTAATGTAAATCCGAAGGAAATTAAAATGATAGAATTTAATAATGGGATATCAAATGGATTTAGTATTTTAATTGATATAGGGGGTCAATTTATACCTAGTTCAATTCTTGGGGAAATTGAGTTATGAATATATGTCCAAAAAAAAGGAAATAAAGAAAACTAGTTCAGAAATAATAAATAATAATATACTTATTCTTAATATAGAATGAATTGATTGAGAGTGAAATCCTTGAAATGTTCTTTCTCGAATGGTATCACGTCATCATAATGATAAGCAAGTAATTAATATAAATGGATTTGTTACTAATAGGGTAAAAAGTTTTGAATTTGTGAATAAAATTAATCTTATAAATCAATTTATAATATTTATAGAAGTAATTAAAGGTCATGGTCTTGGGGTAACTATGTGGTAAGGATGCGTAAATATTTTCATAATTTGATTCATTAAAATATAGGGTTAATAAAATAATAAATACGTATATTTGAATTAAGGAGACTGAAATTTCTAAAATAAATAATATGTTTTGAATTAAAATTGTAAAAGGTATCCAAATTAGAAATTTTCTAACAGTTGAGCCTAATAAAGATAGTAGAAGATGCCCTGCTAGTATATTAGCTGTTAATCGAATAGTTAATGTTCAGGGTCGAATAATGTTTCTAATTGTTTCAATTAATACTATAAAATTTATTAATATAAAGGGGGCATTTCTTGGTAATAGATGAATAAATATTTTTTTAGTATTGATAGTCCACCCAAAAATTATAAATCTAATTCATATAAATAATGATATAGATAAATTAATTGATACATGTCTTGAAGGGGTAAAAATGTATGGGAATAATCCTAAAAAATTAAAAAATAGGGTTATAAATATAAGTCTGTTAAAGATTAGTAAATTTTTAGTAAAGTTTTTTTTTGTCAAGATTTTAAATTCTGAGTGTAAAAATTTTAAATATAAGTATGTTTCAAAATGTTTGATATCGTGAATTTAGAACTCAAAATTTTATTGGGATGAAAATGAATGGCAGTGTAAGTCTAAATCAATTTAATGATAAATTATTTTTTGTCGATGGGTCAAAAATAGAAAATAAGTTTGATATCATTTATCATATATTTGTTCAATTATTCGGGTAAAATTTTTTTATTGTCAATAATTTTATTTTATTAATGTTGATAAAATAAATATTTGAAAGTATAATAATTAATAAGATTAGAATAGTTAAATATAAAGATGATCAGTGAAGGGGTATTATTTGAGGGATGAAATGTATATATATTTTCATAAGAAGGTAAGTTTTTAATTTGATTAAAAATCAAATTATATTTATTTTATTTTATGACAAAAATATTATTTTGTAATAATTTTAAAATGACAATTTAATGTTATAGATTTAACTAATTTTTATTAGGTTTATTTAATCATTAGAAGTAATTTATTACTATAATTTGATTTAAAATATCAATTCTTTTGTCACACATCTAATGATTTGATTTAATTAAATATTATATGAGTAGGTTAAAATTTAATTTTGGTTGTTAATTCAATTAATAAAGTTTGAATAATTAGTTCTTTCCACAACAATTGGCATAAATCTGTGATTAGCTCCGCAGATTTCAGAACATTGTCCGAAAAATACTCCAGGTCGATTAGTAATTAAATTTATTTGGTTAATTCGCCCTGGTACTGAGTCTATTTTTAAGCCTAAAGACGGAACAGTTCAAGAGTGAATTACGTCGTTTGATGTTGTTAATAATCGAATTAGTGTATTAGATGGAATAATTATTCGATTATCTACGTCTAGGAGACGAAAAATGTAAATATTATTTAAATCTTTATCTATATAGGAGTCAAAATTTAAATTATTAAATTCTGGGTATTCATAGGATCAATATTATTGGTGCCCAATTGATTTGATTGTTAAGTATACGGGTATTCATAGTTCATCAATAAAATATAGGGTTTTTAAAGAAGGAAGTGCAATTACTCCTAAAATTATTATTGGGAGTAAAGTTCATACAATTTCAATATGATGATTTTTAAGTAAAAATCGATTGATAAATTTATTAGTAAAAATATCTAACATAATTATTAGAGTTAATGAAGAGATTATAATTATTATAATTATTGTGAAGTTGTGAAAAAGATTTAAATTATCGGCATATGGCTAATTGGGGTCTTGGAAATTAATTATTTTTCAATGGGACATTTTCAATAAAAATATTAAATTTTATAAATGAATCTTAAATTCATGCACTAATCTGCCATATTAAGATTTGTTTTTAATAATTAGAGGAATAGAGAGGAATGAGTGGTCTTTTGGGGAAAAGTTTTGGGGTCATTCTAGTGATGATTGATTAAATTTAAATATAGCTAGACGTTTAGTTATAAATCTCTCCAATATAATAAACAAGAGTAAAATTATTCTTTTGAATGAAATTATTGAGCCAATAGATGATAATAAATTTTCACAGTAGTAGGAATCCGGGTAATCTGAATAACGTCGAGGTATTCCTATCATTCCTAAAAAATGCTGATGGAAAAAAGTTATATTTACCCCAATAAATATTATATAAAATTGAGTTTTAAGATAAAATTGATTTAGGGTAAATCCTGTGAATAAAGGGAATCAATGAATTAATGAAGCAATAATAGAAAATATTGCTCCTATTGACAGTACATAGTGGAAATGAGAGACAACATAGTATGTATCATGTAGTATAATATCAATAGATGAGTTTGATAATATAATTCCTGTTAATCCTCCCATTGTAAATAAAAAAATAAAGCCAAATTATCAAATAAGAGAAGGATTAATAATAAGTTTTGACCCGTAGTACGTAGCTAGTCATCTAAATACTTTGATTCCTGTGGGAATTGCAATGATTATAGTTGCCCAAGTGAAATAAGCTCGTGTGTCTACATCAAAGCCTACTGTGAATATGTGATGTGCTCACACAATAAATCCTAGAAATCCAATTCCGAGTATTGCATAAACTATCCCTAGGTTCCCAAAAGTTTACTTTTTCCCTCTTTCATTGAAAATGATATGGGAGATTAATCCAAACCCGGGTAAAATTAAAATATAGACTTCAGGATGCTCAAAAAATCAAAATAAATGTTGAAATAAAATTGGGTCCCCTCCCCCAGTAGGATCAAAAAAGGAAGTATTTAAATTTCGGGCTGTTAATAACATAGTAATAGCTCCGGCTAATACAGGTAGTGAGAGAAGAAGCAAAATTGTAGTAATTAATACTGACCAAGCAAATAAGGATATTTGATCGAATTTTAAAGCATTATTTTTTATTTTAAGAATTGTAACAACAAAATTAATTGATCCTATAATTGAAGAGATACCTGCAATATGCAAAGAAAAAATTGTTAAATCTATAGATGAAGATGGGTGATAAAGATTTGATGACAAAGGAGGGTAGATTGTTCATCCAGTTCCCGAGCCTGGGAATAATAGTGTTGTAAGAATTAAAAGTAATAATGAAGGGGGGATTAGTCACAATCTTATATTATTTATTCGGGGAAATGCTGTATCAGGGGATCCAATTATTAAGGGAATTATTCAGTTCCCGAATCCTCCGATTATAAATGGTAAAACTATAAAAAAAATTATTACAAAAGCATGTGATGTTACAATTGAGTTATAAATTTGGTCGATATTAATTCAAGTTCCTGGCCTATTTAATTCTATTCGAATTAGTATCCTTAAAGAAGAATCAATTATACCAGATCATATAGCTGATATGAAATATAATATCCCAATATTTCTGTGATTTGTTGAATACATATATTAATTATGCTAAAAATTAATATAACCAGTAGATCATAAATATAAATATAAATATTAAAAAAGTTATAAATAGATAATAGTTTAGAAAATTAAGGTTAATTTAGTTATATATTTTTTATTTAATTGAAGGGAAAAAATATAAGAAGGATATATTTAAATAATTTCATGATGTAATTAATCTTATAAAAAGATATACAATTATTAAAAGTATAAATTTTATTCTTGAATTTATTAATGTTTCTAGGACGATTCATTTCAGTATAAAGAGTGCTATAGGTGGGAAATTTGTGTCCATAATAATTATTCAGTATAAAATAATTTTTCTTTTATTAGAGGTTAATATATTAAATAAGGAAGAAGAACTAATCTGTATTATTTTAAATATAAAAATTAAAATTGAAGAAATTATTGAATATAAAATGAAATATGTTAAAAATGTATTTTTGTCAATTATTAATAAAATAACTATAATAGATGTTTGTATAACAGATGAATATCCTATAATTATTTTGATTGATTTTTTATTTAAGCAAATGATAGGGGCAATAATTACAATAATTAGGCAAATGAAATAAATTTCATTATTAAATTTTAATACGAGTTCTATAATAATTATAGGGATTAATTTTATTAAAGTTATTATAAAGAATAGATTAATTCAATTTAATGAATAAATTAAAGAAATGAATCGACCATTTAAAGAGTACATCCCAATTTTTAAAATAAATGATTAAAAAATAATTATTATAAATAAATAATTATCTTTATTTCCGATTCTGTGTAAATTATTATATACAGTAAATATGATAAAGAAAATTCTTCTGGAAGCTAAAGAGATTAAAAAATACATTAAATATGTATTTAGAGTATTAGTGTATAATTTAACTATAGCTCAAATGATTTATAATAGAAATTATAACTATTACAATAATTTAATCGTAACGGAGAAACGAAGGAACGAAGGAAGAAACGGAGAAACGAAGAGAGAAACGGAGAAACGAAGAAAGAAACGGAGAAACGAAGAAAGAAACGGAGAAACGAAGAAAGAAACGGAGAAAAGAAGAAAGAAACGGAGAAACGAACAAAGAAACGGAGAAACGATGAAAGAAACGGAGAAACGAACAAAGAAACAAAGAAACGGAGAAACAAACAAAGAATCGGAGAAACGAACAACGAAACGGAGAAACGAAGAAACAAAGGGCGAAACGGAGAAATAAATGGGGACACGAACAAAGAAATGGAGAAACGAACAAAGAAACGGAGAGACGAAGAAAGAAACGGAGAAACAGAGAAATAAATGGAGAAACGATGAATGAAACGGAGAATCGGAGAAATAAATGGAGAAACGAAGAGAAAACGGTGAAACGGAGAAACGGAGAAATGGAAAAACCGAGAAACGGAGAAACGGCGAAACCGAGAAACGGAGAAACCGAGAGACGGAGAAACGGAGAAACCGAGAAACGGAGAAACGGAGATACGAAGAAACGGAGAAACGGAGAAACGGAGAAACGGAGAAACGGAGAAACGGAGAAACGGAGAAACGGAGAAACGGAGAAACGGAGAAACCGAGAAACCGAGAAACGGAGAAACCGAGAAACGGTGAAAAGGAGAAACGGAGAAACCGAGAATCGGAGAAACCAAGAAACGGAGAAACCGAGAAACGGAGAAACCAAGAAACGGAGAAACCGAGAAACGGAGAAACGGAGAAACCGAGAAACGGAGAAACCGAGAAACGGAGAAACGGGGAAACCGAGAAACGGAGAAACCGAGAAACGGAGAAAAGGAGAAACGGAGAAACCGAGAATCGGAGAAACCAAGAAACGGAGAAACCGAGAAACGGAGAAACGAAGAAACGGAGAAACCGAGAAACGGAGAAACGGAGAAACCGAGAAACGGAGAAACCCAGAAACGGAGAAACGGGGAAACCGAGAAACAGAGAAACGGAGAAACCGAGAAACGGTGAAACGGAGAAACGGAGAAACGTTTCTTTGTTCATTTCTCCGTTTCTTTGTTCGTTTCTCCGTTTCTCCGTTTCTTTCTTCGTTTCTCCGTTTCATTCTTCGTTTCGCCGTTTCTTTCTTCGTTTCTCCGTTTCTTCGTTCGTTTCTCAGTTTCTTTCTTTGTTTCTCCGTTTCTTTCTTCATTTCTCCGTTTATTTCTTCGTTTCTACGTACATTCTTCGTTTCTGCATTTGACTGTTCGTTTCTCTGTTGCTTTCTTCGTTTCTCCGTTTCTTTCTTCGTTTCTCCGTTTCTTTGTTCGTTTCTCCGTTTCTTTCTTCGTTTCTCCGTTTCTTTGTTCGTTTCTCCGTTTCATTCTCCGTTTCTCGGTCTATTTCTTCGTTACTCCGGTTCTTTCTTCGTTTCTCCGTTTCTTTCTTCGTTCCTCCGTTTCTTTGTTCGTTTCTCCGTTTCTTTCTTCGTTTCTCCGTTTCTTTCTTCGTTTCTCCGTTTCTTTCTTCGTGTCTCCGTTTCTATCTTCGTTTCTCCGCTTCTTTGTTTGTTTCTCCGTTTCTTTCTTCGTTTCTACGTTTCTTTCTTCGTTTCTCCGTTTCTTTCTTCATTTCTCCGTCTCTTTGTTCGTTTCTCCGTTTCATTGATGGTTTCTCCGCTTCTTTCTCCGTTTCTCGGTTTATTTCTTCGTGTCTCCATTTTATTTCTCCGATTCTCCGTTTCTTTCTTCGTTTCTTCGTTTCTTTCTTCGTTTTTCCTTTTCTTTGTTCGTTTCCCCGTTTCTTTGTTCGTTTCTCCGTTTCTTTCTACGTATCTCCGTCTTTTTCTTCGTTTCTCAGTTTCTTTCTTCGTTTCTCCGTTTCTTTCTTCATATCTCCGTTTCTTTCTTCGTTTCTCCATTTCTTTCTTAGATTCTCGTTCGTTTCTTCGTTTCTTTCTTCGTTACTCCGTTTCTTCCTTCGTTTCTCCGTTTCTTTGTTCGATTCTCCCATTCTTTGTTCGTTTCTCCGTTTCTTTGTTCGTTTCTCCGTTTCTTTCTCCGTTTCTCGGTCTATTTCTTCGTTTCTCCATTTATTTCTCCGTTTCTTTCTTCGTTTCTCCGTTCCTTTCTTTTTTTCTCCGTTTCCTTCCTCATTTCTCCGTTCATTTCTTCGTTTCTCCGTTTCATTCTTCGTTTCTCCGTTTCTTTGTTCGTATCTCCGTTTCTTTCTACGTATCTCCGTCTTTTTCTTCGTTTCTCCGTTTCTTTCTTCGTTTCTGCGTTTCTTTCTTCGTTTCTCCGTTTATTTCTTCGTTTCTCCATTTATTTCTCCGTTCCTCCGTTTCTTTCTTCGTTTCTCCGTTTCTTTTTTCGATTCTCCATTTCTTTCTTCGTTTCTGAGTTTCTTTGTTCGTTTCTCTGTTTCTTTCTTCGTTTCTCTGTTTCTTTCTCCGTTTCTTCGTTTCTTTCTTCGTTTCTCCGTTTATTTCTTCGTTTCTCCGTTTCTTTCATCGTTTCTCCGTTTCTTTCTTCGTTCCTCCGTTCATTTCTTCGTTTCTCCACTTATTTCTCCGTTTCTCCATTTCCTTGTTAGTTTCTCCGTTTATTTCTTCGTTTCTCCATTTATTTCTCCGTTTTGTTCTTCGTTTCTCCGTTTCGTTCTTCGTTTCTCCGATTCTTTCTTCGTTTCTGCGTTTCTTTCTTCGTTTCTCCGTTTCTTTGTTCGTTTCTGCGTTTCTTTCTTCGTTTCTCCCTTTCTTTCTTCGTTTCTCCGTTTCTTTCATCGTTTCTCCGTTTATTTCTTCATTTCTCCATTTATTTCTCAGTTTCTCCGTTTCTTTCTTCGTTTCTCCGTTTCTTTCTTCGTTTCTCCGTTTATTTTTCGTTTCTCGAACTATATCTCCGTTTCTCCGCTTCTTTCTTCGTTTCTCCGTTTCTTTCTTCGTTTCTGCGTTTCTTTCTTCGTTTCTCCGTTTCTTTCTTCGTTTCTCCATTTCTTTCTTCGTTTCTTTGTTCGTTTCTCCGTCTCTTTCTTCGTTTCTCCGTTTCATTCTTCGTTTCTCCGTTTCTTTCTTCGTTTCTGCGTTTCTTTCTTCGTTTCTCCGTTTCTTTCTTCGTTTCTCCATTTCTTTCTTCGTTTCTCCGTTTCTTTGTTCGTTTCTCCGTCTCTTTCTTCGTATCTCCGTTTCTTTCTTCGTTTCTCCGTTTCTTTCTTCGTTTCACCGTTTCTTTCTTCATTTCTCCGTTTATTTCTTCGTTCCTCCATTTATTTCTCCGTTTCTCCGTTTCTTTCTTCGTTTCTCCGTTTCTCTGTTCGTTTCTCCGTTTCTTTGTTCGTTTCTCCGTTTCTTTCTTCGTTTCTCCGTTTCTTTGTTCGTTTCTCCGTTTCTTTGTTCGTTTCCCCGTTTCTTTCTCTGTTTCTCGGTCTATTTCTTCGTTTCTCCATTTACTTCTCCGATTCTCCGTTTCTTTCTTCATTTCTCAGTTTCTTTCTTCGTTTCTCCGTTTCTTTCTTCGTTTCTCCGTTTCATTCTACGTTTCTCCGTTTATTTCTTCGTTTCTCCATTTATTTCTCCGTTCCTCCGTTTCTTTCATCGTTTCTCCGTTACTTTCTTCGTTTCTCCGTTTCTTTCTTCGTTTCTCCGTTTGTTTCTTCGTTTCTCCGTTTCCTTCTTCGTTCCTCCGTTTATTTCTTCGTTTCTCCATTTATTTCTCCGTTCCTCCGTTTCATTCTTCGTTTCTCCGTTTCTTTGTTCGTTTCTCCGTTTCTTTGTTCGTTTCTCCGTTTCTTTGTTCGTTTCTCCGTTTCTTTCTTCGTTTCTCCGTTTCTTTCTTCGTTTCTCCGTTTCTTTCTTCGTTTCTCCGTTTGTTTCTTCGTTTCTCCGTTTCCTTCTTCGTTCCTCCGTTTATTTCTTCGTTTCTCCATTTATTTCTCCGTTCCTCCGTTTCTTTCTTCGTTCCTCCGTTTCTTTTTTCGATTCTGCGTATCTTTGTTCGTTTCTCCGTTTCTTTGTTCGTTTCTCCGTTTCTTTCTTCGTATCTCCGTTTCTTCGTTCGTTTCTCCACTTCTTTCTCCGTTTCTGAGTCTCTTTGTTCGTTTCTCTGTTTCTTTCTTCGTTTCTCTGTTTCTTTCTCCGTTTCTTCGTTTCTTTCTTCGTTTTCTCCGTTTATTTCTTCGTTTCTCCGTTTCTTTTTTCGTTTCTCCGTTTCATTCTTCGTTTCTCGGTCTATTTCTTCGTTCCTCCGTTTCATTCTTCGTTTCTCCGTTTCTTTGTTCGTTTCTCCGTTTCTTTGTTCGTTTCTCCGTTTCTTTGTTCGTTTCTCCGTTTCTTTGTTCGTTTCTCCGTTTCTTTCTTCGTTTCTCCGTTTGTTTCTTCGTTTCTCCGTTTCCTTCTTCGTTCCTCCGTTTATTTCTTCGTTTCTCCATTTATTTCTCCGTTCCTCCGCTTCATTCTTCGTTTCTCCGTTTCTTTCTTCGTCTCTCCGTTTCTTTCTTCGTTTCTCCGTTTCTTTCTTCGTTTCTCCGTTTCTTTCATCGTTTCTCCGTTTATTTCTTCGTTTCTCCATTTATTTCTCCGTTCCTCCGTTTCTTTCTTCGTTCCTCCGTTTCTTTTTTCGATTCTCCGTATCTTTCTTCGTTTCTCCGTTTCTTTGTTCGTTTCTCCGTTTATTTCTTCGTTTCTCCGTTTCTTTCATCGTTTCTCCGTTTCTTTCATCGTTTCTCCGTTTCTTTCTTCGTTTCTCCGTTTGTTTCTTCGTTTCTCCATTTATTTCTCCGTTTCTTTCTTCGTTTCTCCGTTTCATTCTTCGTTTCTCCGATTCTTTCTTCGTTTCTGCGTTTCTTTCTTCGTTTCTCCGTTTCTTTGTTCGTATCTCCATTTATTTCTCCGTTCCTCCGTTTCTTTCTTCGATTCTCCGTTTCTTTTTTCGATTCTCCGTTTCTTTCTTCGTTTCTCCGTTTCTTTGTTCGTTTCTCCGTTTCTTTCTTCGTTTCTCCGTTTCTTTCTTCGTTTCTCCGTTTATTTTTCGTTTCTCCATTTATATCTCCGTTTCTCCGCTTCTTTCTTCGTTTCTGCGTTTCTTTGTTCGTTTCTCCGTTCCTTTGTTCGTATCTCCATTTATTTCTCCGTTCCTCCGTTTCTTTCTTCGATTCTCCGTTTCTTTTTTCGATTCTCCGTTTCTTTCTTCGTTTCTCCGTTTCTTTGTTCGTTTCTCCGTTTCTTTCTTCGTTTCTCCGTTTCTTCGTTCGTTTCTCCATTTCTTTCTTCGTTGCTGAGTTTCTTTGTTCGTTTCTCTATTTCTCTCTTCGTTTCTCTGTTTCTTTCTTCGTTCCTCCGTTCATTTCTTCGTTTCTCCATTTATTTCTCCGTGTCTCCGTTTCCTTGTTAGTTTCTCCGTTTATTTCTTCGTTTCTCCATTTATTTCTCCGTTTCATTCTTCGTTTCTCCGATTCTTTCTTCGTTTCTGCGTTTCTTTCTTCGTTTCTCCGTTTCTTTCTTCATTTCTCCGTTTCTTTGTTCGTTTCTCCGTCTCTTTGTTCGTTTCTCCGTCTCTTTCTTCGTTTCTCCGTTTCATTCTTCGTTTCTCCGTTTCTTTCTTCGTTTCTCCGTTTCTTTCTTCGTTTCTCCATTTACTTCTCCGATTCTCCGTTTCTTTCTTCATTTCTCAGTTTCTTTCTGCGTTTCTCCGTTTCTTTCATCGTTTCTCCGTTTCCTTGTTAGTTTCTCCGTTTATTTCTTCGTTTCTCCATTTATTTCTCCGTTTCTTTCTTCGTTTCTCCGTTCCTTCCTTTTTTTCTCCGTTTCCTTCCTCATTTCTCCGCTCATTTCTTCGTTTCTCCGTTTCATTCTTCGTTTCTGCGTTTCTTTGTTCGTATCTCCGTTTCTTTCTACGTATCACCGTCTTTTTCTTCGTTTCTCCGTTTCTTTCTTCGTTTCTGCGTTTCTTTCTTCGTTTCTCCGTTTATTTCTTCGTTTCTCCATTTATTTCTCCGTTCCTCCGTTTCTTTCTTCGTTTCTCCGTTTCTTTTTTCGATTCTCCGTTTCTTTCTTCGTTTCTCCGTTTCTTTGTTCGTTTCTCCGTTTCTTCGTTCGTTTCTCCACTTCTTTCTCCGTTTCTGAGTTTCTTTGTTCGTTTCTCTGTTTCTTTCTTCGTTTCTCTGTTTCTTTCTCCGTTTCTTCGTTTCTTTCTTCGTTTCTCCGTTTATTTCTTCGTTTCTCCGTTTCTTTCATCGTTTCTCCGTTTCTTTCATCGTTTCTCCGTTTCTTTCTTCGTTTCTCCGTTTATTTCTTCGTTTCTCCATTTATTTCTCCGTTTCTTTCTTCGTTTCTCCGTTTCATTCTTCGTTTCTCCGATTCTTTCTTCGTTTCTGCGTTTCTTTCTTCGTTTCTCCGTTTCTTTGTTCGTTTCTGCGTTTCTTTCTTCGTTTCTCCGTTTCATTCTTCGTTTCTCCGTTTCTTTCATCCTTTCTCCGTTTATTTCTTCATTTCTCCATTTGTTTCTCCGTTTCTCCGTTTCTTTCTTCGTTTCTCCGTTTCTTTCTTCGTTTCTCCGTTTCTTTCTTCGTTTCTCCGTATCTTTCATCGTTTCTCCGTTTATTTCTTCATTTCTCCATTTATTTCTCAGTTACTCCGTTTCTTTCTTCGTTCCTCCGTTTCTTTTTTCGATTCTCCGTTTCTTTCTTCGTTTCTCCGTTTCTTTGTTCGTTTCTCCGTCTCTTTCTTCGTTTCTCCGTTTCATTCTTCGTTTCTCCGTTTCTTTCTTCGTTTCTCCGTTTCTTTCTTCGTTTCTCCATTTACTTCTCCGATTCTCCGTTTCTTTCTTCATTTCTCAGTTTCTTTCTGCGTTTCTCCGTTTCTTTCATCGTTTCTCCGTTTCCTTGTTAGTTTCTCCGTTTATTTCTTCGTTTCTCCATTTATTTCTCCGTTTCTTTCTTCGTTTCTCCGTTCCTTCCTTTTTTTCTCCGTTTCCTTCCTCATTTCTCCGCTCATTTCTTCGTTTCTCCGTTTCATTCTTCGTTTCTGCGTTTCTTTGTTCGTATCTCCGTTTCTTTCTACGTATCACCGTCTTTTTCTTCGTTTCTCCGTTTCTTTCTTCGTTTCTGCGTTTCTTTCTTCGTTTCTCCGTTTATTTCTTCGTTTCTCCATTTATTTCTCCGTTCCTCCGTTTCTTTCTTCGTTTCTCCGTTTCTTTTTTCGATTCTCCGTTTCTTTCTTCGTTTCTCCGTTTCTTTGTTCGTTTCTCCGTTTCTTTCTTCGTTTCTCCGTTTCTTCGTTCGTTTCTCCATTTCTTTCTTCGTTTCTGAGTTTCTTTGTTCGTTTCTCCGTTTCTTTCCTCGTTTCTCCGTTTCTTTCTTCGTTTCTCCGTTTCTTTCATCGTTTCTCCGTTTATTTCTTCGTTTCTCCATTTATTTCTCCGTTCCTCCGTTTCTTTCTTCGTTCCTCCGTTTCTTTTTTCGATTCTCCGTATCTTTCTTCGTTTCTCCGTTTCTTTGTTCGTTTCTCCGTTTCTTTCTTCGTATCTCCGTTTCTTCGTTCGTTTCTCCACTTCTTTCTCCGTTTCTGAGTTTCTTTGTTCGTTTCTCTGTTTCTTTCTTCGTTTCTCTGTTTCTTTCTCCGTTTCTTCGTTTCTTTCTTCGTTTCTCCGTTTATTTCTTCGTTTCTCCGTTTCTTTCATCGTTTCTCCGTTTCTTTCATCGTTTCTCCGTTTCTTTCTTCGTTTCTCCGTTTATTTCTTCGTTTCTCCATTTATTTCTCCGTTTCTTTCTTCGTTTCTCCGTTTCATTCTTCGTTTCTCCGATTCTTTCTTCGTTTCTGCGTTTCTTTGTTCGTTTCTCCGTTCCTTTGTTCGTATCTCCATTTATTTCTCCGTTCCTCCGTTTCTTTCTTCGTTTCTCCGTTTCTTTTTTCGATTCTCCGTTTCTTTGTTCGTTTCTCCGTTTCTTTGATCGTTTCTCCGTTTCTTTCTTCGTTTCTTCGTTTCTTCGTTCGTTTCTCCATTTCTTTCTTCGTTTCTGAGTTTCTTTGTTCGTTTCTCTATTTCTCTCTTCGTTTCTCTGTTTCTTTCTTCGTTCCTCCGTTCATTTCTTCGTTTCTCCATTTATTTCTCCGTGTCTCCGTTTCCTTCTTAGTTTCTACGTTTATTTCTTCGTTTCTCCATTTGTTTCTCCGTTTCATTCTTCGTTTCTCCGTTTCATTCTTCGTTTCTCCGATTCTTTCTTCGTTTCGGCGTTTCTTTCTTCGTTTCTCCGATTCTTTGTTCGTTTCTGCGTTTCTTTCTTCGTTTCTCCATTTATTTCTCCGTTTCATTCTTCGTTTCTCCGTTTCATTCTTCGTTTCTCCGATTCTTTCTTCGTTTCGGCGTTTCTTTCTTCGTTTCTCCGATTCTTTGTTCGTTTCTGCGTTTCTTTCTTCGTTTCTCCCTTTCTTTCTTCGTTTCTCCGTTTCTTTCATCGTTTCTCCGTTTATTTCTTCATTTCTCCATTTATTTCTCAGTTTCTCCGTTTCTTTCTTCGTTTCTCCGTTTCTTTCTTCGTTTCTCCGTTTATTTTTCGTTTCTCCATTTATATCTCCGTTTCTCCGTTTCATTCTTCGTTTCTCCGTTTCTTTCTTCGTTTCTCCGTTTCTTTGTTCGCCTCTCCGATTCTTTCTTCGTTTCTTCGTTTCTTTGTTCGTTTCCCCGTTTCTTTCTCCGTTTCTCGGTCTATTTCTTCGTTTCTCCATTTACTTCTCCGATTCTCCGTTTCTTTCTTCATTTCTCAGTTTCTTTCTTCGTTTCTCCGTTTCTTTCTTCGTTTCTCCGTTTCATTCTACGTTTCTCCGTTTATTTCTTCGTTTCTCCATTTATTTTTCCGCTCCTCCGTTTCTTTCATCGTTTCTCCGTTTCTTTCTTCGTTTCTCCGTTTCTTTCTTCGTTTCTCCGTTTCTTTCTTCGTTTCTCCGTTTCCTCCTTCGTTCCTCCGTTTATTTCTTCGTTTCTCCATTTATTTCTCCGTTCCTCCGTTTCATTCTTCGTTTCTCCGTTTCTTTGTTCGTTTCTCCGTTTCTTTGTTCGTTTCTCCGTTTCTTTGTTCGTTTCTCCGTTTCTTCGTTCGTTTCTCCATTTCTTTCTTCGTTTCTCCGTTTCTTTCTTCGTTTCTCCGTTTATTTCTTCGTTTCTCCATTTATTACTCCGTTCCTCCGTTTCTTTCTTCGTTTCTCCGTTTCTTTCTTCGTTTCTCCGTTTCTTTGTTCGTTTCTCCGTTTCTTTCTCCGTTTCTCGGTTTACTTCTTCGTTTCTTCGTTTCTCCGTTTCTTTCATCGTTTCTCCGTTACTTTCTTCGTTTCTCCGTTTCTTTCTTCGTTTCTCCGTTTGTTTCTTCGTTTCTCCGTTTCCTTCTTCGTTCCTCCGTTTATTTCTTCGTTCCTCCGTTTATTTCTTCGTTTCTCCATTTATTTCTCCGTTCCTCCGTTTCATTCTTCGTTTCTCCGTTTCTTTCTTCGTTTCTCCGTTTCTTTCTTCGTTTCTCCGTTTCTTTCTTCGTTTCTCCGTATCTTTCATCGTTTCTCCGTTTATTTCTTCACTTCTCCATTTATTTCTCAGTTACTCCGTTTCTTTCTTCGTTCCTCCGTTTCTTTTTTCGATTCTCCGTTTCTTTCTTCGTTTCTCCGTTTCTTTGTTCGTTTCTCCGTTTCATTCTTCGTTTCTCCGTTTCTTCGTTCGTTTCTCCACTTCTTTCTCCGTTTCTGAGTTTCTCTGTTCGTTTCTCTGTTTCTTTCTTCGTTTCTCTGATTCTTTCTCCGTTTCTTCGTTTCTTTCTTCGTTTCTCCGTTTATTTCTTCGTTTCTCCGTTTCTTTCATCGTTTCTCCGTTTCTTTCATCGTTTCTCCGTTTCTTTCTTCGTTTCTCCGTTTTTTTTCTTCGTTTCTCCATTTATTTCTCCGTTTCTTTCTTCGTTTCTCCGTTTCATTCTTCGTTTCTCCGATTCTTTCTTCGTTTCTGCGTTTCTTTCTTCGTTTCTCCGTTTCTTTGTTCGTTTCTGCGTTTCTTTCTTCGTTTCTCCGTTTCATTCTTCGTTTCTCCGTTTCTTTCATCCTTTCTCCGTTTATTTCTTCATTTCTCCATTTGTTTCTCCGTTTCTCCGTTTCTTTCTTCGTTTCTCCGTTTCTTTCTTCGTTTCTCCGTTTATTTTTCGTTTCTCCATTTATATCTCCGTTTCTCCGCTTCTTTCTTCATTTCTCCGTCTCTTTGTTCGTTTCTCCGTTTCATTGATGGTTTCTCCGTTTCTTTCTCCGTTTCTCGGTTTATTTCTTCGTGTCTCCATTTATTTCTCCGATTCTCCGTTTCTTTCTTCGTTTCTTCGTTTCTTTCTTCGTTTTTCCTTTTCTTTGTTCGTTTCCCCGTTTCTTTGTTCGTTTCTCCGTTTCTTTCTACGTATCTCCGTCTTTTTCTTCGTTTCTCAGTTTCTTTCTTCGTTTCTCCGTTTCTTTCTTCATATCTCCGTTTCTTTCTTCGTTTCTCCATTTCTTTCTTAGATTCTCGTTCGTTTCTTCGTTTCTTTCTTCGTTACTCCGTTTCTTCCTTCGTTTCTCCGTTTCTTTGTTCGATTCTCCCATTCTTTCTTCGTTTCTCCGTTTCTTTGTTCGTTTCTCCGTTTCTTTCTCCGTTTCTCGGTCTATTTCTTCGTTTCTCCATTTATTTCTCCGTTTCTTTCTTCGTTTCTCCGTTCCTTTCTTTTTTTCTCCGTTTCCTTCCTCATTTCTCCGTTCATTTCGTCGTTTCTCCGTTTCATTCTTCGTTTCTCCGTTTCTTTGTTCGTATCTCCGTTTCTTTCTACGTATCTCCGTCTTTTTCTTCGTTTCTCCGTTTCTTTCTTCGTTTCTGCGTTTCTTTCTTCGTTTCTCCGTTTATTTCTTCGTTTCTCCATTTATTTCTCCGTTCCTCCGTTTCTTTCTTCGTTTCTCCGTTTCTTTTTTCGATTCTCCGTTTCTTTCTTCGTTTCTCCGTTTCTTTGTTCGTTTCTCCGTTTCTTTCTTCGTTTCTCCGTTTCTTCGTTCGTTTCTCCATTTCTTTCTTCGTTTCTGAGTTTCTTTGTTCGTTTCTCTGTTTCTTTCTTCGTTTCTCTGTTTCTTTCTCCGTTTCTTCGTTTCTTTCTTCGTTTCTCCGTTTATTTCTTCGTTTCTCCGTTTCTTTCATCGTTTCTCCGTTTCTTTCTTCGTTCCTCCGTTCATTTCTTCGTTTCTCCACTTATTTCTCCGTTTCTCCATTTCCTTGTTAGTTTCTCCGTTTATTTCTTCGTTTCTCCATTTATTTCTCCGTTTTGTTCTTCGTTTCTCCGTTTCGTTCTTCGTTTCTCCGATTCTTTCTTCGTTTCTGCGTTTCTTTCTTCGTTTCTCCGTTTCTTTGTTCGTTTCTGCGTTTCTTTCTTCGTTTCTCCCTTTCTTTCTTCGTTTCTCCGTTTCTTTCATCGTTTCTCCGTTTATTTCTTCATTTCTCCATTTATTTCTCAGTTTCTCCGTTTCTTTCTTCGTTTCTCCGTTTCTTTCTTCGTTTCTCCGTTTATTTTTCGTTTCTCGAATTATATCTCCGTTTCTCCGCTTCTTTCTTCGTTTCTCCGTTTCTTTCTTCGTTTCTGCGTTTCTTTCTTCGTTTCTCCGTTTCTTTCTTCGTTTCTCCATTTCTTTCTTCGTTTCTTTGTTCGTTTCTCCGTCTCTTTCTTCGTTTCTCCGTTTCATTCTTCGTTTCTCCGTTTCTTTCTTCGTTCCTCCATTTATTTCTCCGTTTCTCCGTTTCTTTCTTCGTTTCTCCGTTTCTCTGTTCGTTTCTCCGTTTCTTTGTTCGTTTCTCCGTTTCTTTCTTCGTTTCTCCGTTTCTTTGTTCGTTTCTCCGTTTCTTTGTTCGTTTCCCCGTTTCTTTCTCTGTTTCTCGGTCTATTTCTTCGTTTCTCCATTTACTTCTCCGATTCTCCGTTTCTTTCTTCATTTCTCAGTTTCTTTCTTCGTTTCTCCGTTTCTTTCTTCGTTTCTCCGTTTCATTCTACGTTTCTCCGTTTATTTCTTCGTTTCTCCATTTATTTCTCCGTTCCTCCGTTTCTTTCATCGTTTCTCCGTTACTTTCTTCGTTTCTCCGTTTCTTTCTTCGTTTCTCCGTTTGTTTCTTCGTTTCTCCGTTTCCTTCTTCGTTCCTCCGTTTATTTCTTCGTTTCTCCATTTATTTCTCCGTTCCTCCGTTTCATTCTTCGTTTCTCCGTTTCTTTGTTCGTTTCTCCGATTCTTTCTTCGTTTCTCCGTTTCTTTGTTCGTTTCTCCGTTTCTTTCTTCGTTTCTCCGTTTCTTTCTTCGTTTCTCCGTTTCTTTCTTCGTTTCTCCGTTTGTTTCTTCGTTTCTCCGTTTCCTTCTTCGTTCCTCCGTTTATTTCTCCGTTTCTCCATTTATTTCTCCGTTCCTCCGTTTCTTTCTTCGTTCCTCCGTTTCTTTTTTCGATTCTCCGTATCTTTGTTCGTTTCTCCGTTTCTTTGTTCGTTTCTCCGTTTCTTTCTTCGTATCTCCGTTTCTTCGTTCGTTTCTCCACTTCTTTCTCCGTTTCTGAGCTTCTTTGTTCGTTTCTCTGTTTCTTTCTTCGTTTCTCTGTTTCTTTCTCCGTTTCTTCGTTTCTTTCTTCGTTTCTCCGTTTATTTCTTCGTTTCTCCGTTTCTTTTTTCGTTTCTCCGTTTCATTCTTCGTTTCTCGGTCTATTTCTTCGTTCCTCCGTTTCATTCTTCGTTTCTCCGTTTCTTTGTTCGTTTCTCCGTTTCTTTGTTCGTTTCTCCGTTTCTTTGTTCCTTTCTCCGTTTCTTTCTTCGTTTCTCCGTTTCTTTCTTCGTTTCTCCGTTTGTTTCTTCGTTTCTCCGTTTCCTTCTTCGTTCCTCCGTTTATTTCTTCGTTTCTCCATTTATTTCTCCGTTCCTCCGCTTCATTCTTCGTTTCTCCGTTTCTTTCTTCGTCTCTCCGTTTCTTTCTTCGTTTCTCCGTTTCTTTCTTCGTTTCTCCGTTTCTTTCATCGTTTCTCCGTTTATTTCTTCGTTTCTCCATTTATTTCTCCGTTCCTCCGTTTCTTTCTTCGTTCCTCCGTTTCTTTTTTCGATTCTCCGTATCTTTCTTCGTTTCTCCGTTTCTTTGTTCGTTTCTCCGTTTCTTTCTTCGTATCTCCGTTTCTTCGTTCGTTTCTCCACTTCTTTCTCCGTTTCTGAGTTTCTTTGTTCGTTTCTCTGTTTCTTTCTTCGTTTCTCTGTTTCTTTCTCCGTTTCTTCGTTTCTTTCTTCGTTTCTCCGTTTATTTCTTCGTTTCTCCGTTTCTTTCATCGTTTCTCCGTTTCTTTCATCGTTTCTCCGTTTCTTTCTTCGTTTCTCCGTTTATTTCTTCGTTTCTCCATTTATTTCTCCGTTTCTTTCTTCGTTTCTCCGTTTCATTCTTCGTTTCTCCGATTCTTTCTTCGTTTCTGCGTTTCTTTCTTCGCTTCTCCGTTTCTTTGTTCATTTCTGCGTTTCTTTCTTCGTTTCTCCGTTTCATTCTTCGTTTCTCCGTTTCTTTCATCGTTTCTCCGTTTATTTCTTCATTTCTCCATTTATATCTCCGTTTCTCCGATTCTTTCTTCGTTTCTCCGTTTCTTTCTTCGTTTCTCCGTTTATTTTTCGTTTCTCCATTTATATCTCCATTTCTCCGCTTCTTTCTTCGTTTCTGCGTTTCTTTGTTCGTTTCTCCGTTCCTTTGTTCGTATCTCCATTTATTTCTCCGTTCCTCCGTTTCTTTCTTCGTTTCTCCGTTTCTTTTTTCGATTCTCCGTTTCTTTGTTCGTTTCTCCGTTTCTTTGATCGTTTCTCCGTTTCTTTCTTCGTTTCTCCGTTTCTTCGTTCGTTTCTCCATTTCTTTCTTCGTTTCTGAGTTTCTTTGTTCGTTTCTCTATTTCTCTCTTCGTTTCTCTGTTTCTTTCTTCGTTCCTCCGTTCATTTCTTCGTTTCTCCATTTATTTCTCCGTGTCTCCGTTTCCTTCTTAGTTTCTCCGTTTATTTCTTCGTTTCTCCATTTATTTCTCCGTTTCATTCTTCGTTTCTCCGTTTCATTCTTCGTTTCTCCGATTCTTTCTTCGTTTCGGCGTTTCTTTCTTCGTTTCTCCGATTCTTTGTTCGTTTCTGCGTTTCTCTCTTCGTTTCTCCCTTTCTTTCTTCGTTTCTCCGTTTCTTTCATCGTTTCTCCGTTTATTTCTTCATTTCTCCATTTATTTCTCAGTTTCTCCGTTTCTTTCTTCGTTTCTCCGTTTCTTTCTTCGTTTCTCCGTTTATTTTTCGTTTCTCCATTTATATCTCCGTTTCTCCGTTTCATTCTTCGTTTCTCCGTTTCTTTCTTCGTTTCTCCGTTTCTTTGTTCGCCTCTCCGATTCTTTCTTCGTTTCTTCGTTTCTTTGTTCGTTTCCCCGTTTCTTTCTCCGTTTCTCGGTCTATTTCTTCGTTTCTCCATTTACTTCTCCGATTCTCCGTTTCTTTCTTCATTTCTCAGTTTCTTTCTTCGTTTCTCCGTTTCTTTCTTCGTTTCTCCGTTTATTTCTTCGTTTCTCCATTTATTTCTCCGCTCCTCCGTTTCTTTCATCGTTTCTCCGTTTCTTTCTTCGTTTCTCCGTTTCTTTGTTCGTTTCTCCGTTTCTTTCTCCGTTTCTCGGTTTACTTCTTCGTTTCTTCGTTTCTCCATTTCTTTCTTCGTTTCTCCGTTTCTTTCTTCGTTTCTCCGTTTATTTCTTCGTTTCTCCATTTATTACTCCGTTCCTCCGTTTCTTTCTTCGTTTCTCCGTTTCTTTCTTCGTTTCTCCGTTTCTTTGTTCGTTTCTCCGTTTCTTTCTCCGTTTCTCGGTTTACTTCTTCGTTTCTTCGTTTCTCCGTTTCTTTCATCGTTTCTCCGTTACTTTCTTCGTTTCTCCGTTTCTTTCTTCGTTTCTCCGTTTGTTTCTTCGTTTCTCCGTTTCCTTCTTCGTTCCTCCGTTTATTTCTTCGTTCCTCCGTTTATTTCTTCGTTTCTCCATTTATTTCTCCGTTCCTCCGTTTCATTCTTCGTTTCTCCGTTTCTTTCTTCGTTTCTCCGTTTCTTTCTTCGTTTCTCCGTTTCTTTCTTCGTTTCTCCGTATCTTTCATCGTTTCTCCGTTTATTTCTTCATTTCTCCATTTATTTCTCAGTTACTCCGTTTCTTTCTTCGTTTCTCCGTTTCTTTCTTCGTTTCTCCGTTTCTTTCTTCGTTTCTCCGTATCTTTCATCGTTTCTCCGTTTATTTCTTCATTTCTCCATTTATTTCTCAGTTACTCCGTTTCTTTCTTCGTTCCTCCGTTTCTTTTTTCGATTCTCCGTTTCTTTCTTCGTTTCTCCGTTTCTTTCTTCGTTTCTCCGTATCTTTCATCGTTTCTCCGTTTATTTCTTCATTTCTCCATTTATTTCTCAGTTACTCCGTTTCTTTCTTCGTTTCTCCGTTTCTTTCTTCGTTTCTCCGTTTCTTTCTTCGTTTCTCCGTATCTTTCATCGTTTCTCCGTTTATTTCTTCATTTCTCCATTTATTTCTCAGTTACTCCGTTTCTTTCTTCGTTCCTCCGTTTCTTTTTTCGATTCTCCGTTTCTTTCTTCGTTTCTCCGTTTCTTTGTTCGTTTCTCTGTTTCTTTCTTCGTTTCTCCGTTTCTTTCTTCGTTTCTCCGTTTCATTCTACGTTTCTCCGTTTATTTCTTCGTTTCTCCATTTATTTCTCCGCTCCTCCGTTTCTTTCATCGTTTCTCCGTTTCTTTCTTCGTTTCTCCGTTTCTTTCTTCGTTTCTCCGTTTCTTTGTTCGTTTCTGCGTTTCTTTCTTCGTTTCTCCGTTTCTTTCTTCGTTTCTCCGTTTATTTTTCGTTTCTCCATTTATATCTCCGTTTCTCCGCTTCTTTCTTCGTTTCTCCGTTTCTTTGTTCGTTTCTCCGTTCCTTTGTTCGTATCTCCATTTATTTCTCCGTTCCTCCGTTTCTTTCTTCGTTTCTCCGTTTCTTTTTTCGATTCTCCGTTTCTTTCTTCGTTTCTCTGTTTATTTCTTCGTTTCTCCGTTTCTTTCATCGTTTCTCCGTTTCTTTCTTCGTTCCTCCGTTCATTTCTTCGTTTCTCCATTTATTTCTCCGTGTCTCAGTTTCCTTGTTAGTTTCTCCGTTTATATCTTCGTTTCTCCATTTATTTCTCCGTTTCTTTCTTCGTTTCTCCGTTTATTTTTCGTTTCTCCATTTATATCTCCGTTTCTCCGTTTCATTCTTCGTTTCTCCGTTTCTTTCTTCGTTTCTCCGTTTCTTTGTTCGCCTCTCCGATTCTTTCTTCGTTTCTCCGTTTCTTTGTTCGTTTCCCCGTTTCTTTCTTCGTTTCTCCGTTTGTTTCTTCGTTTCTCCGTTTCCTTCTTCGTTCCTCCGTTTATTTCTTCGTTTCTCCATTTATTTCTCCGTTCCTCCGTTTCATTCTTCGTTTCTCCGTTTCTTTGTTCGTTTCTCAGTTTCTTTGTTCGTTTCTCCGTTTCTTTGTTCGTTTCTCCGTTTCTTTGTTCGTTTCTCCGTTTCTTCGTTCGTTTCTCCATTTCTTTCTTCGTTTCTCCGTTTCTTTCTTCGTTTCTCCGTTTATTTCTTCGTTTCTCCATTTATTACTCCGTTCCTCCGTTTCTTTCTTCGTTTCTCCGTTTCTTTCTTCGTTTCTCCGTTTCTTTCTTCGTTTCTCCGTTTCTTTCTTCATTTCTCCGTTTCTTTCTTCGTTTCTCCGTTTCTTTCTTCGTTTCTCCGTTTCTTTCTTCGTTTCACCGTTTATTTCTTCGTTCCTCCATTTATTTTTCCGTTTTTCCGTTTCTTTCTTCGTTTCTCCGCTTCTCTGTTCGTTTCTCCGTTTCTTTGTTCGTTTCTCCGTTTCTTTCTTCGTTTCTCAGTTTCTTTCTTCGTTTCTCCGTTTCTTTCTTCGTTTCTCCGTCTCTTTTTCCGTTTCTCTGTTTATTTCTTCGTTTCTCCATTTATTTCTCCGTTTCTTTCTTCGTTCCTTCGTTTCTTTCTTCGTTACTCCGTTTCTTTCTTCGTTTCTCCGTTTCATTCTTCGTTTCTCCGTTTCTTTCATCGTTTCTCCGTTTATTTCTTCATTTCTCCATTTATTTCTCCGTTTCTCAGTTTCTTTCTTCGTTTCTCAGTTTCTTTCTTCGTTTCTCCGTTTCTTTCTTCGTTTCTCCGTCTCTTTTTCCGTTTCTCTGTTTATTTCTTCGTTTCTCCATTTATTTCTCCGTTTCTTTCTACGTTTCTCCGTTTATTTCTTCATTTCTCCATTTATTTCTCCGTTCCTCCGTTTCTTTCATCGTTTCTCCGTTTCTTTCTTCGTTTCTCCGTTTCTTTCTTCGTTTCTCCGTTTGTTTCTTCGTTTCTCCGTTTCCTTCTTCGTTCCTCCGTTTATTTCTTCGTTTCTCCATTTATTTCTCCGTTCCTCCGTTTCATTCTTCGTTCCTCCGTTTCTTTTTTCGATTCTCCGTTTCTTTCTTCGTTTCTCCGTTTCTTTGTTCGTTTCTCCGTTTCTTTCTTCGTTTCTCCGTTTCTTCGTTCGTTTCTCCACTTCTTTCTCCGTTTCTGAGTTTCTTTGTTCGCGTCTCTGTTTCTTTCTTCGTTTCTCTGTTTCTTTCTCCGTTTCTTCGTTTCTTTCTTCGTTTCTCCGTTTATTTCTTCGTTTCTCCGTTTCTTTCATCATTTCTCCGTTTCTTTCATCGTTTCTCCGTTTCTTTCTTTGTTTCTCCGTTTATTTCTTCGTTTCTCCATTTATTTCTCCGTTTCTTTCTTCGTTTCTCCGTTTCATTCTTCGTTTCTCCGATTCTTTCTTCGTTTCTGCGTTTCTTTCTTCGTTTCTCCGTTTCTTTATTCGTTTCTGCGTTTCTTTCTTCGTTTCTCCGTTTCATTCTTCGTTTCTCCGTTTCTTTCATCGTTTCTCCGTTTATTTCTTCATTTCTCCATTTATTTCTCCGTTTCTCCGTTTCTTTCTTCGTTTCTCCGTTTCTTTCTTCGTTTCTCCGTTTATTTTTCGTTTCTCCATTTATATCTCCGTTTCTCCGCTTCTTTCTTCGTTTCTCCGTTTCTTTGTTCGTTTCTCCGTTCCTTTGTTCGTATCTCCATTTATTTCTCCGTTCCTCCGTTTCTTTCTTCGTTTCTCCGTTTCTTTTTTCGATTCTTCGTTTCTTTCTTCGTTTCTCCGTTTCTTTGTTCGTTTCTCCGTTTCTTTCTTCGTTTCTCCGTTTCTTCGTTCGTTTCTCCATTTCTTTCTTCGTTTCTGAGTTTCTTTGTTCGTTTCTCTATTTCTTTCTTCGTTCCTCTGTTTCTTTCTCCGTTTCTTCGTTTCTCTCTTCGTTTCTCTGTTTATTTCTTCGTTTCTCCGTTTCTTTCATCGTTTCTCCGTTTCTTTCTTCGTTCCTCCGTTCATTTCTTCGTTTCTCCATTTATTTCTCCGTGTCTCCGTTTCCTTGTTAGTTTCTCCGTTTATTTCTTCGTTTCTCCATTTATTTCTCCGTTTCATTCTTCGTTTCTCCGTTTCATTCTTCGTTTCTCCGATTCTTTCTTCGTTTCTGCGTTTCTTTCTTCGTTTCTCCGATTCTTTGTTCGTTTCTGCGTTTCTTTCTTCGTTTCTCCCTTTCTTTCTTCGTTTCTCCGTTTCTTTCATCGTTTCTCCGTTTATTTCTTCATTTCTCCATTTATTTCTCAGTTTCTCCGTTTCTTTCTTCGTTTCTCCGTTTCTTTCTTCGTTTCTCCGTTTATTTTTCGTTTCTCCATTTATATCTCCGTTTCTCCGTTTCATTCTTCGTTTCTCCGTTTCTTTCTTCGTTTCTGCGTTTCTTTCTTCGTTTCTCCGTTTCTTTCTTCGTTTCTCCGTTTCTTTGTTCGTTTCTCCGTCTCTTTCTTCGTTTCTCCGTTTCTTTCATCGTTTCTCCGTTTATTTCTTCATTTCTCCATTTATTTCTCCGTTTCTCCGTTTCTTTCTTCGTTTCTCCGATTCTTTCTTCGTTTCTCCGTTTATTTTTCGTTTCTCCATTTATATCTCCGTTTCTCCGCTTCTTTCTTCGTTTCTCCGTTTCTTTGTTCGTTTCTCCGTTCCTTTGTTCGTATCTCCGTTTCTTTCTACGTTTCTCCGTTTATTTCTTCATTTCTCCATTTATTTCTCCGTTCCTCCGTTTCTTTCATCGTTTCTCCGTTTCTTTCTTCGTTTCTCCGTTTCTTTGTTCGTTTCTCCGTTTCTTTCTCCGTTTCTCGGTTTACTTCTTCGTTTCTTCGTTTCTCCGTTTCTTTCGTCGTTTCTCCGTTACTTTCTTCGTTTCTCCGTTTCTTTCTTCGTTTCTCCGTTTGTTTCTTCGTTTCTCCGTTTCCTTCTTCGTTCCTTCGTTTATTTCTTCGTTTCTCCATTTATTTCACCGTTCCTCCGTTTCATTCTTCGTTTCTCCGTTTCTTTGTTCGTTTCTCCGTTTCTTTGTTCGTTTCTCCGTTTCTTTCTTCGTTTCTCCGTTTCTTTCTTCGTTTCTCCGTTTCTTTCTTCGTTTCTCCGTTTGTTTCTTCGTTTCTCCGTTTCCTTCTTCGTTCCTCCGTTTATTTCTTCGTTTCTCCATTTATTTCTCCGTTCCTCCGTTTCATTCTTCGTTTCTCCGTTTCTTTCTTCGTTTCTCCGTTTCTTTCTTCGTTTCTCCGTTTCTTTCTTCGTTTCTCCGTTTCTTTCATCGTTTCTCCGTTTATTTCTTCATTTCTCCATTTATTTCTCAGTTACTCCGTTTCTTTCTTCGTTTCTCCGTTCCTTTCTTCGTTTCTCCGTTTATTTTTCGTTTCTCCATTTATATCTCCGTTTCTCAGCTTCTTTCTTCGTTTCTCCGTTTCTTTCTTCGTTTCTGCGTTTCTTTCTTCGTTTCTCCGTTTCTTTCTTCGTTTCTCCGTTTCTTTGTTCGTTTCTCCGTCTCTTTCTTCGTTTCTCCGTTTCATTCTTCGTTTCTCCGTTTCTTTCTTCGTTTCTGCGTTTCTTTCTTCGTTTCTCCGTTTCTTTCTTCGTTTCCCCGTTTCTTTCTTCGTTTCTCCGTTTCTTTCATCGTTTCTCCGTTTCTTTCTTCGTTTCTCCGTTTCTTTCTTCGTTTCTCCGTTTCTTTCTTCGTTTCACCGTTTCTTTCTTCATTTCTCCGTTTATTTCTTCGTTCCTCCATTTATTTCTCCGTTTCTCCGTTTCTTTCTTCGTTTCTCCGTTTCTCTGTTCGTTTCTCCGTTTCTTTGTTCGTTTCTCCGTTTCTTTCTTCGTTTCTCAGTTTCTTTCTTCGTTTCTCCGTTTCTTTCTTCGTTTCTCCGTCTCTTTTTCCGTTTCTCTGTTTCATTCTTCGTTTCTCCGTTTCTTGCTTCGTTTCTGCGTTTCTTTCTTCGTTTCTCCGTTTCTTTCTTCGTTTCTCCGTTTCATTCTTCGTTTCTCCGATTCTTTCTTCGTTTCTGCGTTTCTTTCTTCGTTTCTCCGATTCTTTGTTCGTTTCTGCGTTTCTTTCTTCGTTTCTCCCTTTCTTTCTTCGTTTCTCCGTTTCTTTCATCGTTTCTCCGTTTATTTCTTCATTTCTCCATTTATTTCTCAGTTTCTCCGTTTCTTTCTTCGTTTCTCCCTTTCTTTCTTCGTTTCTCCGTTTCTTTCTTCGTTTCTCCGTTTATTTTTCGTTTCTCCATTTATATCTCCGTTTCTCCGTTTCATTCTTCGTTTCTCCGTTTCTTTCTTCGTTTCTCCGTTTCTTTGTTCGCCTCTCCGATTCTTTCTTCGTTTTTCCGTTTCTTTGTTCGTTTCCCCGTTTCTTTCTCCGTTTCTCGGTCTATTTCTTCGTTTCTCCATTTACGTCTCCGATTCTCCGTTTCTTTCTTCATTTCTCAGTTTCTTTCTTCGTTTCTCCGTTTCTTTCTTCGTTTCTCCGTTTCATTCTACGTTTCTCCGTTTATTTCTTCGTTTATCCATTTATTTCTCCGCTCCTCCGTTTCTTTCATCGTTTCTCCGTTTCTTTCTTCGTTTCTCCGTTTCTTTCTTCGTTTCTCCGTTTGTTTCTTCGTTTCTCCGTTTCCTTCTTCGTTCCTCCGTTTATTTCTTCGTTTCGCCATTTATTTCTCCGTTCCTCCGTTTCATTCTTCGTTTCTCCGTTTCTTTGTTCCTTTCTCCGTTTCTTTGTTCGTTTCTCCGTTTCTTTGTTCGTCTCTCCGTTTCTTTGTTCGTTTCTCCGTTTCATCGTACGTTTCTCCATTTCTTTCTTCGTTTCTCCGTTTCTTTCTTCGTTTCTCCGTTTATTTCTTCGTTTCTCCATTTATTACTCCGTTTCTCCGTTTCTTTCTTCGTTTCTCCGTTTCTTTCTCCGTTTCTCCGTTTCTTTCTTCGTTTCTCCGTTTCTTTCTTCGTTTCTCCGTTTCTTTCTTCGTTTCTCCGTTTCTTTCTCCGTTTCTCCGTTTCTTTCTTCATTTCTCCGTTTATTTCTTCGTTCCTCCATTTATTTCTCCGTTTCTCCGTTTCTTTCTTCGTTTCTCCGTTTCTCTGTTCGTTTCTCCGTTTCTTTGTTTGTTTCGCCGTTTCTTTCTTCGTTTCTCAGTTTCTTTCTTCGTTTCTCCGTTTCTTTCTTCGTTTCTCCGTCTCTTTTTCCGTTTCTCTGTTTATTTCTTCGTTTCTCCATTTATTTCTCCGTTTCTTTCTTCGTTCCTTCGTTTCTTTCTTCGTTACTCCGTTTCTTTCTTCGTTTCTCCGTTTCTTTCTTCGTTTCTCCGTTTCTTTCTTCGTTTCTCCATTTATTTCTCCGTTTCTTTCTTCGTTCCTTCGTTTCTTTCTTCGTTACTCCGTTTCTTTTTTGGTTTCTCCGTTTCTTTCTTCGTTTCTCCGTTTCTTTCTTCGCTTCTCCGTTTCATTCTCCGTTTCTCCGTTTATTTTTCGTTTATCCATTTATATCTCCGTTTCTCCGCTTCTTTCTTCGTTTCTCCGTTTCTTTGTTCGTTTCTCCGTTCCTTTGTTCGTATCTCCGTTTCTTTCTACGTTTCTCTGTTTATTTCTTCATTTCTCCATTTATTTCTCCGTTCCTCCGTTTCTTTCATCGTTTCTCCGTTTCTTTCTTCGTTTTTCCGTTTCTTTGTTCGTTTCTCCGTTTCTTTCTCCGTTTCTCGGTTTACTTCTTCGTTTCTTCGTTTCTCCGTTTCTTTCTTCGTTTCTCCGTTTCTTTCTTCGTTTCTCCGTTTCATTCTTCGTTTCTCCGATTCTTTCTTCGTTTCTGCGTTTCTTTCTTCGTTTCTCCGTTTCATTCTTCGTTTCTCCGTTTCTTTAATCGTTTCTCCGTTTATTTCTTCATTTCTCCATTTATTTCTCCGTTTCTCCGTTTCTTTCTTCGTTTCTCCGTTTCTTTCTTCGTTTCTCCGTTTATTTTTCGTTTCTCCATTTATATCTCCGTTTCTCCGCTTCTTTCTTCGTTTCTCCGTTTCTTTGTTCGCTTCTCCGTTCCTTTGTTCGTATCTCCATTTATTTCTCCGTTCCTCCGTTTCTTTCTTCGTTTCTCCGTTTCTTTTTTCGATTCTCCGTTTCTTTCTTCGTTTCTCCGTTTCTTTGTTCGTTTCTCCGTTTCTTTCTTCGTTTCTCCGTTTCTTCGTTCGTTTCTCCATTTCTTTCTTCGTTTCTGAGTTTCTTTGTTCGTTTCTCAATTTCTTTCTTCGTTTCTCTGTTTCTTTCTCCGTTTCTTCGTTTCTTTCTTCGTTTCTCTGTTTATTTCTTCGTTTCTCCGTTAATTTCTTCGTTCCTCCGTTCATTTCTTCGTTTCTCCATTTATTTCTCCGTGTCTCCCTTTCCTTGTTAGTTTCTCCGTTTATTTCTTCGTTTCTCCACTTATTTCTCCGTTTCTTTCTTCGTTTCTCCGTTTCATTCTTCGTTTCTCCGATTCTTTCTTCGTTTCTGCGTTTCTTTCTTCGTTTCTCCGATTCTTTGTTCGTTTCTGCGTTTCTTTCTTCGTTTCTCCCTTTCTTTCTTCGTTTCTCCGTTTCTTTCATCGTTTCTCCGTTTATTTCTTCATTTCTCCATATATTTCTCAGTTTCTCCGTTTATTTCTTCGTTTCTCCCTTTCTTTCTTCGTTTCTCCGTTTCTTTCTTCGTTTCTCCGTTTATTTTTCGTTTCTCCATTTATATCTCCGTTTCTCCGTTTCATTCTTCGTTTCTCCGTTTCTTTCTTCGTTTCTCCGTTTCTTTGTTCGCCTCTCCGATTCTTTCTTCGTTTTTCCGTTTCTTTGTTCGTTTCCCCGTTTCTTTCTCCGTTTCTCGGTCTATTTCTTCGTTTCTCCATTTACTTCTCCGATTCTCCGTTTCTTTCTTCATTTCTCAGTTTCTTTCTTCGTTTCTCCGTTTCTTTCTTCGTTTCTCCGTTTCATTCTACGTTTCTCCGTTTATTTCTTCGTTTCTCCATTTATTTCTCCGCTCCTCCGTTTCTTTCATCGTTTCTCCGTTTCTTTCTTCGTTTCTCCGTTTCTTTCTTCGTTTCTCCGTTTGTTTCTTCGTTTCTCCGTTTCCTTCTTCGTTCCTCCGTTTATTTCTTCGTTTCTCCATTTATTTCTCCGTTCCTCCGTTTCATTCTTCGTTTCTCCGTTTCTTTGTTCGTTTCTCCGTTTCTTTGTTCGTTTCTCCGTTTCTTTGTTCGTCTCTCCGTTTCTTTGTTCGTTTCTCCGTTTCTTCGTTCGTTTCTCCATTTCGTTCTTCGTTTCTCCGTTTCTTTCTTCGTTTCTCCGTTTATTTCTTTGTTTCTCCATTTATTACTCCGTTCCGCCGTTTCTTTCTTCGTTTCTCCGTTTCTTTCTCCGTTTCTCCGTTTCTTTCTTCGTTTCTCCGTTTCTTTCTTCGTTTCTCCGTTTCTTTCTTCGTTTCTCCGTTTCTTTCTCCGTTTCTCCGTTTCTTTCTTCAGTTCTCCGTTTATTTCTTCGTTCCTCCATTTATTTCTCCGTTTCTCCGTTTCTTTCTTCGTTTCTCCGTTTCTCTGTTCGTTTCTCCGTTTCTTTGTTTGTTTCGCCGTTTCTTTCTTCGTTTCTCAGTTTCTTTCTTCGTTTCTCCGTTTCTTTCTTCGTTTCTCCGTCTCTTTCTCCGTTTCTCTGTTTATTTCTTCGTTTCACCATTTATTTCTCCGTTTCTTTCTTCGTTCCTTCGTTTCTTTCTTCGTTACTCCGTTTCTTTCTTCGTTTCTCCGTTTCTTTCTTCGTTTCTCCGTTTCTTTCTTCGTTTCTCCATTTATTTCTCCGTTTCTTTCTTCGTTCCTTCGTTTCCTTCTTCGTTACTCCGTTTCTTTTTTCGTTTCTCCGTTTCTTTCTTCGTTTCTCCGTTTCTTTCTTCGCTTCTCCGTTTCATTCTCCGTTTCTCCGTTTATTGTTCGTTTATCCATTTATTACTCCGTTTCTCCGCTTCTTTCTTCGTTTCTCCGTTTCTTTGTTCGTTTCTCCGTTCCTTTGTTCGTATCTCCGTTTCTTTCTACGTTTCTCTGTTTATTTCTTCATTTCTCCATTTATTTCTCCGTTCCTCCGTTTCTTTCATCGTTTCTCCGTTTCTTTCTTCGTTTTTCCGTTTCTTTGTTCGTTTCTCCGTTTCTTTCTCCGTTTCTCGGTTTACTTCTTCGTTTCTTCGTTTCTCCGTTTCTTTCTTCGTTTCTCCGTTTCTTTCTACGTTTCTCCGTTTCTTTCTTCGTTTCTCCGTTTCTTTCTTCGTTTCTCCGTTTCCTTGTTCGTTTCTCCGTTTATTTCTTCGTTTCTCCATTTATTTCTCTGTTTCATTCTTCGTTTCTCCGTTTCTTTCTTCGTTTCCCCATTTCTTTCTTCGTATCTCCGTTTCTTTCTTCGTTTCTGCGTTTCTTTCTTCGTTTCTCCGTTTCTTTCTTCGTTTCTCCGTTTCTTTCTTCGTTTCTCCGTTTCTTTCATCGTTTCTCCGTTTATTTCTTCATTCCTCCATTTATTTCTCCGTTCCTCCGTTTCTTTCTTCGTTTCTCCGTTTCTTTATTCGTTTCTCCGTTTCCTTGTTAGTTTCTCCGTTTATTTCTTCGTTTCTCCATTTATTTCTAAGTTTCTTTCTTCGTTTCTGCGTTTCTTTCTCCGTTTCTCCGTTTCTTTCTTCGTTTCTCCGTTTCTTTCTTCATTTCTCCGTTTCTTTGTTCGTTTCTCCGTCTCTTTCTTCGTTTGTCCGTTTCATTCTTCGTTTCTCCGTTTCTTTCTTCGTTTCTGCGTTTCTTTCTTCGTTTCTCCGTTTCTTTCTTCGTTTCTCCGTTTCTTTCTTCGTTTCTGCGTTTCTTTCTTCGTTTCTCCGTTTCTTTCTGCGTTTCTCCATTTCTTTCTCCGTTTCTCCGTTTCTTTCTTCGTTTCTCCGTTTCTTTGTTCGTTTCTCCGTTTGTTTCTTCGTTTCTCCGTTTCCTTCTTCGTTCCTCCGTTTATTTCTTCGTTTCTCCATTTATTTCTCCGTTCCTCCGTTTCATTCTTCGTTTCTCCGTTTCTTTCTTCGTTTCTCCGTTTCTTTCTTCCTTTCCCCGTTTCTTTGTTCGTTTCTCCGTTTCTTTCATCGTTTCTCCGTTTATTTCTTCATTTCTCCGTTTCTTTCTTCCTTTCTCCGTTTCTTTGTTCGTTTCTCCGTTTCTTTCACCGTTTCTCCGTTTATTTCTCAGTTTCTCCGTTTCTTTCTTCGTCTCTCTGTTTCTTTCTTCGTTTCTACGTTTCTTTCTTCGTTTCTCCGTTTCTTTCTTCGTTTCTCCGTTTCTTTCTTCGTTTCTCCGTTTCTTTCTTCGTTTCTCCGTTTGTTTCTTCGTTTCTCCGTTTCCTTCTTCGTTCCTCCGTTTATTTCTTCGTTTCTCCATTTATTTCTCCGTTCCTCCGTTTCATTCTTCGTTTCTCCGTTTCTTTCTTCGTTTCTCCGTTTCTTTCTTCCTTTCTCCGTTTCTTTGTTCGTTTCTCCGTTTCTTTCATCGTTTCTCCGTTTATTTCTTCATTTCTCCGTTTCTTTCTTCCTTTCTCCGTTTCTTTGTTCGTTTCTCCGTTTCTTTCATCGTTTCTCCGTTTATTTCTCAGTTTCTCCGTTTCTTTCTTCGTTTCTGCGTTTCTTTCTTCGTTTCTACGTTTCTTTCTTCGTTTCTCCGTTTCTTTCTTCGTTTCTCTGTTTCTTTCTTCCTTTCTCCGTTTCTTTGTTCGTTTCTCCGTTTCTTTCATCGTTTCTCCGTTTATTTCTTCATTTCTCCATTTATTTCTCCGTTCCTCCGTTTCTTTCTTCGTTTCTCCGTTTCTTTCTTCGTTTCTCCGTTTCTTTCTTCGTTTCACCGTTTCCTTGTTAGTTTCTCCGTTTATTTCTTCGTTTCTCCATTTATTTCTCCGTTTCTTTCTTCGTTCCTCCGTTTCTTTCATCGTTTCTCCGTTTCTTTCTTCGTTTCTCCGTTTCTTTGTTTGTTTCTCCGTTTCTTTCTCCGTTTCTCGATTTACTTCTTCGTTTCTTCGCTTCTCCGTTTCTTTCTTCGTTTCTCCGTATCTTTCTTCGTTTCTCCGTTTCTTTCTTCGTTTCTCCGTTTCTTTCTTCGTTTCTCCGTTTCCTTCTTCGTTCCTCCGTTTATTTCTTCGTTTATCCATTTATTTCTCCGTTCCTCCGTTTCATTCTTCGTTTCTGCGTTTCATTGTTCGTCTCTCCGTTTCTTTCTTCGTTTCTCCGTTTCCTTGTCCGTTTCTCCGTTTCTTTCTTCGTTTCTTCGTTTCTTTGTCCGTTTCTCCGTTTATTTCTTCGTTCCTCCGTTTCTTTCATCGTTTCTCCGTTTCTTTCTTCGTTTCTCCGTTTCTTTGTTCGTTTCTCCGTTTCTTTCTCCGTTTCTCGATTTACTTCTTCGTTTCTTCGCTTCTCCGTTTCTTTCTTCGTTTCTCCGTATCTTTCTTCGTTTCTCCGTTTCTTTCTTCGTTTCTCCGTTTCTTTGTTCGTTTCTCCGTTCGTTTCTTCGTTTCTCCGTTTCCTTCTTCGTTCCTCCGTTTATTTCTTCGTTTATCCATTTATTTCTCCGTTCCTCCGTTTCATTCTTCGTTTCTGCGTTTCATTGTTCGTCTCTCCGTTTCTTTCTTCGTTTCTCCGTTTCTTTGTCCGTTTCTCCGTTTCTTTCTTCGTTTCTTCGTTTCTTTGTCCGTTTCTCCGTTTATTTCTCCGTTTCTCCGTTTCTTTCTTCGTTTCTCCGTTTCTTTCTTCGTTTCACCGTTTATTTCTTCGTTTATCCGTTTCTTTCGTCGTTTCTCCGTTTCTTTCTTCGTTTCTCCGTTTCTTTCTTCGTTTCTCCGTTTCTTTCTCCGTTTCTCGGTTTACTTCTTCGTTTCTTCGTTTCTCCGTTTCTTTCTTCGTTTCTCCGTTTCATTTTACGTTTGCCCGTTTATTTCTTCGTTTCTCCATTTATTTCTCCGTTCCTCCGTTTCTTTCTTCGTTTCTCCGTTTCCTTCTTCGATTCTCCGTTTCCTTGTTAGTTTCTCCGTTTATTTCTTCGTTTCTCCAGTTATTTCTCCGTTCCTCCGTTTCTTTCATCGTTTCTCCGTTTCTTTCTTCGTTTCTCCGTTTCTTTCTCCGTTTCTCCGTTTCTTTCTTCGTTTCTCCGTTTCTTTCTTCGTTTCTCCGTTTCTTTCTTCGTTTCTCCGTTTCTTTCTTCGTTTCTCCGTTTGTTTCTTCGTTTCTCCGTTTCCTTCTTCGTTCCTCCGTTTCTTTGTTCGTTTCTCCGTCTCCTTCTTCGTTTCTCCGTTTCATTCTTCGTTTCTCCGTTTCTTTCTTCGTTTCTGCGTCTCTTTCTTCGTTTCTCCGTTTCTTTCTTCGTTTCTCCGTTTCTTTCTTCGTTTCTCCGTTTCTTTCTTCGTTTCTCCGTTTCTTTCTTCGTTTCACCGTTTCTTTCTTCATTTCTCCGTTTATTTCTTCGTTCCTCCATTTATTTCTCCGTTTCTCCGTTTCTTTCTTCGTTTCTCCGTTTCTCTGTTCGTTTCTCCGTGTCTTTGTTCGTTTCTCCGTTTCTTTCTTCGTTTCTCAGGTTCTTTCTTCGTTTCTCCGATTCTTTCTTCGTTTCTCCGTCTCTTTTTCCGTTTCTCTATTTATTTCTTCGTTTCTCCATTTATTTCTCCGTTTCTTTCTTCGTTCCTTCGTTTCTTTCTTCGTTACTCCGTTTCTTTCTTCGTTTCTCCGTTTCATTCTCCGTTTCTCCGTTTCTTTCTTCGTTGCTCCGTTTGTTTCTTCGTTTCTCCGTTTCTTTCTTCGTTTCTCCGTTTCTTTCTTCGTTTCTCCGTTTCTTTCTTCGTTTCTCCGCTTCTTTCTTCGCTTCTCCGTTTCTTTCTTCGTTTCTCCGTTTCTTTCTTCATTTCTCCGTTTATTTCTTCGTTCCTCCATTTATTTCTCCGTTTCTCCGTTTCTTTCATCGTTTCTCCGTTTATTTCTTCATTTCTCCATTTATTTCTCCGTTCCTCCGTTTCTTTCTTCGTTTCTCCGTTTCTTTCTTCGTTTCTCCGTTTCTTTCTTCGTTTCACCGTTTCCTTGTTAGTTTCTCCGTTTATTTCTTCGTTTCTCCATTTATTTCTCCGTTTCTTTCTTCGTTCCTCCGTATCTTTCTTCGTTTCTCCGTTTCTTTCTTCGTTTCTCCGTTTCTTTGTTCGTTTCTCCGTTCGTTTCTTCGTTTCTCCGTTTCCTTCTTCGTTCCTCCGTTTATTTCTTCGTTTATCCATTTATTTCTCCGTTCCTCCGTTTCATTCTTCGTTTCTGCGTTTCATTGTTCGTCTCTCCGTTTCTTTCTTCGTTTCTCCGTTTCTTTGTCCGTTTCTCCGTTTCTTTCTTCGTTTCTTCGTTTCTTTGTCCGTTTCTCCGTTTATTTCTCCGTTTCTCCGTTTCTTTCTTCGTTTCTCCTTTTCTTCGTTCGTTTCTCCATTTCTTTCTTCGTTTCTCCGTTTCTTTCTTCATTTCTCCGTTTCTTTCTTCGTTTCTCCGTTTATTTCTTCGTTTATCCGTTACTTTCTTCGTTTCTCCGTTTCTTTCTTCGTTTCTCCGTTTCTTTCTTCGTTTCTTCGTTTCTTTCTCCGTTTCTCGGTTTACTTCTTCGTTTCTTCGTTTCTCCGTTTCTTTCTTCGTTTCTCCGTTTCATTCTACGTTTGTCCGTTTATTTCTTCGTTTCTCCGTTTATTTCTCCGTTCCTCCGTTTCTTTCTTCGTTTCTCCGTTTCTTTCTTCGATTCTCCGTTTCCTTGTTAGTTTCTCCGTTTATTTCCTCGTTTCTCCATTTATTTCTCCGTTTCTTTCTTCGTTTCTCCGTTTCATTCTTCGTTTCTCCTATTCTTTCTTCGTTTCTGCGTTTCCTTCTTCGTTTCTCCGTTTCTTTGTTCGTTTCTGCGTTTCTTTCTTCGTTTCTCCGTTTCTTTCTTCGTTTCTCCGTTTCTTTCATCGTTTCTCCGTTTATTTCTTCATTTCTCCATTTATTTCTCCGTTCCTCCGTTTCTTTCTTCGTTTCTCCGTTTCCTTGTTAGTTTCTCCGTTTATTTCTTCGTTTCTCCATTTATTTCTCCGTTTCTTTCTTCGTTTCTCCGTTTGTTTCATCGTTTCTCCGTTTCTTTCTTCGATTCTCCGTTTCTTTGTTCGTTTCTCCGTTTCTTTCTCCGTTTCTCGGTTTACTTCTTCGTTTCTTCGTTTCTCCGTTTCTTTCTTCGTTTCTCCGTTTCTTTCTTCGCTTCTCCGTTTCTTTCTTCGTTTCTCCGTTTCTTTCATCGTTTCTCCGTTTCTTTCTTCGTTTCTCCGTTTCTTTGTTCGTTTTTCCGTTTCTTTTTCCGTTTCTCGGTTTAATTCTCCGTTTCTCCGTTTCTTTGTTCGTTTCTCCGTTTCTTTGTTCGTTTTTCCGTTTCTTTTTCCGTTTCTCGGTTTATTTCTTCGTGTCTCCATTTATTTCTCCGTTTCTTTCTTCGTTTCTCCGTTTCTTTGTTCGTTTCTGCGTTTCATTGTTCATTTCTCTGTTTCTTTCTTCGTTTCTCCATTTATTTCTCCGTTCCTCCGTTTCTTTCTTCGTTTCTCCATTTATTTCTCCGCTTCTTTCTTCGTTTGTCCGCTTCTTTCATCGTTTTTCCGTTTCTTTCTTCGTTTCTCCGTTTCTTTGTTCGTTTCTCCGTTTCTTTGTTCGTTTTTCCGTTTCTTTTTCCGTTTCTCCGTTTTATTTCTTCGTTTCTCCATTTATTTCTCCGTTTCTCCGTTTCTTTGTTCGTTTCTCCGTTTCTTTGTTCGTTTTTCCGTTTCTCCGTTTATTTCTTCGTTTCTCCATTTATTTCTCCGTTTCTTTCTTCGTTTTTCCGTTTCTTTCTTCGTTTCTCCGTTTCTTTCTTCGTTTCTCCGTTTCTTTCTTCGTTTCTCCGTTTCTTTCATCGTTTCTCCGTTTCTTTCTCCGTTTCTCGGTTTACTTCTTCGTTTGTTCGTTTCTCCGTTTTTTTCTGCGTTTCTCCGTTTCATTCTACGTTTCTCCGTTTATTTCTTCGTTTCTCCATTTATTTCTCCGTTCCTCCGTTTCTTTCTTCGTTTCTCCGTTTCTTTCTTCGATTCTCCGTTTCCTTGTTAGTTTCTCCGCTTATTTCTTCGTTTCTCCGTTTCTTTCTTCGTTTCTCCGTTTCCTTGTTAGTTTCTCCGTTTGTTTCTTCGTTTCTCCATTTATTTCTCCGTTTCTTTCTTCGTTTCTCCGTTTCTTTCATCGTTTCTCCGTTTCTTTCTTCGTTTCTCCGTTTCTTTGTTCGTTTTTCCGTTTCTTTTTCCGTTTCTCGGTTTAATTCTCCGTTTCTCCGTTTCTTTGTTCGTTTCTCCGTTTCTTTGTTCGTTTTTCCGTTTCTTTTTCCGTTTCTCGGTTTATTTCTTCGTGTCTCCATTTATTTCTCCGTTTCTTTCTTCGTTTCTCCGTTTCTTCGTTCGTTTCTGCGTTTCATTGTTCCTTTCTCTGTTTCTTTCTTCGTTTCTCCGTTTATTTCTTCGTTTCTCCGTTTCATTCTTCGTTTCTCCGTTGCTTTCTTCATTTCTCCGTTTCTTCGTTCGTTTCTCCGTTACTATATTTGTTTCTCCGTTTCCTGCCTCATTTCTCCGTTCATTTCTTCGTTTCTCCGTTTCATTCTTCGTTTCATTCTCCGTTTCTCCGTTTCGATTAAATGACTTTAATATTTATAATTTCTATTATAAATCATTTGATCTGTAGTTAAATTAGACAATAATACTCTACATACATATTTAATATAGTTTTTAATCTCTTTGGCCTCCAGAAGAATTTTACTTATACTATTTACTATATATAATAATTTACACAGAATCGGAAATAAATCTAATCATTTATTTATAATAATTATTTTTTTTTCACCTATCTTAAAAATTGGGATGTAGTCTTTAAATGTTCGATTCATTTCTTTAATTTATTCATTAAATTGAATTAATCTATTCTTTATAATAACTTTAAAAAATCAATCCCTATAATTATTATAGAACTCATATTTAAATTTAATAATGATATTTATTTTATTTGCCTAATTAATGTAATTATTGCCCCTATCATTTGCTTAAACAAAAAAAACAATCATAATAATTATAGGATATTCATCTGTTATACAAACAACTATTATAGTTATTTTATTAATAATTAGCAAAAATACATTTTTAACATATTTCATTTTATATTCAATAATTTATTTAATTTTAATTTTTATATTTAAAATAATAAAGATTAACTCTTCTTCCTTATTTAATATATTAACGTCTAATAGAAGAAAAATTATTTTATACTCAATAATTATTATGTACACAAATTTCCCACCTATAGCACTCTTTATACTGAAATAAATCGTCCTAGAAGCATTAATAAATTCAAGAATAAAATTTATCGTGGAAGGTTTAATTTTACATTTATTCGAAAGATGAAACATACAAAAGTTTGTACAAAAGTATTTATTTATTTTATCGCACGGTAGGGAATATCATACAAATGGAAATACTTATCTCTAATGTCGGTAAATTGTACTTGTCGCGCCATCTATTTGTGGAAATTAGAACAATTCCTCGACAAACTTGAGCGTTTCTCCGCCAGGTGTTTTCACCCCTTAAGTGTAGTTTAACCCTTTCTCCAATAGATGGCAACCCATTTAATTACCACGTTACAGGGATTTGTAATTGCGGGTTCAGGATATATTTGCATACATACAAACTATAATTCCAATATGTAGCGAAATATTCATTTATTTTATCGCACGGTTTCTTCGATTGTATTTGTTCGATCTAACCAAATACTTCAAGAAATTGATGGCTTCATATCCATTATTTATACCGGAACATTGTGAAAAATTGTTTAATCTACGGTCCAACGACGGTTGTTAATTATTATGATAAATAAACGTCAAGGTATTGCGAAATCTGCGAAGGCGAACGGTTTCGGTGAATGTTTGTTCATTTCCGCCATTGTTACTAACATTTATGCATGTTCCCAATATTAATCGAACAATGTTCATCTTATTGATGCATTACAAATGATTAAGAACGTATAGAAATTAATTTTGATCGAGCTTCGATGTAAAGAGATGATTCTTAAAGTTTTAAAATGAAAAGTGAAGTAATTTATTACTATAATTTGATTTAAAAAATCAATTCTTTTGTCAGACATCCAATGATTTGATTTAATTAAATATTATATGAGTAGTTTAAAATTTAATTTTGGTTGTTAATTCAATTAATAAAGTTTGAATAATTGGTTCTTTCCACAACAATTGGCATAAATCTGTGATTAGCTCCGCAGATTTCAGAACATTGTCCGTAAAATACTCCAGGTCGATTAGTAATTAGATTTATTTGGTTAATTCGCCCTGGTACTGAGTCTATTTTTAAGCCTAAAGACGGAACAGTTCAAGAGTGAATTACGTCGTTTGATGTTGTTAATATTCGAATTAGTGTATTAGATGGAATAATTATTCGATTATCTACGTCTAGGAGACGAAAAATGTAAATATTATTTAAATCTTTATCTATATAGGAGTCAAAATTTAAATTATTAAATTCTGGGTATTCGTAGGATCAATATCATTGGTGCCCAATTGATTTGATTGTTAAGTATACGGGTATTCATAGTTCATCAATAAAATATAGGGTTTTTAAAGAAGGAAGTGCAATTACTCCTAAAATTATTATTGGGAGTAAAGTTCATACAATTTCAATATGATGATTTTTAAGTAAAAATCGATTGATAAATTTATTAGTAAAAATATCTAATATAATTATTAGAGTTAATGAAGAGATTATAATTATTATAATTATTGTGAAGTTGTGAAAAAGATTTAAATTATCGGCATATGGCGAATTGGGGTCTTGGAAATTAATTATTTTTCAATGGGACATTTTTAATCAAAATATTAAATTTTATAAATGAATCTTAAATTCATGCACTAATCTGCCATATTAAGATTTGTTTTTAATAATTAGAGGAATAGAGAGGAATGAGTGGTCTTTTGGGGAAAAGTTTTGGGGTCATTCTAGTGATGATTGATTAAATTTAAATATAGCTAGACGTTTAGTTATAAATCGCTCCAATATAATAAACAAGAGTAAAATTATTCTTTTGAATGAAATTATTGAGCCAATAGATGATAATAAATTTTCACAGTAGTAGGAATCCGGGTAATCTGAATAACGTCGAGGTATTCCTATCATTCCTAAAAAATGCTGAAGGAAAAAAGTTATATTTACCCCAATAAATATTATATAAAATTGAGTTTTAAGATAAAATTGATTTAGGGTAAATCCTGTGAATAAAGGGAATCAATGAATTAATGAAGCAATAATAGAAAATACTGCTCCTATTGACAGTACATAGTGGAAATGAGAGACAACATAGTATGTATCATGTAGTATAATATCAATAGATGAGTTTGATAATATAATTCCTGTTAATCCTCCTATTGTGAATAAAAAAATAAAGCCAAATTATCAAATAATAGAAGGATTAATAATAAGTTTTGACCCGTAGTACGTAGCTAGTCATCTAAATACTTTGATTCCTGTGGGAATTGCAATGATTATAGTTGCCGAAGTGAAATAAGCTCGTGTGTCTACATCTAAGCCTACTATGAATATGTGATGTGCTCACACAATAAATCCTAGAAATCCAATTCCGAGTATTGCATAAACTATCCCTAGGTTCCCAAAAGTTTCCTTTTTCCCTCTTTCATTGAAAATGATATGGGAGATTAATCCAAACCCGGGTAAAATTAAAATATAGACTTCAGGATGCTCAAAAAATCAAAATAAATGTTGAAATAAAATTGGGTCCCGTCCCCCAGTAGGATCAAAGAAGGAAGTATTTAAATTTCGGTCTGTTAATAACATAGTAATAGCTCCGGCTAATACAGGTAGTGAGAGAAGAAGCAAAATTGTAGTAATTAATACTGACCAAGCAATTAAGGATATTTGATCGAATTTTAAAGCATTATTTTTTATTTTAAGAATTGTAACAATAAAATTAATTGACCCTATAATTGAAGAGACACCTGCAATATGCAAAGAAATAATTGTTAAGTCTATAGATGAAGATGGGTGATAAAGATTTGATGACAAAGGAGGGTAGATTGTTCATCCAGTTCCCGAGCCTGGGAATAATAGTGTTGTAAGAATTAAAAGTAATAATGAAGGGGGGATTAGTCACAATCTTATATTATTTATTCGGGGAAATGCTGTATCAGGGGATGCAATTATTAAGGGAATTATTCAGTTTCCGAATCCTCTGATTATAAATGGTAAAACTATAAAAAAAATTATTACAAAAGCATGTGATGTTACAATTGAGTTATAAATTTGGTCGATATTAATTCAAGTTCCTGGCCTATTTAATTCTATTCGAATTAGTATCCTTAAAGAAGAACCAATTATACCAGATCATATAGCTGATATGAAATAAAATATCCCAAAATTTTTGTGATTTGTTGAATACATATATTAATTATGCTAAAAATTAATATAACCAGTAGATCATAAATATAAATATAAATATTAAAAAAGTTATAAATAGATAATAGTTTAGAAAATTAAGGTTAATTTAGTTATATATTTTTTATTTAATTGAAGGGAAAAAATATAAGAAGGATATATTTAAATAATTTCATGATGTAATTAATCTTATAAAAAGATATACAATTATTAAAAGTATAAATTTTATTCTTGAATTTATTAATGTTTCTAGGACGATTCATTTCAGTATAAAGAGTGCTATAGGTGGGAAATTTGTGTACATAATAATTATTGAGTATAAAATAATTTTTCTTTTATTAGAGGTTAATATATTAAATTAGGAAGAAGAATTAATCTTTATTATTTTAAATATAAAAATTAAATTTGAAGAAATTGTTAAATATAAAATGAAATATGTTAAAAATGTATGTTTGTTAATTATTAATAAAACAACTATAATAGATGTTTGTATAACAGATGAATATCCTATAATTATTTTGATTGATTTTTTATTTAAGCAGAAGATAGGGGCAATAATTACATTAATTAGGCAAATAAAATAAATTTCATTATTAAATTTTAATACGAGTTCTATAATAATCATAGGGATTAATTTTATTAAAGTTATTATAAAGAATAGATTAATTCAATTTAATGAATAAATTAAAGAAATGAATCGAACATTTAAAGAGTACATTCCAATTTTTAAGATAAGTGAAAAAAAAATAATTATTATAAATAAATAATTAGATTTATTTCCAATTCTGTGTAAATAATTATATATAGTAAATAGTATAAATAAAATTCTTCTGGAGGCTAAAGAGATTAAAAAATATATGAAATATGTATTTAGAGTATTAGTGTCAAATTTAACTATAGATCAAATGATTTATAATAGAAATTATAAATATTCTCCCATATCTCGCGAACGGATTGACGAATTTCAGAAATTCCTGCTGCATCTGAAAGTTGAAACTCCCCCAATTACAATGGTATGTGTAGTTTTCCCCTAAGCAATTATAGTTATTGGTTTCGAGTATCAGACTTGCGAAAATTTTGATGGTTTCTCAACCATTCCTTAACTTCACACTCTCATGTCTCGCGAACGGATTGACGAACTCGAGAAATTCCTGTTGCATCTGAAAGTAGAAACTCACCCGATTACAACGGTGTGTGTATTTTTGCCCTAGGCAATAGTAGTTATTGGTTTCGAGTATCAGACTTGCGAAAATTTTGATGGTTTCTCAACCATTCCTTAACTTCGAACTCCCATATCTCGCGAACGGATTGACGAACTCCAGAAATTCCTGTTGCATCTGAAAGTTGAAACTCGCCCGATTACAATGGTATGTGTATTTTTCCCCTAAGCCATTATAGTTATTGGTTTCGAGTATCAGACTTGCGAAAATTTTGATGGTTTCTCAACCATCTCTTAACCCCAAACTCCGATAATTCGCGAACGGATTGACGAACTTGAGAAATTCCTGACGCATCTGAAAGTAGAAACTCGACCGATCACAATGGTGTGTGTACTTTTCCCCGAGGCCATTCCAGTTATTGCTTTCTAGTATCAGACTTGCGAAAATTTTGATGGTTTCTCAACCATCTATTAACTCCAAACTCCCATATTTCGCGAACGGATTGACGGCCTCTAGAAATTCCTGTTGCGTCTGAAAGTAGAAACTCGCCCGATTACTGTTGTACGTGTACTTTTCCCCTAGGCCACTCCAGTTATTGGTTTCGAGTATCAGAATTGCGAAAATTTTGATGGTTTCTCAACCATCTCTTAAACCCAAACTCCGATATTTCGCGAACGGTTTGCCGAAATCGAAAAATTTCTGTTGCGTATGAAAGCAGAAACTCTCCCGATTAGAACGGTATGTGCATTTTTCCCCTAGGCCATTGTAGTTATTGGTTTCGGGTATCAGACTTGCGAAGTTTTGATGGTTTCTCAACCATGCCTTCACTTGAAACTCCTATATCTCGCGAACGGACTGAGGAAATCGAGAAATTCCTGTTGCATCTGAAACTAGAAGCTCGCCCGATTACAATGGTGTGTGTACTTTTCCCCTAGGCCATTCCAGTTATTGGTTTCGAGTATCAGATTTGGGAAAATTTTGATGGTTTCTCAACCATTCCTTAACTTCAAGCTCCCATATCTCGCGAACGGATTGACGAACCCGAGAATTTCCTGTTGTATCTGACAGCAGAAACTCGCCCGATTACAACGGTATGTGTATTGTTGCCCTAGGCCATAGTAGTTATTGGTTTCGAGTATCAGACTTGCGAAAATTTGGATGGTTTCTCAACCATTCTTTAACTTCAAACTCCCATATCTCGCGAACGGATTGACGAACTCGAGAAATCCCTGGTGCATCTGAAAGTAGAAACTTGCCCGATTACAATGTTGTGTGCACTTTTACCCTAGGCCATTCCAATTATTGGTATCGAGTATCAGACTTGCGATGATTTTGATGGTTTCTCAACCATTCCTTAACTTCAAACTCCAATATCTCGCGAACGGACTGACGAACTAGAGAAATTCCTGTTGCATCTGAAAGTAGAAACTCGCCCGATTACAACGGTATGTGTATTTTTGCCCTAGACCATATTAATTAATGGCTTCGAGTATCAGATTCCGAAAATTTTGATGGTTTCTCAACCATTCCTTAACTTCAAACTCTCATATCTCGGGAACGGATTGACGAACTCGAGAATTTCCTGTTGTATCTGAAAGCAGAGACTCTCCCGATTACAAGGGTATGTGTTTTTTCCCCTAGGCCACTCCAGTTATTCGTTTCGAGTATCAGACTTGCGAAAGTTTTGATGGTTTCTCTACCATTCCTTAATTTCAAACTCGCATATCTCGCGAACGGATTGAGGAACTCGAGTAATTACTGTTGAATCTGGAAGCAGAAACTCGCCCGTTTACAACGGCATGTGTATTTTTGCCATAGACCATAGTAGATAATGGTTTCGAGTATCAGACTTGCGAAAATTTTGATGGCTTCTAAACCATTCCATAACTTCAAACTCCCATATCTCGCGAACGGATTGACGAACTTGTGAAATTCCTGTTGCATCTGAAAGTAGAAACTCGCCCGATTACAACGGTATGTGTATTTCTCCCCTACGCCATTCCAATTATTGGTTTAGAGTATCAGAGCAGCGAAAGTTTTGGTGGTTTCACAACAGTTCCATCACATCAAACTCCCATATCTCGCGAACGGATTGACGGACTCGAGAAATTCCTGTTGCATCTGAAAGTAGAAACCCGCCCGATTACAACGGTATGTGTATTTTTACCCTAGGCCATGGTAGTTATTTTTTTCGAGTATCAGACTTGCGAAAATTTTGATGGTTACTCAACCATTCCATAACTTCAAACTCCCATATCTCGCGAACGGATTGACGAACTCGAGAAATCCTGTTGCATCTGAAAGCAGAAACTCGCCCGTTTACAATGGTATGTGTATTTTTGCCCTAGGCCATAGTAGTTATTGGTTTCAAGTATCAGACTTGCGAAAATTTTGATGGTTTCTCAACCATTCCATAACTTCAAACTCCCATATATCGCGAACCGATTGACGAACTCGAGAAATTCCTGTTGCATCTGAAAGCAGAAACACGCCCGATTACAACGGTGTGTGTATTTTTCCCCTAGGCCATTGTAGTTATTTGTTTCGAGTATCAGACTTGCGAAAATTTTAATGGACTCTCAACCATTCCTTAACATCAAACTCTCATATCTCGCGAACGGATTGACGAACTCGAGAAATTCCTGTTGCATCTGAAGGCAGAAACTCGCCCGATTACAATGGTGTGTGTACTTTTCCCCTAGGCCACTCCAGTTATTCGTTTCGAGTATCAGACTTGCGAAAGTTTTGATGGTTTCTCTACCATTCCCTAATTTCAAACTCTCATATCTCGCGAACGGATTGAGGAACGCGAGAAATTCCTGTTGTATCTGAAAGTAGAAACTTGCCCGATTACAATGGTGTGTGTACTACTCCCCTAGGCCATTCCAGTTATTGGTTTCGAGAATCAGACTTGCGAAAATTTTGATGGTTTCTCAACCATTCCTTAACTTCAAACTCCCATATCACGCGAACGGATTGACGAACTCGAGAAATTCCTGTTGCATCTGAAAGTAGAAACTCGCCCGATTACAATGGTGTGTGTACTTTTCCCCTTGGCCATTCCAGTTATTGGTTTCGAGTATCAGATTTGCGAAAATTTTGGTGGATTCTCAACCATTCCTTAACTTCAAACTCGCATATCTCAGGAACGGATTGACGAACTCGCGAAATTCCTGTTGTATCTGAAAGTAGAAATTCGCCCGATTACAATGGTATGTGTACTTTTCCCCGAGGCCATTCCAGTTATTGCTTTCTAGTATCAGACTTGCGAAAATTTTGATGGTTTCTCAACCATTCCTTAACTTCAAACTCCCATATCTCGCGAACGGATTGACGAACTCGAGAAATTCCTGTTGCATCTGAAAGCAGAAACTCGCCCGATTACAATGGTGTGTGTACTTTTCCCCTAGGCCATTCCAGTTATTGGCTTCGAGTATCAGACTTTGGAAAATTTTGATGGTTTCTCAACCATTCCTTAACTTCAAACTCCCATATCTCGCGAACGGATTGACGAACCCGAGAATTTCCTGTTGTATCTGACAGCAGAAACTCGCCCGATTACAACGTTATGTGTATTGTTGCCCTTGGCCATAGTAGTTATTGGTTTCGAGTATCAGACTCGCGAAAATTTTGATGGTTTCTCAACCATCTCTTAACTCCAAACTCCGATATTTCGCGAACGGATTGACGACCTCTAGAAATTCCTGTTGCGTCTGAAAGTAGAAACTCGCCCGATTACTGTTGTACGTGTACTTTTCCCCTAGGCCACTCCAGTTATTGGTTTCGAGTATCAGAGTTGCGAAAATTTTGATGGTTTCTCAACCATCTCTTAAACCCAAACTCCGATATTTCGCGAACGGATTGCCGAAATCGAAAAATTTCTGTTGCGTATGAAAGCAGAAACTCTCCCGATTAGAACGGTATGTGCATTTTTCCCCTAGGCCATTGTAGTTATTGGTTTCGGGTATCAGACTTGCGAAGTTTTGATGGTTTCTCAACCATGCCTTCACTTGAAACTCCTATATCTCGCGAACGGACTGAGGAAATCGAGAAATTCCTGTTGCATCTGAAACTAGAAGCTCGCCCGATTACAATGGTGTGTGTACTTTTCCCCTAGGCCATTCCAGTTATTGGTTTCGAGTATCAGACTTGGGAAAATTTTGATGGTTTCTCAACCATTCCTTAACTTCAAGCTCCCATATCTCGCGAACGGATTGACGAACCCGAGAATTTCCTGTTGTATCTGACAGCAGAAACTCGCCCGATTACAACGGTATGTGTATTGTTGCCCTAGGCCATAGTAGTTATTGGTTTCGAGTATCAGACTTGCGAAAATTTGGATGGTTTCTCAACCATTCTTTAACTTCAAACTCCCATATCTCGCGAACGGATTGACGAACTCGAGAAATCCCTGGTGCATCTGAAAGTAGAAACTTGCCCGATTACAATGTTGTGTGCACTTTTCCCCTAGGCCATTCCAATTATTGGTATCGAGTATCAGACTTGCGATGATTTTGATGGTTTCTCAACCATTCCATAACTTCAAACTCCCATATATCGCGAACGGATTGACGAACTCGAGAAATTCCTGTTGCATCTGAAAGCAGAAACTCGCCCGATTACAAAGGTGTGTGTATTTTTCCCCTTGGCCATTGTAGTTATTTGTTTCGAGTATCAGACTTGCGAAAATTTTGATGGCTTCTCAACCATTCCTTAATTTCAAACTCGCATATCTCGCGAACGGATTGACGAACGCGAGAAATTCCTGTTGTATCTGAAAGTAGAAACTTGCCCGATTACAATGGTGTGTGTACTACTCCCCTAGGCCATTCCAGTTATTGGTTTCGAGAATCAGACTTGCGAAAATTTTGATGGTTTCTCAACCATTCCTTAACTTCAAACTCCCATATCACGCGAACGGATTGACGAACTCGAGAAATTCCTGTTGCATCTGAAAGTAGAAACTCGCCCGATTACAACGGTATTTGTATTTTTGCCCTAGGCATTAGTAGTTTTTGGATTCGAGTATCAGACTTGGGAAAATTTTGATGGCTTCTCAACCATTCCTTAACTTCAAACTCCCATATCTCGCGAACGGATTGACGAACTCGAGAAATTCCTGTTGCATCTGAGAGTAGAAACTCGCCCGATTACAACGGTATATGTATTTTTGCCCTAGGCATTAGTAGTTATTGTTTTCGAGTATCAGACTTACTAAAATTTTGATAGATTCTCATCCATTCCTTAACTTCAAACTCCCATATCTCGCGAACGGATTACCAACTCGAGAAATTCCAGTTGCATCTGAAAGCATAATCTCGCCCGATTACAATGGTATGTGTATTTTTGCCCTAGGCCATAGCAGAAATTGGTTTCGATTATCAGACTTGCGAAAATTTTGATGGTTTCTCAACTATTCCTTAACTTCAAACTCCCATATCTCGCGAACGGATTGACAAACTCGAGAAATTCCTGTTGCATCTGAAGGTAGAAGATCGCCCGATTACAACGGTATGTGTATTTTTGCCCTAGACAATAGTAGTTATTGGTTTCGTGTATCAGACTTGCAAAAATTTTGATGATTTCTCAACCATTCCTTAACTTCAAAGCCCCATATCTCGCGAACGGATTACCAACTCGAGAAATTCCAGTTGCATTTGAAAGCATAATCTCGCCCGATTACAATGGAATGTGTATTTTTGCCCTAGGCCATAGCAGTTACTGGTTTCGAGTTTCAGACTTGCGAAAATTTTGATGGTATTTCAACCATTCCTTAACTTCAAACTCCCATATCTCGCGAACGGATTGACGAACTCGAGAAATTCCTGTTGCATCTGAAAGTAGAAACTCGCCCGATTACAATGGGGTGTGTACTTTTCCCCTAGGCCATTCCAGTTATTGGTTTCGAGTATCAGACCAGCGAAAATTTTGATGGTTTCTCAACCATTCCTTAACTTCAAACTCCCATATCTCGCGAACGGACTGACGAACTCTAGAAATTCCTCTAGCATCTGAAAGTAGAAATTCGCCCGATTACACCGGTATGTGTATTTTTCCCCTAAGCCATTGTAGTTATTGGTTTCGAGTATCAGACTTGCGAAAATGTTGATGGTTTCCCAACCATTCCTTACCTTCAAACTCCCATATCTCGCGAACGGATTGACGAACTCGAGAAATTCCTGTTGCATCTGAAGGTAGAAGATCGCCCGATTACAACGGTATGTGTATTTTTGCCCTAGGCAATAGTAGTTTTTGGTTTCGTGTATCAGACTTGCAAAAATTTTGATGATTTCTCAACCATTCCTTAACTTCAAAGCCCCATATGTCGCGAACGGATTACCAACTCGAGAAATTCCAGTTGCATTTGAAAGCATAATCTCGCCCGATTACAGTGGTATGTGTATTTTTGCCCTAAGTCATAGCAGTTACTGGTTTCGAGTATCAGACTTGCGAAAATTTTGATGGTTTCTCTACCATTCCTTAATTTCAATCTCCCATATCTCGCGAACGGATTACCAACTCGAGAAATTCCAGTTGCATCTGAAAGCATAATCTCGCCCGATTACAATGGTATGTGTATTTTTGCCCTAGGCCATAGCAGTTATTGGTTTCGAGTATCATACTTGTGAAAATTTTGATGGTATCTCAACCATTCCTTAACTTCAAACTCCCATATCTCGCGAACGGATTGACGAACTCGAGAAATTCCTGTTGCATCTGAAAGTAGAAACTCGCCCGATTACAACGGTATTTGTATTTTTGCCCTAGGCATTAGTAGTTTTTGGTTTCGAGTATCAGACTTGGGAAAATTTTGATGGCTTCTCAACCATTCCTTAACTTCAAACTCCCATATCTCGCGAACGGATTGACGAACTCGAGAAATTCCTGTTGCATCTGAGAGTAGAAACTCGCCCGATTACAACGGTATATGTATTTTTGCCCTAGGCATTAGTAGTTATTGTTTTCGAGTATCAGACTTACTAAAATTTTGATAGATTCTCATCAATTCCTTAACTTCAAACTCCCATATCTCGCGAACGGATTACCAACTCGAGAAATTCCAGTTGCATCTGAAAGCATAATCTCGCCCGATTACAATGGTATGTGTATTTTTGCCCTAGGCCATAGCAGTTATTGGTTTCGAGTATCAGACTTGCGAAAATTTTGATGGTTTCTCAACTATTCCTTAACTTCAAACTCCCATATCTCGCGAACGGATTGACGAACTCGAGAAATTCCTGTTGCATCTGAAGGTAGAAGATCGCCCGATTACAACGGTATGTGTATCTTTGCCCTAGGCAATAGTGGTTATTGGTTTCGAGTATCAGACTTCCGAATATTTTGATGATTTCTCAACCATTTCTTAACTTCAAACCCCCATATCTCGCGAACGGATTACCAACTCGGGAAATTCCAGTTGCATCTGAAAGCATAATCTCGCCCGATTACAATGGTATGTGTATTTTTGCCCTAGGCCATAGCAGTTATTGGTTTTGAGTATCAGACTTGCGAAAATTTTGATGGTATCTCAACCATTCCTTAACTTCAGACTCCCATATCTCGCGAACGGATTGACGGACTCGAGAAATTCCTGTTGCATCTGAAAGCAGAAACTCGCCCGATTGCAATGGTGTGTGTATTTTTGCCCTAGGCAATTGTAGTTATTGGTTTCGAGTATCAGACTTGCAAAAATTTTGATGATTTCTCAACCATTCCTTAACTTCAAAGCCCCATATCTCGCGAACGGATTGCCAACTCGAGAAATTCCAGTTGCATCTGAAAGCATAATCTCGCCCGATTACAATGGTATGTGTATTTTTGCCCTAGGCCATAGCAGTTATTGGTTTCGAGTATCAGACTTGCGAAAATTTTGATGGTTTCTCAACTATTCCTTAACTTCAAACTCCCATATCTCGCGAACGGATTGACGAACTCGAGAAATTCCTGTTGCATCTGAAGGTAGAAGATCGCCCGATTACAACGGTATGTGTATCTTTGCCCTAGGCAATAGTGGTTATTGGTTTCGAGTATCAGACTTCCGAATATTTTGATGATTTCTCAACCATTTCTTAACTTCAAACCCCCATATCTCGCGAACGGATTACCAACTCGGGAAATTCCAGTTGCATCTGAAAGCAGAAACTCGCCCGATTGCAATGGTGTGTGTATTTTTGCCCTAGGCATTAGTAGTTTTTGGTTTCGAGTATCAGACTTGGGAAAATTTTGATGGCTTCTCAACCATTCCTTAACTTCAAACTCCCATATCTCGCGAACGGATTGACGAACTCGAGAAATTCCTGTTGCATCTGAGAGTAGAAACTCGCCCGATTACAACGGTATATGTATTTTTGCCCTAGGCATTAGTAGTTATTGTTTTCGAGTATCAGACTTACTAAAATTTTGATAGATTCTCATCCATTCCTTAACTTCAAACTCCCATATCTCGCGAACGGATTACCAACTCGAGAAATTCCAGTTGCATCTGAAAGCATAATCTCGCCCGATTACAATGGTATGTGTATTTTTGCCCTAGGCCATAGCAGTTATTGGTTTCGAGTATCAGACTTGCGAAAATTTTGATGGTTTCTCAACTATTCCTTAACTTCAAACTCCCATATCTCGCGAACGGATTGACGAACTCGAGAAATTCCTGTTGCATCTGAAGGTAGAAGATCGCCCGATTACAACGGTATGTGTATCTTTGCCCTAGGCAATAGTGGTTATTGGTTTCGAGTATCAGACTTCCGAATATTTTGATGATTTCTCAACCATTTCTTAACTTCAAACCCCCATATCTCGCGAACGGATTACCAACTCGGGAAATTCCACTTGCATCTGAAAGCATAATCTCGCCCGATTACAATGGTATGTGTATTTTTGCCCTAGGCCATAGCAGTTATTGGTTTTGAGTATCAGACTTGCGAAAATTTTGATGGTATCTCAACCATTCCTTAACTTCAGACTCCCATATCTCGCGAACGGATTGACGGACTCGAGAAATTCCTGTTGCATCTGAAAGCAGAAACTCGCCCGATTGCAATGGTGTGTGTATTTTTGCCCTAGGCAATTGTAGTTATTGGTTTCGAGTATCAGACTTGCAAAAATTTTGATGATTTCTCAACCATTCCTTAACTTCAAAGCCCCATATCTCGCGAACGGATTACCAACTCGAGAAATTCCAGTTGCATTTGAAAGCATAATCTCGCCCGATTACAATGGTATGTGTATTTTTGCCCTAGGCCATAGCAGTTACTGGTTTCGAGTTTCAGACTTGCGAAAATTTTGATGGTATTTCAACCATTCCTTAACTTCAAACTCCCATATCTCGCGAACGGATTGACGAACTCGAGAAATTCCTGTTGCATCTGAAAGTAGAAACTCGCCCGATTACAATGGGGTGTGTACTTTTCCCCTAGGCCATTCCAGTTATTGGTTTCGAGTATCAGACCAGCGAAAATTTTGATGGTTTCTCAACCATTCCTTAACTTCAAACTCCCATATCTCGCGAACGGATTAACGAACTCTAGAAATTCCTCTTGCATCTGAAAGTAGAAATTCGCCCGATTACACCGGTATTTGTATTTTTCCCCTAAGCCATTGTAGTTATTGGTTTCGAGTATCAGACTTGCGAAAATGTTGATGGTTTCCAAAACCATTCCTTACATTCAAACTCCCATATCTCGCGAACGGATTGACGAACTCGAGAAATTCCTGTTGCATCTGAAGGTAGAAGATCGCCCGATTACAACGGTATGTGTATTTTTGCCCTAGGCAATAGTAGTTTTTGGTTTCGTGTATCAGACATGCAAAAATTTTGATGATTTCTCAACCATTCCTTAACTTCAAAGCCCCATATGTCGCGAACGGATTACCAACTCGAGAAATTCCAGTTGCATTTGAAAGCATAATCTCGCCCGATTACAGTGGTATGTGTATTTTTGCCCTAGGTCATAGCAGTTACTGGTTTCGAGTATCAGACTTGCGAAAATTTTGATGGTTTCTCTACCATTCCTTAACTTCAATCTCCCATATCTCGCGAACGGATTACCAACTCGAGAAATTCCAGTTGCATCTGAAAGCATAATCTCGCCCGATTACAATGGTATGTGTATTTTTGCCCTAGGCCATAGCAGTTATTGGTTTCGAGTATCATACTTGTGAAAATTTTGATGGTATCTCATCCATTCCTTAACTTCAAACTCCCATATCTCGCGAACGGATTACCAACTCGAGAAATTCCAGTTGCATCTGAAAGCATAATCTCGCCCGATTACAATGGTGTGTGTATTTTTGCCCTAGGCCATAGCAGTTATTGGTTTCGAGTATCAGACTTGCGAAAATTTTGATGGTTTCTCTACCATTCCTTAACTTCAATCTCCCATATCTCGCGAACGGATTACCAACTCGAGAAATTCCAGTTGCATCTGAAAGCATAATCTCGCCCGATTACAATGGTATGTGTATTTTTGCCCTAGGCCATAGCAGTTATTGGTTTCGAGTATCATACTTGTGAAAATTTTGATGGTATCTCAACCATTCCTTAACTTCAAACTCCCATATCTCGCGAACGGATTGACGAACTCGAGAAATTCCTGTTGCATCTGAAAGTAGAAACTCGCCCGATTACAACGGTATTTGTATTTTTGCCCTAGGCATTAGTAGTTTTTGGTTTCGAGTATCAGACTTGGGAAAATTTTGATGGCTTCTCAACCATTCCTTAACTTCAAACTCCCATATCTCGCGAACGGATTGACGAACTCGAGAAATTCCTGTTGCATCTGAGAGTAGAAACTCGCCCGATTACAACGGTATATGTATTTTTGCCCTAGGCATTAGTAGTTATTGTTTTCGAGTATCAGACTTACTAAAATTTTGATAGTTTCTCATCCATTCCTTAACTTCAAACTCCCATATCTCGCGAACGGATTACCAACTCGAGAAATTCCAGTTGCATCTGAAAGCATAATCTCGCCCGATTACAATGGTATGTGTATTTTTGCCCTAGGCCATAGCAGTTATTGGTTTCGAGTATCAGACTTGCGAAAATTTTGATGGTTTCTCAACTATTCCTTAACTTCAAACTCCCATATCTCGCGAACGGATTGACGAACTCGGGAAATTCCTCTTGCATCTGAAAGTAGAAACTCGCCCGATTACAACGGTATGTGTATTTTTGCCCTAGGCAATAGTAGTTATTGGTTTCGAGTATCAGACTTGCGAAAATTTTGATGATTTCTCAACCATTCCTTAACTTCAAACTCCCATATCTCGCGAACGGATTACCAACTCGAGAAATTCCAGTTGCATCTGAAAACATAATCTCGCCCGATTACAATGGTATTTGTATTTTTGCCCTAGGTCATTGTAGTTATTGGTTTCGAGTATCAGACTTGCGAAAATTTTGATGGCTTCACAACCATTCCTTAACTTCAAACTCCCATATCTCGCGAACGGATTACCAACACGAGAAATTCCAGTTGCATCTGAAAGCATAATCTCGCCCGATTACAATGGTGTGTGAATTTTTGCCCTAGGCAACTGTAGTTATTGGTTTCGTGTATCAGACTTGCGAAAATTTTGATGGCTTCTCAACCATTCCTTAACTTCAAACTCCCATATCTCGCGAACGGATTGACGAACTAGAGAAATTCCAGTTGCATCTGAAAGCAGAAACTCGCCCGATTACAGTGGTATGTGTTCTTTTCGCCTAGGCCATTCCACTTATTGGTTTCGAGTGTCAGACCAGCGAAAATTTTGATGGTTTCTCAACCATTGCTTAACTTCAAACTCCCATATCTTGCGAACGGATTGACGAACTCGAGAAATTCCTGTTGCATCTGAAGGTAGAAGATCGCCCGATTACAACGGTATGTGTATTTTTGCCCTAGGCAATAGTAGTTATTGGTTTCGAGTATCAGACTTGCGAAAATTTTGATGGTTTCACAACCATTCCTTAACTTCAAGCTCCCATATCTCGCGAACGGATTACCAACACGAGAAATTCCAGTTGCATCTGAAAGCATAATCTCGCCCGATTACAATGGTGTGTGTATTTTTGCCCTAAGCCATAGCAATTATTGGTTTCGAGTATCACACTTGCGAAAATTTTGATGGTATCTCAACCATTCCTTAACTTCAAAATCCCACATCTCGCGAACGGATTGACGAACTCGTGAAATTCCAGTTGCATCTGAAAGCAGGAACTCGTCCGATTACAATCGTATGTGTATTTTTGCTCTAGGTAATTGTAGTTATTGGTTTCGAGTATCAGACTTGCGAAAATTTTGATGGCTTCTCAACCATTCCTTAAATTCAAACTCCCATATCTGGCGAACGGATTGACGAACTCGAGAAATTCCTGTTGCATCTGAAAGTAGAAACTCGCCGGATTACAACGGTATGTGCATTTTTGCCCTAGGCAATAGTAGTTATTGGTTTCGAGTATCAGACCTGCGAAAATTTTTATGGTTTCTCGACCATTCCTTAACTTCAAACTCCCATATCTCGCGAACGGATTGACGAACTCGAGAAATTCCAGTTGCATCTGAAAGCAGGAACTCGCCCGATTACAATCGTATGTGCATTTTTGCCCTAGGCATTAGTAGTTACTGGTTTCGAGTACCAGACTTACTAAAATTCTGATAGTTTCTCAACCATTCCTTAACTTCAAACTCCCATATCTCGCGAACGGATTACCAACTCGAGAAATTCCAGTTGCATCTGAAAACATAATCTCGCCCGATTACAATGGTATTTCTATTTTTGCCCTAGGTCATTGTAGTTATTGGTTTCGAGTATCAGACTTGCGAAAATTTTGATGGTTTCACAACCATTCCTTAACTTCAAACTCCCATATCTCGCGAACGGATTACCAACACGAGAAATTCCAGTTGCATCTGAAAGCATAATCTCGCCCGATTACAATGGTGTGTGTATTTTTGCCCTAAGCCATAGCAATTATTGGTTTCGAGTATCACACTTGCGAAAATTTTGATGGTATCTCAACCATTCCTTAACTTCAAAATCCCACATCTCGCGAACGGATTGACGAACTCGAGAAATTCCAGTTGCATCTGAAAGCAGGAACTCGCCCGATTACAATCGTATGTGTATTTTTGCCCTAGGTAATTGTAGTTATTGGTTTCGAGTATCAGACTTGCGAAAATTTTGATGGCTTCTCAACCATTCCTTAACTTCAAACTCCCATATCTGGCGAACGGATTGACGAACTCGAGAAATTCCTGTTGCATCTGAAAGTAGAAACTCGCCGGATTACAACGGTATGTGCATTTTTGCCCTAGGCAATAGTAGTTATTGGTTTCGAGTATCAGACCTGCGAAAATTTTGCTGGTTTCTCGACCATTCCTTAACTTCAAACTTCCATATCTCGCGAACGGATTGACGAACTCGAGAAATTCCAGTTGCATCTGAAAGCAGGAACTCGCCCGATTACAATCGTATGTGCATTTTTGCCCTAGGCATTAGTAGTTACTGGTTTCAAGTACCAGACTTACTAAAATTCTGATAGTTTCTCCACCATTCCTTAACTTCAAACTCCCATATCTCGCGAACGGATTACCAACTCGAGAAATTCCAGTTGCATCTGAAAGCATAATGTCGCCCGATTACAATGGTATTTGTATTTTTGCCCTAGGCCATAGCAGTTATTGGTTTCGAGTATCAGACTTGCGAAAATTTTGATGGTTTCTCAACCATTCCTTAACTTCAAACTCCCACATCTCGCGAACGGATTGACGAACTCGAGAAATTCCTGTTGCATCTGAGAGTAGAAAGTCGCCCGATTACAACGGTATGTGTATTTTTCCCCTATGCCATTCCAGTTATTCGTTTCTAGCATCAGAGTTGCGAAAATTTTGATGGTTTCTCAACCACTCCTTAACTTCAAACTCCCATATCTCGCGAACGGATTGACGAACTCGCGAAATTCCTGTTGCATCTGAAAGTAGAAACTCCCCCGATAACAACGGTATGTGTATTTTTGCCCTAGGCCGTTGTAGTTATTGGTTTCGAGTTTCAGACTTGCGAAAATTTTTATGGTTTCTCAACCATTCCTTAACTTCAAACTCCCATATCTCGCGAACGGATTGACGAACTCGAGAAGTTCCTCCTGCATCTGAAAGCAGAAACTCGCCCGATTACAACGGTATGTGTATTTTTGCCCTAGGCCATTGTAGTTATTGGTTTCGAGTTTCAGACTTGCGAAAATTTTTATGGTTTCTCAACCATTCCTTAACTTCAAACTCCCATATCTCGCGAACGGATTGACGAACTCGCGAAATTCCTGTTGCATCTGAAAGTAGAAACTCCCCCGATAACAACGGTATGTGTATTTTTGCCCTAGGCCGTTGTAGTTATTGGTTTCGAGTATCAGACTTGCGAAAATTTTTATGGTTTCTCAACCATTCCTTAACTTCAAACTCCCATATCTCGCGAACGGATTGACGAACTAGAGAAATTCCAGTTGCATCTGAAAGCAGATGAGCGATCGATTACAACGGTACGTGTATTTTTGCCCTAGGCAATAGTAGTTATTGATTTCGAGTATCAGACTTGCGAAAATTTTGATGGTTTCTCAACCATTCCTTAACTTCAAACTCCCATATCTCGCGAACGGTTTGACGAACTAGAGAAATTCCTCCTGCATCTGAAAGTACAAACTCGCCCGATTACACCGGTGTGTGTATTTTTCCCCTAAGCCATTGTAGTTATTGGTTTCGAGTATCAGACTTGCGAAAATTTAGATGGTTTCCCAACCACTCCTTAACTTCAAACTCCCATATCTCGCGAACGGATTACCAACTCGAGAAATTCCAGTTGCATCTGAAAACATAATCTCGCCCGATTACAATGGTATTTGTATTTTTGTCCTAGGCCATAGTAGTTATTCGTTTCGAGTATCAGCCCTGCGAAAATTTTGATGGTTTCTCAACCATTCCTTAACTTCAAACTCCCATATCACGCGAACGGATTGACGAACTCGCGAAATTCTAGTTGCATCTGAAAGTAGAAACTCCCCCGATAACAACGGTATGTGTATTTTTGCCCTAGGCCATTGTAGTTATTGGTTTCGAGTATCCGACTTGCGAAAATTTTTATGGTTTCTCAACCATTCCTTAACTTCAAACTCCCATATCTCGCGAACGGATTGACGAACTCGAGAAATTCCTGTTGCATCTGAAAGTAGAAACTCGCCCGATTACAATGGGGTGTGTTCTTTTCCCCTAGGCCATTCCAGTTATTGGTTTCGAGTATCAGACCAGCGAAAACTTGGATGGTTTCTCAACCATTCCCTAACTCCAAACTCCCATATCTCGCGAACGGATTGACGAACTAGAGAAATTCCTGTTGCATCTGAAAGTGGAAACTCGCCCGATTACAATGGAGTGTGTTCTTTTCCCCTAGTCCATTCCAGTTATTGGTTTCGAGTATCAGACCAGCGAAAACTTGGATGGTTTCTCAAACATTCCTTAACTTCAAACCCCCATATCTTGCGAACGGATTGACGAACTCGAGAAATTCCTGTTGCATCTGAAGGTAGAAGATCGCCCGATTACAACGGTATGTGTATTTTTGCCCTAGGCAATAGTAGTTATTGGTTTCGAGTATCAGACTTGCGAAAATTTTGATGATTTCTCAACCATTCCTTAACTTCAAACACCCATATCTCGCGAACGGATTACCAACTCGAGAAATTCCAGTTGCATCTGAAAACAGAATCTCGCCCGATTACAATGGTATTTGTACTTTTGCCCTAGGTCATTGTAGTTATTGGTTTCGAGTATCAGACTTGCGAAAATTTTGATGGTTTCACAACCATTCCTTAACTTCGAACTCCCATATCTCGCGAACGGATTGACGAACTAGAGAAATTCCTGTTGCATCTGAAAGTAGAAACTCGCCCGATTACAATGGGGTGTGTTCTTTTCCCCTAGGCCATTCCAGTTATTGGTTTCGAGTATCAGACCAGCGAAAACTTGGATGGTTTCTCAACCATTCCCTAACTTCAAACTCCCATATCTCGCGAACGGATTGACGAACTCGAGAAATTCCTCCTGCATCTGAAAGTAGAAACTCGCCCGATTACACCGGTATGTGTATTTTTCCCCTAAGCCATTGTAGTTATTGGTTTCGAGTATCAGACTTGCGAAAATTTTGATGGTTTCCCAACCACTCCTTACCTTCAAACTCCCATATCTCGCGAACGGATTGACGAACTGGAGAAATTCCAGTTGCATCTGAAAGCAGAAACTCGCCCGATTACAATGGTATGTGTATTTTTGCCCTAGGCAATTGCAGTTACTGGTTTCGAGTATCAGACTTGCGAAAATTTTGATGGCGTCTCAACCATTCCTTAACTTCAAACTCCCATATCTCGCGAACGGGTGACGAACTCGAGAAATTCCAGTTGCATCTGAAAGCAGAGACTCGCCCGATTACAATGGTATGTGTATTTTTGCCCTAGGCAATTGTAGTTACTGGTTTCGAGTATCAGACTTGCGAAAATTTTGATGGCGTCTCAACCATTCCTTAACTTCAAACTCCCATATCTCGCGAACGGATTGACGAACTCTTGAAATTCCTGTTGCATCTGAAAGTAGAAACTCGCCGGATTACAACGGTATGTGTATTTTTGCCCTAGGCAATAGTAGTTATTGGTTTCGAGTATCAGACATGCGAAAATTTTGATGGTATCTCAACCATTCCTTAACTTCAAACTCCCATATCTTGCGAACGGATTACCAACACGAGAAATTCCAGTTGCATCTGAAAACATAATCTCGCCCGATTACAATGGTATTTGTATTTTTGCCCTAGGTCATTGTAGTTATTGGTTTCGAGTATCAGACTTGCGAAAATTTTGATGGTTTCTCAACCATTCCTTAACTTCAAACTCCCATGTCTCGCGAACGGATTGACGAACTCGAGAAATTCCTGTTGCATCTGAAGGTAGAAGATCGCCCGATTACAACGGTATGTGTATTTTTGCCCTAGGCAATAGTAGTTATTGGTTTCGAGTATCAGACTTGCGAAAATTTTGATGATTTCTCAAACATTCCTTAACTTCAAACACCCATATCTCGCGAACGGATTACCAACTCGAGAAATTCCAGTTGCATCTGAAAACATAATCTCGCCCGATTACAATGGTATTTGTACTTTTGCCCTAGGTCATTGTAGTTATTGGTTTCGAGTATCAGACTTGCGAAAATTTTGATGGTTTCACAACCATTCCTTAACTTCAAACTCCCATATCTCGCGAACGGATTGACGAACTAGAGAAATTCCTGTTGCATCTGAAAGTAGAAACTCGCCCGATTACAATGGGGTGTGTTCTTTTCCCCTAGGCCATTCCAGTTATTGGTTTGGAGTATCAGACCAGCGAAAACTTGGATGGTTTCGCAACCATTCCTTAACTTCAAACTCCCATATCTTGCGAACGGATTGACGAACTCGAGAAATTCCTGTTGCATCTGAAGGTAGAAGATCGCCCGATTACAACGGTATGTGTATTTTTGCCCTAGGCAATAGTAGTTATTGGTTTCGAGTATCAGACTTGCGAAAATTTTGATGGTTTCTCAACCATTCCTTAACATCAAACTCCCATATCTCGCGAACGGATTGACGAACTCGAGAAATTCCTTCTGCATCTGAAAGTAGAAACTCGCCCGATTACACCGGTATGTGTATTTTTCCCCTAAGCCATTGTAGTTATTGGTTTCGAGTATCAGACTTGCGAAAATTTTGATGGTTTCCCAACCACTCCTTACCTTCAAACTCCCATATCTCGCGAACGGATTGACGAACTGGAGAAATTCCGGTTGCATCTGAAAGCAGAAACTCGCCCGATTACAATGGTATGTTTATTTTTGCCCTAGGCAATTGTAGTTACTGGTTTCGAGTATCAGACTTGCGAAAATTTTGATGGCGTCTCAACCATTCCTTAACTTCAAACTCCCATATCTCGCGAATGGATTGACGAACTCGAGAAGTTCCTCTTGCATCTGAAAGCAGAAACTCGCCCGATTACAGTGGTATGTGTACTTTTCGCCTAGGCCATTCCAGTTATTGGTTTTGAGTATCAGACCAGCGAAAATTTCGATGGTTTCTCAACCATTCCTTAACTTCAAACTCCCATATCTTGCGAACGGATTGACGAACTCGAGAAATTCCTGTTGCATCTGAAGGTAGAAGATCGCCCGATTACAACGGTCTGTGTATTTTTGCCCTAGGCAATAGTAGTTATTGGTTTCGAGTATCAGACTTGCGAAAATTTTGATGATTTCTCAACCATTCCTTAACTTCAAACACCCATATCTCGCGAACGGATTACCAACTCGACAAATTCCAGTTGCATCTGAAAACATAATCTCGCCCGATTACAATGGTATTTGTACTTTTGCCCTAGGTCATTGTAGTTATTGGTTTCGAGTATCAGACTTGCGAAAATTTTGATGGTTTCACAACCATTCCTTAACTTCAAACTCCCATATCTCGCGAACGGATTGACGAACTAGAGAAATTCCTGTTGCATCTGAAAGTAGAAACTCGACCGATTACAATGGTGTGTGTTCTTTTCCCCTAGGCCATTCCAGTTATTGGTTTCGAGTATCAGACCAGCGAAAACTTGGATGGTTTCTCAACCATTCCTTAACTTCAAACTCCCATATCTTGCGAACGGATTGACGAACTCGAGAAATTCCTGTTGCATCTGAAGGTAGAAGATCGCCCGATTACAACGGTATGTGTATTTTTGCCCTAGGCAATAGTAGTTATTGGTTTCGAGTATCAGACTTGCGAAAATTTTGATGATTTCTCAACCATTCCTTAACTTCAAACACCCATATCTCGCGAACGGATTACCAACTCGACAAATTCCAGTTGCATCTGAAAACATAATCTCGCCCGATTACAATGGTATTTGTACTTTTGCCCTAGGTCATTGTAGTTATTGGTTTCGAGTATCAGATTTGCGAAAATTTTGATGGTTTCACAACCATTCCTTACCTTCAAACTCCCATATCTCGCGAACGGATTGACGAACTAGAGAAATTCCTGTTGCATCTGAAAGTAGAAACTCGCCCGATTACAATGGTGTGTGTTCTTTTCCCCTAGGCCATTCCAGTTATTGGTTTCGAGTATCAGACCAGCGAAATCTTGGATGGTTTCTCAACCATTCCTTAACTTCAAACTCCCATATCTTGCGAACGGATTGAGGGAACTCGAGATATTCCTGTTGCATCTGAAGGTAGAAGATCGCCCGATTACAACGGTATGTGTATTTTTGCCCTAGGCAATAGTAGTTATTGGTTTCGAGTATCAGACTTGCGAAAATTTTGATGATTTCTCAACCATTCCTTAACTTCAAACTCCCATATCTCGCGAACGGATTACCAACTCGAGAAATTCCAGTTGCATCTGAAAACATAATCTCGCCCAATTACAATGGTATTTGTATTTTTGCCCTAGGTCATTGTAGTTATTGGTTTCGAGTATCAGACTTGCGAAAATTTTGATGGCTTCACAACCATTCCTTAACTTCAAACTCCCATATCTCGCGAACGGATTACCAACACGAGAAATTCCAGTTGCATCTGAAAGCATAATCTCGCCCGATTACAATGGTGTGTGAATTTTTGCCCTAGGCAACTGTAGTTATTGGTTTCGAGTATCAGACTTGCGAAAATTTTGATGGCTTCTCAACCATTCCTTAACTTCAAACTCCCATATCTCGCGAACGGATTGACGAACTAGAGAAATTCCAGTTGCATCTGAAAGCAGAAACTCGCCCGATTACAGTGGTATGTGTTCTTTTCGCCTAGGCCATTCCACTTATTGGTTTCGAGTGTCAGACCAGCGAAAATTTTGATGGTTTCTCAACCATTGCTTAACTTCAAACTCCCATATCTTGCGAACGGATTGACGAACTCGAGAAATTCCTGTTGCATCTGAAGGTAGAAGATCGCCCGATTACAACGGTATGTGTATTTTTGCCCTAGGCAATAGTAGTTATTGGTTTCGAGTATCAGACTTGCGAAAATTTTGATGGTTTCACAACCATTCCTTAACTTCAAGCTCCCATATCTCGCGAACGGATTACCAACACGAGAAATTCCAGTTGCATCTGAAAGCATAATCTCGCCCGATTACAATGGTGTGAGTATTTTTGCCCTAAGCCATAGCAATTATTGGTTTCGAGTATCACACTTGCGAAAATTTTGATGGTATCTCAACCATTCCTTAACTTCAAAATCCCACATCTCGCGAACGGATTGACGAACTCGTGAAATTCCAGTTGCATCTGAAAGCAGGAACTCGTCCGATTACAATCGTATGTGTATTTTTGCTCTAGGTAATTGTAGTTATTGGTTTCGAGTATCAGACTTGCGAAAATTTTGATGGCTTCTCAACCATTCCTTAAATTCAAACTCCCATATCTGGCGAACCGATTGACGAACTCGAGAAATTCCTGTTGCATCTGAAAGTAGAAACTCGCCGGATTACAACGGTATGTGCATTTTTGCCCTAGGCAATAGTAGTTATTGGTTTCGAGTATCAGACCTGCGAAAATTTTTATGGTTTCTCGACCATTCCTTAACTTCAAACTCCCATATCTCGCGAACGGATTGACGAACTCGAGAAATTCCAGTTGCATCTGAAAGCAGGAACTCGCCCGATTACAATCGTATGTGCATTTTTGCCCTAGGCATTAGTAGTTACTGGTTTCGAGTACCAGACTTACTAAAATTCTGATAGTTTCTCAACCATTCCTTAACTTCAAACTCCCATATCTCGCGAACGGATTACCAACTCGAGAAATTCCAGTTGCATCTGAAAACATAATCTCGCCCGATTACAATGGTATTTCTATTTTTGCCCTAGGTCATTGTAGTTATTGGTTTCGAGTATCAGACTTGCGAAAATTTTGATGGTTTCACAACCATTCCTTAACTTCAAACTCCCATATCTCGCGAACGGATTACCAACACGAGAAATTCCAGTTGCATCTGAAAGCATAATCTCGCCCGATTACAATGGTGTGTGTATTTTTGCCCTAAGCCATAGCAATTATTGGTTTCGAGTATCACACTTGCGAAAATTTTGATGGTATCTCAACCATTCCTTAACTTCAAAATCCCACATCTCGCGAACGGATTGACGAACTCGTGAAATTCCAGTTGCATCTGAAAGCAGGAACTCGTCCGATTACAATCGTATGTGTATTTTTGCTCTAGGTAATTGTAGTTATTGGTTTCGAGTATCAGACTTGCGAAAATTTTGATGGTTTCTCAACCATTCCTTAACTTCAAACTCCCACATCTCGCGAACGGATTGACGAACTCGAGAAATTCCTGTTGCATCTGAGAGTAGAAAGTCGCCCGATTACAACGGTATGTGTATTTTTCCCCTATGCCATTCCAGTTATTCGTTTCTAGCATCAGAATTGCGAAAATTTTGATGGTTTCTCAACCACTCCTTAACTTCAAACTCCCATATCTCGCGAACGGATTGACGAACTCGCGAAATTCCTGTTGCATCTGAAAGTAGAAACTCCCCCGATAACAACGGTATGTGTATTTTTGCCCTAGGCCGTTGTAGTTATTGGTTTCGAGTATCAGACTTGCGAAAATTTTTATGGTTTCTCAACCATTCCTTAACTTCAAACTCCCATATCTCGCGAACGGATTGACGAACTCGAGAAGTTCCTCTTGCATCTGAAAGCAGAAACTCGCCCGATTACAACGGTATGTGTATTTTTGACCTAGGCCATTGTAGTTATTGGTTTCGAGTTTCAGACTTGCGAAAATTTTTATGGTTTCTCAACCATTCCTTAACTTCAAACTCCCATATCTCGCGAACGGATTGACGAACTCGCGAAATTCCTGTTGCATCTGAAAGTAGAAACTCCCCCGATAACAACGGTATGTGTATTTTTGCCCTAGGCCGTTGTAGTTATTGGTTTCGAGTATCAGACTTGCGAAAATTTTTATGGTTTCTCAACCATTCCTTAACTTCAAACTCCCATATCTCGCGAACGGATTGACGAACTAGAGAAATTCCAGTTGCATCTGAAAGCAGATGAGCGATCGATTACAACGGTACGTGTATTTTTGCCCTAGGCAATAGTAGTTATTGATTTCGAGTATCAGACTTGCGAAAATTTTGATGGTTTCTCAACCATTCCTTAACTTCAAACTCCCATATCTCGCGAATGGATTGACGAACTAGAGAAATTCCTCCTGCATCTGAAAGTACAAACTCGCCCGATTACACCGGTGTGTGTATTTTTCCCCTAAGCCATTGTAGTTATTGGTTTCGAGTATCAGACTTGCGAAAATTTAGATGGTTTCCCAACCACTCCTTAACTTCAAACTCCCATATCTCGCGAACGGATTATCAACTCGAGAAATTCCAGTTGCATCTGAAAACATAATCTCGCCCGATTACAATGGTATTTGTATTTTTGTCCTAGGCCATAGTAGTTATTCGTTTCGAGTATCAGCCCTGCGAAAATTTTGATGGTTTCTCAACCATTCCTTAACTTCAAACTCCCATATCACGCGAACGGATTGACGAACTCGCGAAATTCTAGTTGCATCTGAAAGTAGAAACTCCCCCGATAACAACGGTATGTGTATTTTTGCCCTAGGCCATTGTAGTTATTGGTTTCGAGTATCCGACTTGCGAAAATTTTTATGGTTTCTCAACCATTCCTTAACTTCAAACTCCCATATCTCGCGAACGGATTGACGAACTCGAGAAATTCCTGTTGCATCTGAAAGTAGAAACTCGCCCGATTACAATGGTTTGTGTATTTTTGCCCTAGGCAATTGTAGTTATTGGTTTCGAGTATCAGACTTGCGAAAATTTTGATGGTATCTCAACCATTCCTTAACTTCAAACTCCCATATCTCGCGAACGGATTGACGAACAAGAGAAATTCCAGTTGCAACTGAAAGCAGATGCTCGATCGATTACAACGGTATGTGTATTTTTGCCCTAGGCAATAGTAGTTATTGGTTTCGAGTATCAGACTTGCGAAAATTTTGATGGTTTCTCAACCATTCCTTAACTTCAAACTCCCATATCTCGCGAACGGATTGACGAACTAGAGAAATTCCTGTTGCATCTGAAAGTGGAAACTCGCCCGATTACAATGGAGTGTGTTCTTTTCCCCTAGTCCATTCCAGTTATTGGTTTCGAGTATCAGACCAGCGAAAACTTGGATGGTTTCTCAAACATTCCTTAACTTCAAACTCCCATATCTTGCGAACGGATTGACGAACTCGAGAAATTCCTGTTGCATCTGAAGGTAGAAGATCGCCCGATTACAACGGTATGTGTATTTTTGCCCTAGGCAATAGTAGTTATTGGTTTCGAGTATCAGACTTGCGAAAATTTTGATGATTTCTCAACCATTCCTTAACTTCAAACACCCATATCTCGCGAACGGATTACCAACTCGAGAAATTCCAGTTGCATCTGAAAACAGAATCTCGCCCGATTACAATGGTATTTGTACTTTTGCCCTAGGTCATTGTAGTTATTGGTTTCGAGTATCAGACTTGCGAAAATTTTGATGGTTTCACAACCATTCCTTAACTTCGAACTCCCATATCTCGCGAACGGATTGACGAACTAGAGAAATTCCTGTTGCATCTGAAAGTAGAAACTCGCCCGATTACAATGGGGTGTGTTCTTTTCCCCTAGGCCATTCCAGTTATTGGTTTCGAGTATCAGACCAGCGAAAACTTGGATGGTTTCTCAACCATTCCCTAACTTCAAACTCCCATATCTCGCGAACGGATTGACGAACTCGAGAAATTCCTCCTGCATCTGAAAGTAGAAACTCGCCCGATTACACCGGTATGTGTATTTTTCCCCTAAGCCATTGTAGTTATTGGTTTCGAGTATCAGACTTGCGAAAATTTTGATGGTTTCCCAACCACTCCTTACCTTCAAACTCCCATATCTCGCGAACGGATTGACGAACTGGAGAAATTCCAGTTGCATCTGAAAGCAGAAACTCGCCCGATTACAATGGTATGTGTATTTTTGCCCTAGGCAATTGCAGTTACTGGTTTCGAGTATCAGACTTGCGAAAATTTTGATGGCGTCTCAACCATTCCTTAACTTCAAACTCCCATATCTCGCGAACGGGTGACGAACTCGAGAAATTCCAGTTGCATCTGAAAGCAGAAACTCGCCCGATTACAATGGTATGTGTATTTTTGCCCTAGGCAATTGTAGTTACTGGTTTCGAGTATCAGACTTGCGAAAATTTTGATGGCGTCTCAACCATTCCTTAACTTCAAACTCCCATATCTCGCGAACGGATTGACGAACTCTTGAAATTCCTGTTGCATCTGAAAGTAGAAACTCGCCGGATTACAACGGTATGTGTATTTTTGCCCTAGGCAATAGTAGTTATTGTTTTCGAGTATCAGACTTGCGAAAATTTTGATGGTTTCTCAACCATTCCTTAACTTCAAACTCCCATATCTTGCGAACGGATTACCAACACGAGAAATTCCAGTTGCATCTGAAAACATAATCTCGCCCGATTACAATGGTATTTGTATTTTTGCCCTAGGTCATTGTAGTTATTGGTTTCGAGTATCAGACTTGCGAAAATTTTGATGGTTTCTCAACCATTCCTTAACTTCAAACTCCCATGTCTCGCGAACGGATTGACGAACTCGAGAAATTCCTGTTGCATCTGAAGGTAGAAGATCGCCCGATTACAACGGTATGTGTATTTTTGCCCTAGGCAATAGTAGTTATTGGTTTCGAGTATCAGACTTGCGAAAATTTTGATGGTTTCACAACCATTCCTTAACTTCAAACTCCCATATCTCGCGAACGGATTGACGAACTAGAGAAATTCCTGTTGCATCTGAAAGTAGAAACTCGCCCGATTACAATGGGGTGTGTTCTTTTCCCCTAGGCCATTCCAGTTATTGGTTTCGAGTATCAGACCAGCGAAAACTTGGATGGTTTCTCAACCATTCCTTAACTTCAAACTCCCATATCTCGCGAACGGATTGACGAACTCGAGAAATTCCTCCTGCATCTGAAAGTAGAAACTCGCCCGATTACACCGGTATGTGTATTTTTCCCCTAAGCCATTGTAGTTATTGGTTTCGAGTATCAGACTTGCGAACATTTTGATGGTTTCTCAACCATTCCTTAACTTCAAACTCCCATATCTCGCGAACGGATTGACGAACTCGAGAAGTTCCTGTTGCATCTGAAAGTAGAAACTCGCCCGATTACAATGGTGTGTGTATTTTTGACCTAGGCAATTGTAGTTATTGGTTTCGAGTATCAGACTTGCGAAAATTTTGATGGTTTCTCAACCATTCCTTAACTTCAAACTCCCATATTTCGCGAACGGATTGACGAACTAGAGAAGTTCCAGTTGCATCTGAAAGCAGAAACTCGCCCGATTACAGTGGTGTGTGTACTTTTCGCCTAGGCCATTCCAGTTACTGGTTTCGAGTATCAAACCAGCGAAAATTTTGATGGTTTCTCAACCATTCCTTAACTTCAAACTCCCATATCTTGCGAACGGATTACCAACACAAGAAATTCCAGTTGCATCTGAAAACATAATCTCGCCCGATTACAATGGTATTTGTATTTTTGCCCTAGGTCATTGTAGTTATTGGTTTCGAGTATCAGACTTGCGAAAATTTTGATGGTTTCTCAACCATTCCTTAACTTCAAACTCCCATATCTCGCGAACGGATTGACGAACTGTTGAAATTCTTGTTGCATCTGAAAGTAGAAACTCGCCGGATTACAACGGTATGTGTATTTTTGCCCTAGGCCATTGTAGTTATTGGTTTCGAGTATCAGACCAGCGAAAATTTTGATGGTTTCTCAACCATTCCTTAACTTCAAACTCCCATATCTCGCGAACGGATTACCAACACCAGAAATTCCAGTTGCATCTGAAAGCATAATCTTGCCCGATTACAATGGTATGTGTATTTTTGCCGTAGGCCATAGCAATTATTGGTTTCGAGTATCACACTTGCGAAAATTTTGATGGTATCTCAACCATTCCTTAACTTCAAAATCCCATATCTCGCGAACGGATTGACGAACTCGAGAAATTCCTGTTGCATCTGAAAGTAGAAACTCGCCCGATTACAATGGGGTGTGTACTTTTCCCCTAGGCCATTCCTGTTATTGGTTTCGAGTATCAGACCAGCGAAAATTTTGGTGGTTTCTCAACCGTTCCTTAACTTCAAACTCCCATATCTCGCGAACGGATTGACGAACTCGAGAAATTCCTCCTGCATCTGAAAGTAGAAACTCGCCCGATTACACCGGTATGTGTATTTTTCCCCTAAGCCATTGTAGTTATTGGTTTCGAGTATCAGACTTGCGAACATTTTGATGGTTTCTCAACCATTCCTTAACTTCAAACTCCCATATCTCGCGAACGGATTGACGAACTCGAGAAGTTCCTGTTGCATCTGAAAGTAGAAACTCGCCCGATTACAATGGTGTGTGTATTTTTGACCTAGGCAATTGTAGTTATTGGTTTCGAGTATCAGACTTGCGAAAATTTTGATGGTTTCTCAACCATTCCTTAACTTCAAACTCCCATATCTCGCGAACGGATTGACGAACTCGAGAAATTCCAGTTGCATCTGAAAGCACAAACTCGCCCAATTACAATGGTATGTGTATTTTTGCCCTAGGCAATTGTAGTTACTGGTTTCTAGTGTCAGACTTGCGAAAATTATGATGGCGTCTCAACCATTCCTTAACTTCAAACTCCCATATCTCGCGAATGGATTGACGAACTCGAGAAGTTCCTCTTGCATCTGAAAGCAGAAACTCGCCCGATTACAATGGTATGTGTACTTTTCGCCTAGGCCATTCCAGTTATTGGTTTCGTGTATCAGACCAGCGAAAATTTTGATGGTTTCTCAACCATTCCTTAACTTCAAACTCCCATATCTTGCGAACGGATTGACGAACTCGAGAAATTCCTGTTGCATCTGAAGGTAGAAGATCGCCCGATTACAACGGTATGTGTATTTTTGCCGTAGGCAATAGTAGTTATTGGTTTCGAGTATCAGACTTGCGAAAATTTTGATGATTTCGCAACCATTCCTTAACTTCAAACACCCATATCTCGCGAACGGATTACCAACTCGAGAAATTCCAGTTGCATCTGAAAACATAATCTCGCCCGATTACAATGGTATTTGTACGTTTGCCCCAGGTCATTGTAGTTATTCGTTTCGAGTATCAGACTTGCGAAAATTTTGATGGTTTCACAACCATTACTTAACTTCAAACTCCCATATCTCGCAAACGGATTGACGAACTCGAGAAATTCCTGTTGCATCTGAAAGTAGAAACTCGCCCGATTACAATGGGGTGTGTTCTTTTCCCCTAGGCCATTCCAGTTATTGGTTTCGAGTATCAGACCAGCGAAAACTTGGATGGTTTCTCAACCATTCCTTAACTTCAAACTCCCATATCTCGCGAACGGATTGACGAACTCGCGAAATTCCTGTTGCATCTGAAAGCAGAAACTCGCCCGATTACAACGGTATGTGTATTTTTGCCATAGGCCATTCCAGTTATTCGTTACTAGCATCAGAATTGCGAAAATTTTGACGGTTTCCCAACCATCTCTTAAATCCAAACTCCGATATTTCGCGAACGGATTGACGAACTCGAGAAATTCTTGTTGCATCTGAAAGCAGAAACTCGCCCGATTACAACGGTATGTGTATTTTTGCCCTAGGCCATAGTAGTTATTGGTTTCGAGTATCAGACTTGCGAAAATTTTGATGGTTTCTCAACCATTCCTTAACTTCAAACTCCCATATCTCGCGAACGGATTGACGAACTACAGAAATTCCTGTTGCATCTGAAAGCAGAAACTCGCCCGATTACAACGGTATGTGTATTTTTGCCCTAGGCCATTGTAGTTATTGGTTTCGAGTATCAGACTTGCGAAAATTTTGCTGGTTTCTCAACCATCTCTTAAATCCAAACTCCGATATTTCGCGAACGGATTGACGATCTCGCGAAATTCCTGTTGCATCTGAAAGTAGAAACTCCCCCGATAATGACGGTATGTGTATTTCTCCCCTAGGCTATTCCAGTTATTCGTTTCTAGCATCAGAATTGCGAAAATTTTGATGGTTTCTCAACCACTCCTTAACTTCAAACTCCCATATCTCAAGAACGGATTGACGAATCTGAGAAATTCCTGTTGCATCTGAGAGTAGAAACTCGCCCGATTACAACGGTATGTGTATTTTTGCCCTAGGCCATTGTAGTTATTGGTTTCGAGTATCAGACTTGCGAAAATTTTGCTGGTTTCTCAACCATCTCTTAAATCCAAACTCCGATATTTCGCGAACGGATTGACGATCTCGCGAAATTCCTGTTGCATCTGAAAGTAGAAACTCCCCCGATAATGACGGTATGTGTATTTCTCCCCTTGGCTATTCCAGTTATTCGTTTCTAGCATCAGAATTGCGAAAATTTTGATGGTTTCTCAACCACTCCTTAACTTCAAACTCCCATATCTCGCGAACGGATTGACGAATCTGAGAAATTCCTGTTGCATCTGAGAGTAGAAACTCGCCCGATTACAACGGTATGTGTATTTTTGCCCTAGGCCATTGTAGTTATTGGTTTCGAGTATCAGACTTGCTAAAATTTTGATGGTTTCTCAAACATTCCTTAACTTCAAACTCCCATATCTGGCGAACGGATTGACTAACTCGCGAAATTCATGTTGCATATGAAAGTAGAAACTCCCCCGATAACAACGGTATGTGTATTTCACCCCTAGGCGATTCCAGTTATTCGTTTCTAGCATCAGAATTGCGAAAATTTTGATGGTTTCTCATCCATTCCTTAACTTCAAACTCCCATATCTCGCGAACGCATTGACGAACTCGCGAAATTCCTGTTGCATCTGAATGTAGAAACTCCCCCGATAACAACGGTATGTGTATTTTTGCCCTAGGCCATTGTTGTTATTCGTTTCGAGTATCAGACTTGCGAAAATTTTGATGGTTTCTCAACCATCTCTTAAATCCAAACTCCGATATTTCGCGAACGGATTGACGATCTCGCGAAATTCCTGTTGCATCTGAAAGTAGAAACTCCCCCGATAATGACGGTATGTGTATTTCTCCCCTAGGCTATTCCAGTTATTCGTTTCTAGCATCAGCATTGCGAAAATTTTGATGGTTTCTCAACCACTCCTTAACTTCAAACTCCCATATCTCGCGAACGGATTGACGAATCCGAGAAATTCCTGTTGCATCGGAGAGTAGAAACTCGCCCGATTACAACGGTATGTGTATTTTTGCCCTAGGCCATTGTAGTTATTGGTTTCGAGTATCAGACTTGCGAAAATTTTGATGGTTTCTCAACCATTCCTTAACTTCAAACTCCCATATCTGGCGAACGGATTGACGAACTCGCGAAATTCCTGTTGCATCTGAAAGTAGAAACTCCCCCGATAACAACGGTATGTGTATTTCACCCCTAGGCCATTCCAGTTATTCGTTTCTAGCATCAGAATTGCGAAAATTTTGATGGTTTCTCATCCATTCCTTAACTTCAAACTCCCATATCTCGCGAACGGATTGACGAACTCGCGAAATTCCTGTTGCATCTGAAAGTAGAAACTCCCCCGATAACAACGGTATGTGTATTTTTGCCCTAGGCCATTGTAGTTATTCGTTTCGAGTATCAGACTTGCGAAAATTTTGATGGTTTCTCAACCATGTCTTAAATCCAAACTCCGATATTTCGCGAACGGATTGACGAACTCGAGAAATTCCTGTTGCATCTGAAAGCAGAAACTCGCCCGATGACAACGGTATGTGTATTTTTGCCCTAGGCCATAGTAGTTATTGGTTTCGAGTATCAGAATTGAGAAAATTTTGACGGTGTCTCAACCATCTCTTAAATCCAAACTCCGATATTTCGCGAACGGATTGAAGAATCGGACAAATCCCTGTTGATCTGAGAGTAGAAAGTCGCCCGATTACAACGGTATGTGTATTTTTCCCCTATGCCATTCCAGTTATTCGTTTCTAGCATCAGAATTGCGAAAATTTTGTTGGTTTCTCAACCATTCCTTACATTCAAACTCCCATATCTCGCGAATGGATTGACGAACTCGAGAAGTTCCTCTTGCGTCTGAAAGCAGAAACTCGCCCAATTTCAACTGTATGTGTATTTTTACCCTAGGCCATTGTAGTTATTGGTTTCGAGTATCAGACTTGCGAAAATTTTGATGGTTTCTCAACCATTCCTTAACTTCAAACTCCCATATCTCGCAAACGGATTGACGAACTCGAGAAATTCCTGTTGCATCTGAAAGCAGAAACTCGCCCGATTACAACGGTATGTGTATTTTTGCCATAGGCCATTCCAGTTATTCGTCACTAGCATCAGAATTGCGAAAATTTTGACGGTTTCTCAACCATCTCTTAAATCCAAACTCCGACATTTCGCGAACGGATTGACGAATCCGAGAAATTTCTGTTGCATCTGAAAGCAGAAACTCGCCCGATTACAACGGTATGTGTTTTTTTTGTCCTAGGGCATAGTAGTTATTGGTTTCGAGTATCAGACTTGCGAAAATTTTGATGGTTTCTCAACCATTCCTTAACTTCAAACTCCCATATCTCGCGAACGGATTGACGAACTCGAGAAATTCATGTTGCATCTGAAAGCAGAAACTCGCCCGATTACAACGTTATGTGTATTTTTTCCCCTATGCCATTCCAGTTATTCGTTTCTAGCATCAGAATTGCGAAAATTTTGATGGTTTCTCAACCATTCCTTAAATTCAAACTCCCATATCGCGCGAACGGATTGACAAACTCGAGAAATTCCTGTTGCATCTGAAAGCAGAAACTCGCCCGATTAAAACGGTATGTGTATTTTTCCCGTAGGCCATTCCAGATATTCGTTTCTAGCATCAGAATTGCGAAAATTTTGATGGTTTCTCAACCATTCGTTAACTTCAAACTCCCACATCTCGCGAACGGATTGACGAACTAGAGAAATTCCTGCTGCATCTGAAAGTAGAAGCTCGCCCGATTACAACGGTATTTGTATTTTTGCCCTAGGCCATTCCAGTAATTCGTTTCTAGCATCAGAATTGCGATCATTTTGACGGTTTCTCAACCATCTCTTAAATCCAAACTCCGATATTTCGCGAACGGATTGACGAATCGGAGAAATTCCTGTTGCATCTGAGAGTAGAGAGTCGCCCGATTACAACGGTATGTGTATTTTTCCCCTAGGCCATTCCAGTTATTCGTTTCTAGCACCAGAATTGCGAAAATTTTGATGGTTTCTCAACCATCTCTTAAATCCAAACTCCGATATTTCGCGAACGGATTGACGAATCGGAGAAATCCCTGTTGCATCTGAGAGTAGAAAGTCGCCCGATTACAACGCTATGTGTATTTTTCCCCTATGCCATTCCGGTTATTCGTTTCTAGCATCAGAATTGCGAAAATTTTGTTGGTTTCTCAACCATTCCTTACATTCAAACTCCCATATCTCGCGAATGGATTGACGAACTCGAGAAGTTCCTCTTGCGTCTGAAAGCAGAAACTCGCCCAATTTCAACTGTATGTGTATTTTTGCCCTAGGCCATTGTAGTTATTGGTTTCGAGTATCAGACTTGCGAAAATTTTGATGGTTTCTCAACCATTCCTTAACTTCAAACTCCCATATCTCGCGAACGGATTGACGAACTCGCGAAATTCCTGTTGCATCTGAAAGCAGAAACTCGCCCGATTACAACGGTATGTGTATTTTTGCCATAGGCCATTCCAGTTATTCGTTACTAGCATCAGAATTGCGAAAATTTTGACGGTTTCCCAACCATCTCTTAAATCCAAACTCCGATATTTCGCGAACGGATTGACGAACTCGAGAAATTCTTGTTGCATCTGAAAGCAGAAACTCGCCCGATTACAACGGTATGTGTATTTTTGCCCTAGGCCATAGTAGTTATTGGTTTCGAGTATCAGACTTGCGAAAATTTTGATGGTTTCTCAACCATTCCTTAACTTCAAACTCCCATATCTCGCGAACGGATTGACGAACTACAGAAATTCCTGTTGCATCTGAAAGCAGAAACTCGCCCGATTACAACGGTATGTGTATTTTTGCCCTAGGCCATTGTAGTTATTGGTTTCGAGTATCAGACTTGCGAAAATTTTGCTGGTTTCTCAACCATCTCTTAAATCCAAACTCCGATATTTCGCGAACGGATTGACGATCTCGCGAAATTCCTGTTGCATCTGAAAGTAGAAACTCCCCCGATAATGACGGTATGTGTATTTCTCCCCTAGGCTATTCCAGTTATTCGTTTCTAGCATCAGAATTGCGAAAATTTTGATGGTTTCTCAACCACTCCTTAACTTCAAACTCCCATATCTCGCGAACGGATTGACGAATCTGAGAAATTCCTGTTGCATCTGAGAGTAGAAACTCGCCCGATTACAACGGTATGTGTATTTTTGCCCTAGGCCATTGTAGTTATTGGTTTCGAGTATCAGACTTGCGAAAATTTTGCTGGTTTCTCAACCATCTCTTAAATCCAAACTCCGATATTTCGCGAACGGATTGACGATCTCGCGAAATTCCTGTTGCATCTGAAAGTAGAAACTCCCCCGATAATGACGGTATGTGTATTTCTCCCCTTGGCTATTCCAGTTATTCGTTTCTAGCATCAGAATTGCGAAAATTTTGATGGTTTCTCAACCACTCCTTAACTTCAAACTCCCATATCTCGCGAACGGATTGACGAATCTGAGAAATTCCTGTTGCATCTGAGAGTAGAAACTCGCCCGATTACAACGGTATGTGTATTTTTGCCCTAGGCCATTGTAGTTATTGGTTTCGAGTATCAGACTTGCGAAAATTTTGATGGTTTCTCAACCATTCCTTAACTTCAAACTCCCATATCTGGCGAACGGATTGACGAACTCGCGAAATTCCTGTTGCATCTGAAAGTAGAAACTCCCCCGATAACAACGGTATGTGTATTTCACCCCTAGGCCATTCCAGTTATTCGTTTCTAGCATCAGAATTGCGAAAATTTTGATGGTTTCTCATCCATTCCTTAACTTCAAACTCCCATATCTCGCGAACGGATTGACGAACTCGCGAAATTCCTGTTGCATCTGAAAGTAGAAACTCCCCCGATAACAACGGTATGTGTATTTTTGCCCTAGGCCATTGTAGTTATTCGTTTCGAGTATCAGACTTGCGAAAATTTTGATGGTTTCTCAACCATGTCTTAAATCCAAACTCCGATATTTCGCGAACGGATTGACGAACTCGAGAAATTCCTGTTGCATCTGAAAGCAGAAACTCGCCCGATGACAACGGTATGTGTATTTTTGCCCTAGGCCATAGTAGTTATTGGTTTCGAGTATCAGAATTGAGAAAATTTTGACGGTGTCTCAACCATCTCTTAAATCCAAACTCCGATATTTCGCGAACGGATTGAAGAATCGGACAAATCCCTGTTGATCTGAGAGTAGAAAGTCGCCCGATTACAACGGTATGTGTATTTTTCCCCTATGCCATTCCAGTTATTCGTTTCTAGCATCAGAATTGCGAAAATTTTGTTGGTTTCTCAACCATTCCTTACATTCAAACTCCCATATCTCGCGAATGGATTGACGAACTCGAGAAGTTCCTCTTGCGTCTGAAAGCAGAAACTCGCCCAATTTCAACTGTATGTGTATTTTTACCCTAGGCCATTGTAGTTATTGGTTTCGAGTATCAGACTTGCGAAAATTTTGATGGTTTCTCAACCATTCCTTAACTTCAAACTCCCATATCTCGCAAACGGATTGACGAACTCGAGAAATTCCTGTTGCATCTGAAAGCAGAAACTCGCCCGATTACAACGGTATGTGTATTTTTGCCATAGGCCATTCCAGTTATTCGTCACTAGCATCAGAATTGCGAAAATTTTGACGGTTTCTCAACCATCTCTTAAATCCAAACTCCGACATTTCGCGAACGGATTGACGAATCCGAGAAATTTCTGTTGCATCTGAAAGCAGAAACTCGCCCGATTACAACGGTATGTGTTTTTTTTGTCCTAGGGCATAGTAGTTATTGGTTTCGAGTATCAGACTTGCGAAAATTTTGATGGTTTCTCAACCATTCCTTAACTTCAAACTCCCATATCTCGCGAACGGATTGACGAACTCGAGAAATTCATGTTGCATCTGAAAGCAGAAACTCGCCCGATTACAACGTTATGTGTATTTTTTCCCCTATGCCATTCCAGTTATTCGTTTCTAGCATCAGAATTGCGAAAATTTTGATGGTTTCTCAACCATTCCTTAAATTCAAACTCCCATATCGCGCGAACGGATTGACAAACTCGAGAAATTCCTGTTGCATCTGAAAGCAGAAACTCGCCCGATTAAAACGGTATGTGTATTTTTCCCGTAGGCCATTCCAGATATTCGTTTCTAGCATCAGAATTGCGAAAATTTTGATGGTTTCTCAACCATTCGTTAACTTCAAACTCCCACATCTCGCGAACGGATTGACGAACTAGAGAAATTCCTGCTGCATCTGAAAGTAGAAGCTCGCCCGATTACAACGGTATTTGTATTTTTGCCCTAGGCCATTCCAGTAATTCGTTTCTAGCATCAGAATTGCGATCATTTTGACGGTTTCTCAACCATCTCTTAAATCCAAACTCCGATATTTCGCGAACGGATTGACGAATCGGAGAAATTCCTGTTGCATCTGAGAGTAGAGAGTCGCCCGATTACAACGGTATGTGTATTTTTCCCCTAGGCCATTCCAGTTATTCGTTTCTAGCACCAGAATTGCGAAAATTTTGATGGTTTCTCAACCATCTCTTAAATCCAAACTCCGATATTTCGCGAACGGATTGACGAATCGGAGAAATCCCTGTTGCATCTGAGAGTAGAAAGTCGCCCGATTACAACGCTATGTGTATTTTTCCCCTATGCCATTCCGGTTATTCGTTTCTAGCATCAGAATTGCGAAAATTTTGTTGGTTTCTCAACCATTCCTTACATTCAAACTCCCATATCTCGCGAATGGATTGACGAACTCGAGAAGTTCCTCTTGCGTCTGAAAGCAGAAACTCGCCCAATTTCAACTGTATGTGTATTTTTGCCCTAGGCCATTGTAGTTATTGGTTTCGAGTATCAGACTTGCGAAAATTTTGATGGTTTCTCAACCATTCCTTAACTTCAAACTCCCATATCTCGCAAACGGATTGACGAACTCGAGAAATTCCTGTTGCATCTGAAAGCAGAAACTCGCCCGATTACAACGGTATGTGTATTTTTGCCATAGGCCATTCCAGTTATTCGTTTCTAGCATCAGAATTGCGATCATTTTGACGGTTTCTCAACCATCTCTTAAATCCAAACTCCGATATTTCGCGAACGGATTGACGAATCGGAGAAATTCCTGTTGCATCTGAGAGTAGAGAGTCGCCCGATTACAACGGTATGTGTATTTTTTCCCCTATGCCATTCCAGTTATTCGTTTCTAGCATCAGAATTGCGAAAATTTTGATGGTTTCTCAACCATTCCTTAAATTCAAACTCCCATATCGCGCGAACGGATTGACAAACTCGAGAAATTCCTGTTGCATCTGAAAGCAGAAACTCGCCCGATTAAAACGGTATGTGTATTTTTCCCGTAGGCCATTCCAGATATTCGTTTCTAGCATCAGAATTGCGAAAATTTTGATGGTTTCTCAACCATTCGTTAACTTCAAACTCCCACATCTCGCGAACGGATTGACGAACTAGAGAAATTCCTGCTGCATCTGAAAATAGAAGCTCGCCCGATTACAACGGTATGTGTATTTTTGCCCTAGGCCATTCCAGTAATTCGTTTCTAGCATCAGAATTGCGATCATTTTGACGGTTTCTCAACCATCTCTTAAATCCAAACTCCGATATTTCGCGAACGGATTGACGAATCGGAGAAATTCCTGTTGCATCTGAGAGTAGAGAGTCGCCCGATTACAACGGTATGTGTATTTTTCCCCTAGGCCATTCCAGTTATTCGTTTCTAGCACCAGAATTGCGAAAATTTTGATGGTTTCTCAACCATCTCTTAAATCCAAACTCCGATATTTCGCGAACGGATTGACGAATCGGAGAAATCCCTGTTGCATCCGAGAGTAGAAAGTCGCCCGATTACAACGCTATGTGTATTTTTCCCCTATGCCATTCCGGTTATTCGTTTCTAGCATCAGAATTGCGAAAATTTTGTTGGTTTCTCAACCATTCCTTACATTCAAACTCCCATATCTCGCGAATGGATTGACGAACTCGAGAAGTTCCTCTTGCGTCTGAAAGCAGAAACTCGCCCAATTTCAACTGTATGTGTATTTTTGCCCTAGGCCATTGTAGTTATTGGTTTCGAGTATCAGACTTGCGAAAATTTTGATGGTTTCTCAACCATTCCTTAACTTCAAACTCCCATATCTCGCAAACGGATTGACGAACTCGAGAAATTCCTGTTGCATCTGAAAGCAGAAACTCGCCCGATTACAACGGTATGTGTATTTTTGCCATAGGCCATTCCAGTTATTCGTTACTAGCATCAGAATTGCGAAAATTTTGACGGTTTCTCAACCATCTCTCAAATCCAAACTCCGATATTTCGCGAACGGATTGACGAATCCGAGAAATTTCTGTTGCATCTAAGCAGAAACTCGCCCGATTACCACGGTATGTGTTTTTTTTGTCCTAGGGCATAGTAGTTATTGGTTTCGAGTATCAGACTTGCGAAAATTTTGATGGTTTCTCAACCATTCCTTAACTTCAAACTCCCATATCTCGCGAACGGATTGACGAACTCGAGAAATTGCTCTTGCATCCGAAAACAGAAACTGGCCCGATTACAACGGTATGTGTATTTTTGCCCTAGGCCGTTGTAGTTATTGGTTTCCAATATCACACTTGCGAAAATTTTGATGGTTTCTCAACCATTCCTTAACTTCAAACTCCCATATCTCGCGAACGGATTGACGAACTCCAGAAATTCCTGTTGCATCTGAAAGCAGAAACTCGCCCGATTACAACGGTATGTGTATTTTTTCCCCTATGCCATTCCAGTTATTCTGTTCTAGCATCAGAATTGCGAAAATTTTGATGGTTTCTCAACCATTCCTTAAGTTCAAACTCCCACATCTCGCGAACGGATTGACGAACTAGAGAAATTCCAGTTGCATCTGAAAACAGAAACTCGTCCGATGACAATGGTATGTGTAGTTTTCACCTAGGCCATTCCAGTTATTGGTTTCGAGTATCAGACCAAAGAAAATTTTGATGGTTTCGCAACCATTCCTTAACTTCAAACCCCCAAACCTCGCGAACGGATTGACGAACTCGAGAAATTCCTGCTGCATCTGAAAGTAGAAGCTCGCCCGATTACAACGGTATGTGTATTTTTGCCCTAGGCCATTCCAGTAATTCGTTTCTAGTATCAGAATTGCGATTATTTTGGCGGTTTCTCAACCATCTCTTAAATCCAAACTCCGATATTTCGCGAACGGATTGACGAATCGGAGATATTCCTGTTGCACCTGAGGGTAGAAAGTCGCCCGACTACAACGGTATATGTTTTTTTTGTCCTAGGGCATAGTAGTTATTGGTTTCGAGTATCATACTTGCGAAGATTTTGATGGTTTCTCAACCATTCCTTAAATTCAAACTCACATATCTCGCGAATGGATTGACGATCTCGAGAAGTACCTCTTGCGTCTGAAAGCAGAAACTCGCCCGATTACAACGGTATCTGTATTTTGCCCTAGGCTATAGTAGTTATTGGTTTCGAGTATCAGACTTGCGAAAATTTTGATGGTTTCTCAACCATCTCTTAAATCCAAACTCCGATATTTCGCGAACGGATTGACGCACTCGAGAAATTCTTGTTGCATCTGAAAGCAGAAACTCGCCCGATTACAACGGTATGTGTATTTTTGCCCTAGGCCATAGTAGTTATTGGTTTCGAGTATCAGACTTGCGAAAATTTTGATGGTTTCTCAACCATTCCTTAACTTCAAACTCCCATATCTCGCGAACGGATTGACGAACTCGAGAAATTGCTCTTGCATCCGAAAACAGAAACTCGCCCGATTACAACGGTATGTGTATTTTTGCCCTAGGCCGTTGTAGTTATTGGTTTCCAATATCACACTTGCGAAAATTTTGATGGTTTCTCAACCATTCCTTAACTTCAAACTCCCATATCTCGCGAACGGATTGACGAACTCCAGAAATTCCTGTTGCATCTGAAAGCAGAAACTCGCCCGATTACAACGGTATGTGAATTTTTTCCCCTATGCCATTCCAGTTATTCTGTTCTAGCATCAGAATTGCGAAAATTTTGATGGTTTCTCAACCATTCCTTAACTTCAAACTCCCACATCTCGCGAACGGATTGACGAACTAGAGAAATTCCTGCTGCATCTGAAAGTAGAAGCTCGCCCGATTACAACGGTATGTGTATTTTTGCCCTAGGCCATTCCAGTAATTCGTTTCTAGTATCAGAATTGCGATCATTTTGGCGGTTCCTCAACCATCTCTTAAATCCAAACTCCGATATTTCGCGAACGGATTGACGAATCGGAGAAATTCCTGTTGCACCTGAGAGTAGAAAGTCGCCCGACTACAACGGTATGTGTATTTTTCCCCTATGCCATTCCAGTTATTCGTTTGTAGCATCAGAATTGCGAAAATTTTGATGGTTTCTCAACCACTCCTTAAGTTCAAACTCCCATATCTCGCGAACAGATTGACCTAACCCAAAAATTCCTATTGCATCTGAAAGTAGAAACTCGCCTGATTACAACGGTATGTGTATTTTCCCCCTAGGCCATTCTGGTTAAGCGTTTCTAGCAGCAGAATTGCGAAAAATTTTTTGCCTTCTAAACCGTTTCTTGGCTTCAAACTCCCATATCTCGCGAACGGATTGACCTAACCGAAAAATTCCTATTGCATCTGAAAGTAGAAACTCGCCCGACTACAACGGTATGCGTATTTTTTCCCTAGGCCATTCTGGTTAAGCGATTGGAGCAGCAGAAGTGCGAAAAATTTGTTGCCTTGTCAACCATTTCTTGGATTCAAACTCCCATATCTCGCGAACGGATTGACATAACCCAAAAATTCCTGTTGCGTCTGAAAGTAGAAACTCGCCCGATTACAACGGTATGTGCATTTTTTCCCTAGGCCATTCTGGTCAAGCGTTTGGAGCAGCAGAATTGCGAAAAATTTTTTGCCTTCTCAACCATTTCTTGGCTTCAAACTCCCATAACTCGCGAACGGATTGACCTAACCCAAAAATTCCTATTGCATCTGAATGTAGAAACTCGCCCGATTACAAAGGTAAGTGTATTTTTTCCCTGGGTCATTCTGGTTAAGCGTTTGGAGCAGCAGAAGTGCGAAAGATTTTGTGCCTTCTCAACCATTTCTTAGCTTCAAACTCCCATATCTCGCGAACAGATTGACCTAACCCAAAAATTCCTATTGCATCTGATAGTAGAAACTCGCCCGATTACAACGGTACGTGTATTTTTTCCCTATGCCATTCTGGTTAAGCGTTTGGAGCAGCAGAATTGCGAAAAATTTGTTGTCTTCTCTAACATTTCTTATCTTCAAACTCCCATATCTCGCGAACGGATTGACCTAACCCAAAAATTCCTATTGCATCTGAAAGTAGAAACTCGCCCGATTACAACGGTATGCGTATTTTTTCCCTAGGCCATTCTGGTTAAGCGATTGGAGCAGCAGAAGTGCGAAAAATTTGTTGTCCTGTCAACCATTTCTTAGCTTCAAACTCCCATATCTCGCGAACGGATTGACCTAACCCAAAAATTCCTATTGCATCTGAAAGCAGAAACTCGCCCGATTACAACGGTATGTGCATTTTTTCCGTAGGCCATTCTGGTTAAGCGTTTGTAGCAGCAGAATTGCGAAAAATTTTTTGCCTTCTCAACCACTTCTTGGCTTCAAACGCCCATATCTCGCGAACGGATTGACCTAACCCAAAAATTCCTATTGCATCTGAAAGTAGAAACACGCCCGATTACAATGGTATGTGTATTTTTTCCCTAGGCCATTCTGGTTAAGCGTTTGGAGCAGCAGAAATGCGAAAAATTTTTTGCCTTCTCTACCATTTCTTGGCTTCATACTCCCATATCTCGCGAACGGATTGACCTAACGCAAAAATTCCTATTGCATCTGAAAGTAGAAACTCGCCCGATTACAAAGGTAAGTGTATTTTTTCCCTGGGTCATTCTGGTTAAGCGTTTGGAGCAGCAGAATTGCGACAAATTTGTTGTCTTCTCAACCATTTCTTGGCTTCAAACTCCCATATCTCGCGAACGGATTGACCTAACCCAAAAATTCCTATTGCATCTGAAAGTAGAAACTCGCCCGATTACAACGGTATGCGTGTTTTTCCCCAAGGCCATTCTGGTTAAGCGATTGGAGCAGCAGAAGTGCGAGAAATTTGTTGTCTTGTCAACCATTTCTTAGCTTCAAACTCCCATATCTCGCGAAGGGATTGACCAAACCCAGAAATTCCTATTGCATCTGAAAGTAGAAACTCGCCCGATTACAACGGTATGTGCATTTTTTCCCTAGGCCATTCTGGTCAAGCGTTTGGAGCAGCAGAATTGCGAAAAATTTTTTGCCTTGTCAACCATTTCTTGGCTTCAAACTCCCATATCTCGCGAACGGATTGACATAACCCAAAAATTCCTGTTGAGTCTGAAAGTAGAAACTCGCACGATTACAACGGTATGTGTATTTTTTCCCTAGGCCATTCTGGTTAAGCGTTTGGAGCAGCAGAAGTGCGAAAAATTTTTTGCCTTCTCAATCATTTCTTGGTTTCAAACTCCCATATCTCGCGAACGGATTGACCTAACCAAAAATTCCTATTGCATCTGAAAGTAGAAACACGCCCGATTACAACCGTATGTGTATTTTTTCCCTAGGCCATTCTGGTTAAGCGTTTGGAGCAGCGGAATTGCGAAAAATTTTTTGCCTTCTCTACCATTTCTTGGCTTCATACTCCCATATCTCGCGAACGGATTGACCTAACCCAAAAATTCCTATTGCCTGTGAAAGTAGAAACTCGCACGATTACAACGGTATGTGTATTTTTTCCCTAGGCCATTCTGGTTAAGCGTTTGGAGCAGCAGAATTGCGAAAAATTTTTTGCCTTCTCAACCATTTCTTGGCTTCATACTCCCATATCTAGCGAACGGATTGACCTACCCCAAAAATTCCTATTGCATCTGATAGTAGAAACTCGCCCGATTACAACGGTACGTGTATTTTTTCCCTATGCAATTCTGGTTAAGCGTTTGTAGCAGCAGAATTGCCAAAAATTTGTTGTCTTCTCTAACATTTCTTTTCTTCAAACTCCCATATCTCGCGAACGGATTGACCTAACCCAAAAATTCCTATTGCATCTGAAAGTAGAAGCTCGCCCGATTACAACGGTATGTGTATTTTTTCCCTGGGCCATTCTGGTTAAGCGTTTGGAGCAGCAGAATTGCGAAAAATTTTTTGCCTTCTCAACCATTTCTTGGTTTCAAACTCCCATACCTCGCGAAAGGATTGACCTAACCCAAAAATTACTATTGCATCTGAAAGTAGAAACACGCCCGATTACAACGGTATGTGTATTTTTTCCCTAGGCCATTCTGGTTAAGCGTTTGGAGCAGCAGAATTGCGAAAAATTTTTTGCCTTCTCAACCATTTCTTGGCTTCATACTCCCATATCTAGCGAACGGATTGACCTACCCCAAAAATTCCTATTGCATCTGATAGTAGAAACTCGCCCGATTACAACGGTATGCGTATTTTTTCCCTAGGCCATTCTGGTCAAGCGTTTGGAGCAGCAGAATTGCGAAAAATTTTTTGCCTTGTCAACCATTTCTTGGCTTCAAACTCCCATATCTCGCGAACGGATTGACATAACCCAAAAATTCCTGTTGAGTCTGAAAGTAGAAACTCGCACGATTACAACGGTATGTGTATTTTTTCCCTAGGCCATTCTGGTTAAGCGTTTGGAGCAGCAGAAGTGCGAAAAATTTTTTGCCTTCTCAATCATTTCTTGGTTTCAAACTCCCATATCTCGCGAACGGATTGACCTAACCAAAAATTCCTATTGCATCTGAAAGTAGAAACACGCCCGATTACAACCGTATGTGTATTTTTTCCCTAGGCCATTCTGGTTAAGCGTTTGGAGCAGCGGAATTGCGAAAAATTTTTTGCCTTCTCTACCATTTCTTGGCTTCATACTCCCATATCTAGCGAACGGATTGACCTACCCCAAAAATTCCTATTGCATCTGATAGTAGAAACTCGCCCGATTACAACGGTACGTGTATTTTTTCCCTATGCAATTCTGGTTAAGCGTTTGTAGCAGCAGAAGTGCCAAAAATTTGTTGTCTTCTCTAACATTTCTTTTCTTCAAACTCCCATATCTCGCGAACGGATTGACCTAACCCAAAAATTCCTATTGCATCTGAAAGTAGAAGCTCGCCCGATTACAACGGTATGTGTATTTTTTCCCTGGGCCATTCTGGTTAAGCGTTTGGAGCAGCAGAATTGCGAAAAATTTTTTGCCTTCTCAACCATTTCTTGGTTTCAAACTCCCATACCTCGCGAAAGGATTGACCTAACCCAAAAATTACTATTGCATCTGAAAGTAGAAACACGCCCGATTACAACGGTATGTGTATTTTTTCCCTAGGCCATTCTGGTTAAGCGTTTGGAGCAGCAGAATTGCGAAAAATTTTTTGCCTTCTCAACCATTTCTTGGCTTCATACTCCCATATCTAGCGAACGGATTGACCTACCCCAAAAATTCCTATTGCATCTGATAGTAGAAACTCGCCCGATTACAACGGTATGCGTATTTTTTCCCTAGGCCATTCTGGTCAAGCGTTTGGAGCAGCAGAATTGCGAAAAATTTTTTGCCTTGTCAACCATTTCTTGGCTTCAAACTCCCATATCTCGCGAACGGATTGACATAACCCAAAAATTCCTGTTGAGTCTGAAAGTAGAAACTCGCACGATTACAACGGCATGTGTATTTTTTCCCTAGGCCATTCTGGTTAAGCGTTTGGAGCAGCGGAATTGCGAAAAATTTTTTGCCTTCTCTACCATTTCTTGGCTTCATACTCCCATATCTAGCGAACGGATTGACCTACCCCAAAAATTCCTATTGCATCTGATAGTAGAAACTCGCCCGATTACAACGGTACGTGTATTTTTTCCCTATGCAATTCTGGTTAAGCGTTTGTAGCAGCAGAAGTGCCAAAAATTTGTTGTCTTCTCTAACATTTCTTTTCTTCAAACTCCCATATCTCGCGAACGGATTGACCTAACCCAAAAATTCCTATTGCATCTGAAAGTAGAAGCTCGCCCGATTACAACGGTATGTGTATTTTTTCCCTGGGCCATTCTGGTTAAGCGTTTGGAGCAGCAGAATTGCGAAAAATTTTTTGCCTTCTCAACCATTTCTTGGTTTCAAACTCCCATACCTCGCGAAAGGATTGACCTAACCCAAAAATTACTATTGCATCTGAAAGTAGAAACACGCCCGATTACAACGGTATGTGTATTTTTTCCCTAGGCCATTCTGGTTAAGCGTTTGGAGCAGCAGAATTGCGAAAAATTTTTTGCCTTCTCAACCATTTCTTGGCTTCATACTCCCATATCTAGCGAACGGATTGACCTACCCCAAAAATTCCTATTGCATCTGATAGTAGAAACTCGCCCGATTACAACGGTATGCGTATTTTTTCCCTAGGCCATTCTGGTCAAGCGTTTGGAGCAGCAGAATTGCGAAAAATTTTTTGCCTTGTCAACCATTTCTTGGCTTCAAACTCCCATATCTCGCGAACGGATTGACATAACCCAAAAATTCCTGTTGAGTCTGAAAGTAGAAACTCGCACGATTACAACGGCATGTGTATTTTTTCCCTAGGCCATTCTGGTTAAGCGTTTGGAGCAGCGGAATTGCGAAAAATTTTTTGCCTTCTCTACCATTTCTTGGCTTCATACTCCCATATCTCGCGAACGGATTGACCTAACCCAAAAATTCCTATTGCCTGTGAAAGTAGAAACTCGCACGATTACAACGGTATGTGTATTTTTTCCCTAGGCCATTCTGGTTAAGCGTTTGGAGCAGCAGAATTGCGAAAAATTTTTTGCCTTCTCAACCATTTCTTGGCTTCATACTCCCATATCTAGCGAACGGATTGACCTACCCCAAAAATTCCTATTGCATCTGATAGTAGAAACTCGCCCGATTACAACGGTACGTGTATTTTTTCCCTATGCAATTCTGGTTAAGCGTTTGTAGCAGCAGAATTGCCAAAAATTTGTTGTCTTCTCTAACATTTCTTTTCTTCAAACTCCCATATCTCGCGAACGGATTGACCTAACCCAAAAATTCCTATTGCATCTGAAAGTAGAAGCTCGCCCGATTACAACGGTATGTGTATTTTTTCCCTGGGCCATTCTGGTTAAGCGTTTGGAGCAGCAGAATTGCGAAAAATTTTTTGCCTTCTCAACCATTTCTTGGTTTCAAACTCCCATATCTCGCGAAAGGATTGACCTAAACCAAAAATTACTATTGCATCTGAAAGTAGAAACACGCCCGATTACAACGGTATGTGTATTTTTTCCCTAGGCCATTCTGGTTAAGCGTTTGGAGCAGCAGAATTGCGAAAAATTTTTTGCCTTCTCAACCATTTCTTGGCTTCATACTCCCATATCTAGCGAACGGATTGACCTACCCCAAAAATTCCTATTGCATCTGATAGTAGAAACTCTCCCGATTACAACGGTACGTGTATTTTTTCCCTATGCCATTCTGGTTAAGCGTTTGGAGCAGCAGAATTGCGAAAAATTTGTTGTCTTCTCTAACATTTCTTTTCTTCAAACTCCCATATCTCGCGAACGGACTGACCTAACCCAAAAATTCCTATTGCATCTGAAAGTAGAAACTCGCCCGATTACAACGGTATGCGTATTTTTTCCCTAGGCCATTCTGGTCAAGCGTTTGGAGCAGCAGAATTGCGAAAAATTTTTTGTCTTGTCAACCATTTCTTGGCTTCAAACTCCCATATCTCGCGAACGGATTGACATAACCCAAAAATTCCTGTTGCGTCTGAAAGTAAAAACTCGCCCGATTACAACGGTATATGTATTTTTTCCCTTTGGCATTCTGGTTAAGCGTTTGCAGCAGAATTGCGAAAAATTTTTTGTCTTCTCAAGCATTCCTTAGCTTCAAAGTCCCATATCTCGCGAAGGGATTGACCAAACCCAAAAATTCCTGCTGCGTCTGAAAGTCGAAACTCGCACGATTACAACGGTATGTGCATTTTTTCCCTAGACCATTCTGGTCAAGCGTTTGGAGCAGCAGAATTGCGAAAATTTTATTCTCTTCTCAACCATTTCTTAGCTTCAAACTCCCATATCTCGCGAACAGATTGACCTAACCCAAAAATTCCTATTGCATCTGAAAGTAGAAACTCGCCCGATTACAACGGTATGTGTATTTTTCCCCTAGGCCATTCTGGTTAAGCGTTTGTAGCAGCAGAATTGCGAAAAATTTTTTGCCTTCTCAACCATTTCTTGCCTTCAAACTCCCATATCTCGCGAACGGATTGACCTAACCCAAAAATTCCTATTGCATCTGAAAGTAGAAACTCGCCCGACTACAACGGTATGCGTATTTTTTCCCTAGGCCATTCTGGTTAAGCGATTGGAGCAGCAGAAGTGCGAAAAATTTGTTGTCTTGTCAACCATTTCTTAGCTTCAAACTCCCATATCTCGCGAACGGATTGACCTAACCAAAAATTCCTATTGCATCTGAAAGTAGAAACACGCCCGATTACAACGGTATGTGTATTTTTTCCCTAGGCCGTTCTGGTTAAGCTTTTGGAGCAGCAGAAATGCGAAAAATTTTTTGCCTTCTCTACCATCTCTTGGCTTCATACTCCCATATCTCGCGAACGGATTGACCTAACCCAAAAATTCCTATTGCAACTGAAAGTAGAAACTCGCCCGATTACAACGGTAAGTGTATTTTTTCCCTGGGTCATTCTGGTTAAGCGTTTGGAGCAGCAGAATTGCGAAAAATTTTTTGCCTTCTCAACCATTTCTTGGTTTCAAACTCCCATATCTCGCGAACGGATTGACCTAACCCAAAAATTACTATTGCATCTGAAAGCAGAAACACGTCCGATTACAACGGTATGTGTATTTTTTCCCTAGGCCATTCTGGTTAAGCGTTTGGAGCAGCAGAATTGCGAAAAATTTTTTGCCTTCTCAACCATTTCTTGGCTTCATACTCCCATATCTAGCGAACGGATTGACCTAACCCAAAAATTCCTATTGCATCTGAAAGTAGAAACTCGCCCGATTACAACGGTATGTGTACTTTTTCCCTATGCCATTCTGGTTAAGCGTTTGTAGCAGCAGAATTGCGAAAAATTTTTTGCCTTCTCAACCACTTCTTGGTTTCAAACTCCCATATCTCGCGAACGGATTGACCTAACCCAAAAATTCCTATTGCATCTCAAAGTAGAAACTCGCCCGATTACAACGGTATGCGTATTTTTTCCCTTGGCCATTCTGGTTAAGCGATTGGAGCAGCAGAAGTGCGAAAAATTTGTTGTCTTGTCAACCATTTCTTAGTTTCAAACTCCCATATCTCGCGAACGGATTGACCTAACCAAAAATTCCTATTGCATCTGAAAGTAGAAACACGCCCGATTACAACGGTATGTGTATTTTTTCCCTAGGCCATTCTGGTTAAGCGTTTGGAGCAGCAGAATTGCGAAAAATTTTTTGCCTTCTCTACCATTTCTTGGCTTCATACTCCCATATCTCGCGAACGGATTGACCTAACCCAAAAATTCCTATTGCATCTGAAAGTAGAAACTCGCCCGATTTCAACGGTATGTGTATTTTTTCCCTGGGCCATTCTGGTTAAGCGTTTGGAGCAGCAGAAATGCGAAAAATTTGTTCTCTTCTCAACCATTTCTTAGCTTCAAACTCTCATATCTCGCGAACGGATTGACCTAACCCAAAAATTCCTGTTGCGTCTGAAAGTAGAAACACGCACGATTACAACGGTATGCGTATTTTTTCCCTAGGCCATTCTGGTTAAGCGTTTGGAGCAGCAGAATTGCGAAAAATTTTTTGCCTTGTCAACCATTTCTTGGCTTCAAACTCCCATATCTCGCGAACGGATTGACATAACCCAAAAATTTCTGTTGCGTCTGAAAGTAGAAACTCGCACGATTACAACGGTATGCGTATTTTGTCCCTAGGCCATTCTGGTTAAGCGATTGGAGCAGCAGAAGTGCGAAAAATTTGTTGTCTTGTCAACCATTTCTTAGCTTCAAACACCCATATCTCGCGAACGGATTGACCTAACCCAAAAATACCTATGGCATCTGAAAGTAGAAACTCGCCCGATTACAACGGTATGTGTATTTTTTCCCTAGGCCATTCTGTTTAAGGGATTGGAGCAGCAGAAGTGCGAAAAATTTGTTGTCTTGTCAACCATTTCTTGGCTTCAAACTCCCATATCTCGCGAACGGATTGACATAATCCAAAAATTCCTGTTGCGTCTAAAAGTAGAAACTCGCACGATTACAACGGTATGCGTATTTTATCCCTAGGCCATTCTGGTTAAGCGATTGGAGCAGCAGAAGTGCGAAAAATTTGTTGTCTTGTCAACCATTTCTTAGCTTCAAACTCCCATATCTCGCGAACGGATTGACCTAACCCAAAAATACCTATTGCATCTGAAAGTAGAAACTCGCCCGAATACAACGGTATGTGTATTTTTTCCCTAGGTCATTCTGGTTAATCGTTTGGAGCAGCAGAATTGCGAAAAATTTTTTGCGTTCTCAACCATTTCTTGGCTTCAAGCTCCCATATCTCGCGAACGGATTGACCAAACCCAAAAATTCCTGCTGCGTCTGAAAGTCGAAACTCGCCCGATTACAACGGTATGTGCATTTCTTCCCTAGGCCATTCTGGTTATGCGTTTGGAGCAGCAGAATTGCGAAAAATTTTTTGCCTTGTCAACCATTTCTTGGCTTCAAACTCCTATATCTCGCGTACAGATTAACATAACCCAAAAATTCCTGTTGCGTCTGAAAGTAGAAACTCGCACGATTACAACGATATGCGTATTTTTTCCCTAGGCCATTCTGGTTAAGCGATTCGAGCAGCAGAAGTGCGAAAAAGTGGTTGTCTTGTCAACCATTTCTTAGCTTCAAACTCCCATATCTCGCAAACGGGTTGACCTAACCCAAAAATTCCTATTGCATCTGAAAGTAGAAACTCGCCCGATTACAACGGTATGTGTATTTTTTCCCTATGGCATTCTGGTTAAGCGTTTGGAGCAGCAGAATTGCGAAAAATTTTTTGCCTTCTCAACCATTTCTTGGATTCAAACTCCCATGTCTCGCGAACGGATTGACCTAACCCAAAAATTCCTATTGCATCTGAAAGTAGGAACTCGCCCGATTACCACGGTATGTGCATTTTTTCCCTAGGCCATTCTGCTTAAGGGTTTGGAGCAGCAGAATTGCGAAAAATTTGTTCTCTTCTCAACCATTTCTTAGCTTCAAACTCCCATATCTCGCGAACGGAGTGACCTAACGCAAAAATTCCTACTGCATCTGAAAGTAGAAACTCGCCCGATTACAACAGTAGGTGTATTTTTTCCCTAGGCCATTCTGGTTAAGCGTTTGGAGCAGCAGAATTGCGAAAAATTTTTTGCCTTCTCAACCATTTCTTGGCTTCAAACTGCCATATCTCGCGAACGGATTGACATAACCCAAAAATTCCTGTTGCGTCTGAAAGTAGAAACTCGCCCGATTACAATGGTATGTGTATTTTTTCCCTAGGCCATTCTGGTTAATCGTTTGGAGCAGCAGAAGTGTGAAAAATTTTGTGCCTTCTCAACCATTTCTTGGCTTCAAACTCCCATATCTCGCGAACGGATTGACAAAACCCAAAAATTCCTATTGCATCTGAAATGAGAAACTCGCCCGATTACAATGGTATGTGTATTTTTTCCCTAGGCCATTCTGGTTAATCGTTTGGAGCAGCAGAATTGCGAAAAATTTTTTGCCTTCTCAACCATTTCTTGACTTCATACTCCCATATCTAGCGAACGGATTGACCTAACCCAAAAATTCCTATTGCATCTGATAGTAGAAACTCGCCCGATTACAACGGTACGTGTATTTTTTCCCTATGCCATTCTGGTTAAGCGTTTGGAGCAGCAGAATTGCGAAAAATTTGTTGTCTTCTCAACCATTTCTTATCTTCAAACTCCCATATCTCGCGAACGGATTGACCTAACCCAAAAATTCCTGTTGCATCTGAAAGTAGGAACTCGCCCGATTACCACGGTGTGTGCATTTTTTCCTTAGGCCATTCTGCTTAAGCGTTTGGAGCAGTAGAATTGCGAAAAATTTGTTCTCTTCTCAACCATTTCTTAGCTTCAAACTCCCATATCTCGCGAACGGAGTGACCTAACGCAAAAATTCCTACTGCATCTGAAAGTAGAAACTCGCCCGATTACAACAGTAGGTGTATTTTTTCCCTAGGCCATTCTGGTTAAGCGTTTGGAGCAGCAGAATTGCGAAAAATTTTTTGCCTTCTCAACCATTTCTTGGCTTCAAACTGCCATATCTCGCGAACGGATTGACATAACCAAAACTTCCTGTTGCGACTGAAAGTAGAAACTCGCACGATTACAACGGTATGCGTATTTTTTCCCTAGGCCATTCTGGTTAAGCGATTGGAGCAGCAGAAGAGCGAAAAATTTTTTGCCTTCTCTACCATTTCTTGGCTTCATACTCCCATATCTCGCGAACGGATTGACCTAACCCAAAAATTCCTATTGCCTGTGAAAGTAGAAACTCGCACGATTACAACGGTATGTGTATTTTTTCCCTAGGCCATTCTGGTTAAGCGTTTGGAGCAGCAGAATTGCGAAAAATTTTTTGCCTTCTCAACCATTTCTTGGCTTCATACTCCCATATCTAGCGAACGGATTGACCTACCCCAAAAATTCCTATTGCATCTGATAGTAGAAACTCGCCCGATTACAACGGTACGTGTATTTTTTCCCTATGCAATTCTGGTTAAGCGTTTGTAGCAGCAGAATTGCCAAAAATTTGTTGTCTTCTCTAACATTTCTTTTCTTCAAACTCCCATATCTCGCGAACGGATTGACCTAACCCAAAAATTCCTATTGCATCTGAAAGTAGAAGCTCGCCCGATTACAACGGTATGTGTATTTTTTCCCTGGGCCATTCTGGTTAAGCGTTTGGAGCAGCAGAATTGCGAAAAATTTTTTGCCTTCTCAACCATTTCTTGGTTTCAAACTCCCATATCTCGCGAAAGGATTGACCTAACCCAAAAATTACTATTGCATCTGAAAGTAGAAACACGCCCGATTACAACGGTATGTGTATTTTTTCCCTAGGCCATTCTGGTTAAGCGTTTGGAGCAGCAGAATTGCGAAAAATTTTTTGCCTTCTCAACCATTTCTTGGCTTCATACTCCCATATCTAGCGAACGGATTGACCTACCCCAAAAATTCCTATTGCATCTGATAGTAGAAACTCTCCCGATTACAACGGTACGTGTATTTTTTCCCTATGCCATTCTGGTTAAGCGTTTGGAGCAGCAGAATTGCGAAAAATTTGTTGTCTTCTCTAACATTTCTTTTCTTCAAACTCCCATATCTCGCGAACGGACTGACCTAACCCAAAAATTCCTATTGCATCTGAAAGTAGAAACTCGCCCGATTACAACGGTATGCGTATTTTTTCCCTAGGCCATTCTGGTCAAGCGTTTGGAGCAGCAGAATTGCGAAAAATTTTTTGTCTTGTCAACCATTTCTTGGCTTCAAACTCCCATATCTCGCGAACGGATTGACATAACCCAAAAATTCCTGTTGCGTCTGAAAGTAAAAACTCGCCCGATTACAACGGTATATGTATTTTTTCCCTTTGGCATTCTGGTTAAGCGTTTGCAGCAGAATTGCGAAAAATTTGTTGTCTTCTCAAGCATTCCTTAGCTTCAAAGTCCCATATCTCGCGAAGGGATTGACCAAACCCAAAAATTCCTGCTGCGTCTGAAAGTCGAAACTCGCACGATTACAACGGTATGTGCATTTTTTCCCTAGACCATTCTGGTCAAGCGTTTGGAGCAGCAGAATTGCGAAAATTTTATTCTCTTCTCAACCATTTCTTAGCTTCAAACTCCCATATCTCGCGAACAGATTGACCTAACCCAAAAATTCCTATTGCATCTGAAAGTAGAAACTCGCCCGATTACAACGGTATGTGTATTTTTCCCCTAGGCCATTCTGGTTAAGCGTTTGTAGCAGCAGAATTGCGAAAAATTTTTTGCCTTCTCAACCATTTCTTGCCTTCAAACTCCCATATCTCGCGAACGGATTGACCTAACCCAAAAATTCCTATTGCATCTGAAAGTAGAAACTCGCCCGACTACAACGGTATGCGTATTTTTTCCCTAGGCCATTCTGGTTAAGCGATTGGAGCAGCAGAAGTGCGAAAAATTTGTTGTCTTGTCAACCATTTCTTAGCTTCAAACTCCCATATCTCGCGAACGGATTGACCTAACCAAAAATTCCTATTGCATCTGAAAGTAGAAACACGCCCGATTACAACGGTATGTGTATTTTTTCCCTAGGCCGTTCTGGTTAAGCTTTTGGAGCAGCAGAAATGCGAAAAATTTTTTGCCTTCTCTACCATCTCTTGGCTTCATACTCCCATATCTCGCGAACGGATTGACCTAACCCAAAAATTCCTATTGCAACTGAAAGTAGAAACTCGCCCGATTACAACGGTAAGTGTATTTTTTCCCTGGGTCATTCTGGTTAAGCGTTTGGAGCAGCAGAATTGCGAAAAATTTTTTGCCTTCTCAACCATTTCTTGGTTTCAAACTCCCATATCTCGCGAACGGATTGACCTAACCCAAAAATTACTATTGCATCTGAAAGCAGAAACACGTCCGATTACAACGGTATGTGTATTTTTTCCCTAGGCCATTCTGGTTAAGCGTTTGGAGCAGCAGAATTGCGAAAAATTTTTTGCCTTCTCAACCATTTCTTGGCTTCATACTCCCATATCTAGCGAACGGATTGACCTAACCCAAAAATTCCTATTGCATCTGAAAGTAGAAACTCGCCCGATTACAACGGTATGTGTACTTTTTCCCTATGCCATTCTGGTTAAGCGTTTGTAGCAGCAGAATTGCGAAAAATTTTTTGCCTTCTCAACCACTTCTTGGTTTCAAACTCCCATATCTCGCGAACGGATTGACCTAACCCAAAAATTCCTATTGCATCTCAAAGTAGAAACTCGCCCGATTACAACGGTATGCGTATTTTTTCCCTTGGCCATTCTGGTTAAGCGATTGGAGCAGCAGAAGTGCGAAAAATTTGTTGTCTTGTCAACCATTTCTTAGTTTCAAACTCCCATATCTCGCGAACGGATTGACCTAACCAAAAATTCCTATTGCATCTGAAAGTAGAAACACGCCCGATTACAACGGTATGTGTATTTTTTCCCTAGGCCATTCTGGTTAAGCGTTTGGAGCAGCAGAATTGCGAAAAATTTTTTGCCTTCTCTACCATTTCTTGGCTTCATACTCCCATATCTCGCGAACGGATTGACCTAACCCAAAAATTCCTATTGCATCTGAAAGTAGAAACTCGCCCGATTACAACGGTATGTGTATTTTTTCCCTGGGCCATTCTGGTTAAGCGTTTGGAGCAGCAGAAATGCGAAAAATTTGTTCTCTTCTCAACCATTTCTTAGCTTCAAACTCTCATATCTCGCGAACGGATTGACCTAACCCAAAAATTCCTGTTGCGTCTGAAAGTAGAAACACGCACGATTACAACGGTATGCGTATTTTTTCCCTAGGCCATTCTGGTTAAGCGATTGGAGCAGCAGAATTGCGAAAAATTTTTTGCCTTGTCAACCATTTCTTGGCTTCAAACTCCCATATCTCGCGAACGGATTGACATAACCCAAAAATTTCTGTTGCGTCTGAAAGTAGAAACTCGCACGATTACAACGGTATGCGTATTTTGTCCCTAGGCCATTCTGGTTAAGCGATTGGAGCAGCAGAAGTGCGAAAAATTTGTTGTCTTGTCAACCATTTCTTAGCTTCAAACACCCATATCTCGCGAACGGATTGACCTAACCCAAAAATACCTATGGCATCTGAAAGTAGAAACTCGCCCGATTACAACGGTATGTGTATTTTTTCCCTAGGCCATTCTGTTTAAGGGATTGGAGCAGCAGAAGTGCGAAAAATTTGTTGTCTTGTCAACCATTTCTTGGCTTCAAACTCCCATATCTCGCGAACGGATTGACATAATCCAAAAATTCCTGTTGCGTCTAAAAGTAGAAACTCGCACGATTACAACGGTATGCGTATTTTATCCCTAGGCCATTCTGGTTAAGCGATTGGAGCAGCAGAAGTGCGAAAAATTTGTTGTCTTGTCAACCATTTCTTAGCTTCAAACTCCCATATCTCGCGAACGGATTGACCTAACCCAAAAATACCTATTGCATCTGAAAGTAGAAACTCGCCCGAATACAACGGTATGTGTATTTTTTCCCTAGGTCATTCTGGTTAATCGTTTGGAGCAGCAGAATTGCGAAAAATTTTTTGCGTTCTCAACCATTTCTTGGCTTCAAGCTCCCATATCTCGCGAACGGATTGACCAAACCCAAAAATTCCTGCTGCGTCTGAAAGTCGAAACTCGCCCGATTACAACGGTATGTGCATTTCTTCCCTAGGCCATTCTGGTTATGCGTTTGGAGCAGCAGAATTGCGAAAAATTTTTTGCCTTGTCAACCATTTCTTGGCTTCAAACTCCTATATCTCGCGTACAGATTAACATAACCCAAAAATTCCTGTTGCGTCTGAAAGTAGAAACTCGCACGATTACAACGATATGCGTATTTTTTCCCTAGGCCATTCTGGTTAAGCGATTCGAGCAGCAGAATTGCGAAAAAGTGGTTGTCTTGTCAACCATTTCTTAGCTTCAAACTCCCATATCTCGCAAACGGGTTGACCTAACCCAAAAATTCCTATTGCATCTGAAAGTAGAAACTCGCCCGATTACAACGGTATGTGTATTTTTTCCCTATGGCATTCTGGTTAAGCGTTTGGAGCAGCAGAATTGCGAAAAATTTTTTGCCTTCTCAACCATTTCTTGGATTCAAACTCCCATGTCTCGCGAACGGATTGACCTAACCCAAAAATTCCTATTGCATCTGAAAGTAGGAACTCGCCCGATTACCACGGTATGTGCATTTTTTCCCTAGGCCATTCTGCTTAAGGGTTTGGAGCAGCAGAATTGCGAAAAATTTGTTCTCTTCTCAACCATTTCTTAGCTTCAAACTCCCATATCTCGCGAACGGAGTGACCTAACGCAAAAATTCCTACTGCATCTGAAAGTAGAAACTCGCCCGATTACAACAGTAGGTGTATTTTTTCCCTAGGCCATTCTGGTTAAGCGTTTGGAGCAGCAGAATTGCGAAAAATTTTTTGCCTTCTCAACCATTTCTTGGCTTCAAACTGCCATATCTCGCGAACGGATTGACATAACCCAAAAATTCCTGTTGCGTCTGAAAGTAGAAACTCGCCCGATTACAATGGTATGTGTATTTTTTCCCTAGGCCATTCTGGTTAAGCGTTTGGAGCAGCAGAATTGCGAAAAATTTTTTGCCTTCTCAACCATTTCTTGGACTCAAACTCCCATATCTCGCGAACGGATTGACCTAACCCAAAAATACCTATTGCATCTGAAAGTAGAAACTCGCCCGATTACAACGGTATGTGTATTTTTTCCCTAGGTCATTCTGGTTAACCGTTTGGAGCAGCAGAATTGCGAAAAATTTTTTGCGTTCACAACCATTTCTTGGCTTCAAGCTCCCATATCTCGCGAACGGATTGACCAAACCCAAATATTCCTGCTGCGTCTGAAAGTCGAAACTCGCCCGATTACAACGGTATGTGCATTTTTTCCCTAGGCCATTCTGGTTAAGCGTTTGGAGAAGCAGAATTGCGAAAAATTTATTCTCTTCTCAACCATTTCTTAGCTTCAAACTCCCATATCTCGCGAACGGATTGAACCTAATCCAAAAATTCCTATTGCATCTGAAAGTAGAAACTCGCCCGATTACAACGGTATGTGTACTTTTTCCCTAGGCCATTCTGGTTTCGCGTTGGAGCAGCAGAATTGCGAAAAATTTTTTGCCTTGTCAACCATTTCTTGGCTTCAAACTCCTATATCTCGCGAACAGATTGACATAACCCAAAAAATCCTGTTGCGTCTGAAAGTAGAAACTCGCACGATTACAACGGTATGCGTATTTTATCCCTAGGCCATTCTGGTTAAGCGATTGGAGCAGCAGAAGTGCGAAAAATTTGTTGTCTTGTCAACCATTTCTTAGCTTCAAACTCCCATATCTCGCGAACGGATTGACCTAACCCAAAAATACCTATTGCATCTGAAAGTAGAAACTCGCCCGATTACAACGGTATGTGTATTTTTTCCTGGGCCATTCTGGTTAAGCGTTTGGAGCAGCAGAAATGCGAAAAATTTGTTCTCTTCTCAACCATTTCTTAGCTTCAAACTCTCATATCTCGCGAACGGATTGACCTACCCAAAAATTCCTGTTGCGTCTGAAAGTAGAAACACGCACGATTACAACGGTATGCGTATTTTTTCCCTAGGCCATTCTGGTTAAGCGATTGGAGCAGCAGAATTGCGAAAAATTTTTGCCTTGTCAACCATTTCTTGGCTTCAAAACTCCCATATCTCGCGAACGGATTGACATAACCCAAAAATTTCTGTTGCGTCTGAAAGTAGAAACTCGCAACGATTACAACGGTATGCGTATTTTGTCCCTAGGCCATTCTGGTTAAGCGATTGGAGCAGCAGAAGTGCGAAAAATTTGTTGTCTTGTCAACCATTTCTTAGCTTCAAACACCCATATCTCGCGAACGGATTGACCTAACCCAAAAATACCTATGGCATCTGAAAGTAGAAACTCGCCCGATTACAACGGTATGTGTATTTTTTCCCTAGGCCATTCTGTTTAAGGGATTGGAGCAGCAGAAGTGCGAAAAATTTGTTGTCTTGTCAACCATTTCTTGGCTTCAAAACTCCCATATCTCGCGAACGGATTGACATAATCCAAAAATTCCTGTTGCGTCTAAAAGTAGAAACTCGCACGATTACACCGGTATGCGTATTTTATCCCTAGGCCATTCTGGTTAAGCGATTGGAGCAGCAGAAGTGCGAAAAATTTGTTGTCTTGTCAACCATTTCTTAGCTTCAAACTCCCATATCTCGCGAACGGATTGACCTAACCCAAAAATACCTATTGCATCTGAAAGTAGAAACTCGCCCGAATACAACGGTATGTGTATTTTTTCCCTAGGTCATTCTGGTTAATCGTTTGGAGCAGCAGAATTGCGAAAAATTTTTTGCGTTCTCAACCATTTCTTGGCTTCAAGCTCCCATATCTCGCGAACGGATTGACCAAACCCAAAAATTCCTGCTGCGTCTGAAAGTCGAAACTCGCCCGATTACAACGGTATGTGCATTTCTTCCCTAGGCCATTCTGGTTATGCGTTTGGAGCAGCAGAATTGCGAAAAATTTTTTGCCTTGTCAACCATTTCTTGGCTTCAAACTCCTATATCTCGCGTACAGATTAACATAACCCAAAAATTCCTGTTGCGTCTGAAAGTAGAAACTCGCACGATTACAACGATATGCGTATTTTTTCCCTAGGCCATTCTGGTTAAGCGATTCGAGCAGCAGAAGTGCGAAAAAGTGGTTGTCTTGTCAACCATTTCTTAGCTTCAAACTCCCATATCTCGCAAACGGGTTGACCTAACCCAAAAATTCCTATTGCATCTGAAAGTAGAAACTCGCCCGATTACAACGGTATGTGTATTTTTTCCCTATGGCATTCTGGTTAAGCGTTTGGAGCAGCAGAATTGCGAAAAATTTTTTGCCTTCTCAACCATTTCTTGGATTCAAACTCCCATGTCTCGCGAACGGATTGACCTAACCCAAAAATTCCTATTGCATCTGAAAGTAGGAACTCGCCCGATTACCACGGTATGTGCATTTTTTCCCTAGGCCATTCTGCTTAAGGGTTTGGAGCAGCAGAATTGCGAAAAATTTGTTCTCTTCTCAACCATTTCTTAGCTTCAAACTCCCATATCTCGCGAACGGAGTGACCTAACGCAAAAATTCCTACTGCATCTGAAAGTAGAAACTCGCCCGATTACAACAGTAGGTGTATTTTTTCCCTAGGCCATTCTGGTTAAGCGTTTGGAGCAGCAGAATTGCGAAAAATTTTTTGCCTTCTCAACCATTTCTTGGCTTCAAACTGCCATATCTCGCGAACGGATTGACATAACCCAAAAATTCCTGTTGCGTCTGAAAGTAGAAACTCGCCCGATTACAATGGTATGTGTATTTTTTCCCTAGGCCATTCTGGTTAAGCGTTTGGAGCAGCAGAATTGCGAAAAATTTTTTGCCTTCTCAACCATTTCTTGGACTCAAACTCCCATATCTCGCGAACGGATTGACCTAACCCAAAAATACCTATTGCATCTGAAAGTAGAAACTCGCCCGATTACAACGGTATGTGTATTTTTTCCCTAGGTCATTCTGGTTAACCGTTTGGAGCAGCAGAATTGCGAAAAATTTTTTGCGTTCACAACCATTTCTTGGCTTCAAGCTCCCATATCTCGCGAACGGATTGACCAAACCCAAATATTCCTGCTGCGTCTGAAAGTCGAAACTCGCCCGATTACAACGGTATGTGCATTTTTTCCCTAGGCCATTCTGGTTAAGCGTTTGGAGAAGCAGAATTGCGAAAAATTTATTCTCTTCTCAACCATTTCTTAGCTTCAAACTCCCATATCTCGCGAACGGATTGACCTAATCCAAAAATTCCTATTGCATCTGAAAGTAGAAACTCGCCCGATTACAACGGTATGTGTACTTTTTCCCTAGGCCATTCTGGTTTCGCGTTTGGAGCAGCAGAATTGCGAAAAATTTTTTGCCTTGTCAACCATTTCTTGGCTTCAAACTCCTATATCTCGCGAACAGATTGACATAACCCAAAAAATCCTGTTGCGTCTGAAAGTAGAAACTCGCACAATTACAACGATATGCGTATTTTTTCCCTAGGCCATTCTGGTTAAGCGATTCGAGCACCAGAAGTGCGAAAAAGTGGTTGTCTTGTCAACCATTTCTTAGCTTCAAACTCCCATATCTCGCGAACGGATTGACCTAACCCAAAAATTCCTATTGCATCTGAAAGTAGAAACTCGCCCGATTACAACGGCATGTGTATTTTTTCCCTAGGCCATTCTGGTTAATCGTTTGGAGCAGCAGAAGTGTGAAAAATTTTGTGCCTTCTCAACCATTTCTTGGCTTCAAACTCCCATATCTCGCGAACGGATTGACAAAACCCAAAAATTCCTATTGCATCTGAAATGAGAAACTCGCCCGATTACAATGGTATGTGTATTTTTTCCCTAGGCCATTCTGGTTAATCGTTTGGAGCAGCAGAATTGCGAAAAATTTTTTGCCTTCTCAACCATTTCTTGACTTCATACTCCCATATCTAGCGAACGGATTGACCTAACCCAAAAATTCCTATTGCATCTGATAGTAGCAACTCGCCCGATTACAACGGTACGTGTATTTTTTCCCTATGCCATTCTGGTTAAGCGTTTGGAGCAGCAGAATTGCGAAAAATTTGTTGTCTTCTCAACCATTTCTTATCTTCAAACTCCCATATCTCGCGAACGGATTGACCTAACCCAAAAATTCCTGTTGCATCTGAAAGTAGGAACTCGCCCGATTACCACGGTGTGTGCATTTTTTCCTTAGGCCATTCTGCTTAAGCGTTTGGAGCAGTAGAATTGCGAAAAATTTGTTCTCTTCTCAACCATTTCTTAGCTTCAAACTCCCATATCTCGCGAACGGAGTGACCTAACGCAAAAATTCCTACTGCATCTGAAAGTAGAAACTCGCCCGATTACAACAGTAGGTGTATTTTTTCCCTAGGCCATTCTGGTTAAGCGTTTGGAGCAGCAGAATTGCGAAAAATTTTTTGCCTTCCCAACCATTTCTTGGCTTCAAACTGCCATATCTCGCGAACGGATTGACATAACCAAAACTTCCTGTTGCGACTGAAAGTAGAAACTCGCACGATTACAACGGTATGCGTATTTTTTCCCTAGGCCATTCTGGTTAAGCGATTGGAGCAGCAGAAGAGCGAAAAATTTGTTGTCTTGTCAACCATTACTTAGCTTCAAACTCCCATATCTCGCGAACGGATTGACCTAACCCAAAAATTCCTGTTGCGTATGAAAGTAGAAACTCGCCCGATTACAACGGTATGTGTACTTTTTCCCTAGGCCATTCTGGTTTCGCGTTAGGAGCAGCAGAATTGCGAAAAATTTGTTGTCTTCTCAACCATTTCTTATCTTCAAACTCCCATATCTCGCGAACGGATTGACATAACCAAAAATTCCTGTTGCGTTTCAAAGTAGAAACTCGCACGATTACAACGGTATGCGTATTTTTTCCCTAGGCCATTCTGGTTAAGCGATTGGAGCAGCAGAAGAGCGAAAAATTTGTTGTCTTGTCAACCATTACTTAGCTTCAAACTCCCATATCTCGCGAACGGATTGACCTAACCAAAAATTCCTATTGCATCTGAAAGTAGAAACACGCCCGATTACAACGGTATGTGTATTTTTTCCCTAGGCCATTCTGGTTAAGCGTTTGGAGCAGCAGAATTGCGAAAAATTTTTTGCCTTCTCTACCATTTCTTGGCTTCATACTCCCATATCTCGCGAACGGATTGACCTAACCCAAAAATTCCTATTGCATCTGAAAGTAGAAACTCGCCCGATTACAACGGTATGTGTACTTTTTCCCTATGCCATTCTGGTTAAGCGTTTGTAGCAGCAGAATTGCGAAAAATTTTTTGCCTTCTCAACCACTTCTTGGTTTCAAACTCCCATATCTCGCGAACGGATTGACCTAACCCAAAAATTCCTATTGCATCTCAAAGTAGAAACTCGCCCGATTACAACGGTATGCGTATTTTTTCCCTTGGCCATTCTGGTTAAGCGATTGGAGCAGCAGAAGTGCGAAAAATTTGTTGTCTTGTCAACCATTTCTTAGTTTCAAACTCCCATATCTCGCGAACGGATTGACCTAACCAAAAATTCCTATTGCATCTGAAAGTAGAAACACGCCCGATTACAACGGTATGTGTATTTTTTCCCTAGGCCATTCTGGTTAAGCGTTTGGAGCAGCAGAATTGCGAAAAATTTTTTGCCTTCTCTACCATTTCTTGGCTTCATACTCCCATATCTCGCGAACGGATTGACCTAACCCAAAAATTCCTATTGCATCTGAAAGTAGAAACTCGCCCGATTACAACGGTATGTGTATTTTTTCCCTGGGCCATTCTGGTTAAGCGTTTGGAGCAGCAGAAATGCGAAAAATTTGTTCTCTTCTCAACCATTTCTTAGCTTCAAACTCTCATATCTCGCGAACGGATTGACCTAACCCAAAAATTCCTGTTGCGTCTGAAAGTAGAAACACGCACGATTACAACGGTATGCGTATTTTTTCCCTAGGCCATTCTGGTTAAGCGATTGGAGCAGCAGAATTGCGAAAAATTTTTTGCCTTGTCAACCATTTCTTGGCTTCAAACTCCCATATCTCGCGAACGGATTGACATAACCCAAAAATTTCTGTTGCGTCTGAAAGTAGAAACTCGCACGATTACAACGGTATGCGTATTTTGTCCCTAGGCCATTCTGGTTAAGCGATTGGAGCAGCAGAAGTGCGAAAAATTTGTTGTCTTGTCAACCATTTCTTAGCTTCAAACACCCATATCTCGCGAACGGATTGACCTAACCCAAAAATACCTATGGCATCTGAAAGTAGAAACTCGCCCGATTACAACGGTATGTGTATTTTTTCCCTAGGCCATTCTGTTTAAGGGATTGGAGCAGCAGAAGTGCGAAAAATTTGTTGTCTTGTCAACCATTTCTTGGCTTCAAACTCCCATATCTCGCGAACGGATTGACATAATCCAAAAATTCCTGTTGCGTCTAAAAGTAGAAACTCGCACGATTACAACGGTATGCGTATTTTATCCCTAGGCCATTCTGGTTAAGCGATTGGAGCAGCAGAAGTGCGAAAAATTTGTTGTCTTGTCAACCATTTCTTAGCTTCAAACTCCCATATCTCGCGAACGGATTGACCTAACCCAAAAATACCTATTGCATCTGAAAGTAGAAACTCGCCCGAATACAACGGTATGTGTATTTTTTCCCTAGGTCATTCTGGTTAATCGTTTGGAGCAGCAGAATTGCGAAAAATTTTTTGCGTTCTCAACCATTTCTTGGCTTCAAGCTCCCATATCTCGCGAACGGATTGACCAAACCCAAAAATTCCTGCTGCGTCTGAAAGTCGAAACTCGCCCGATTACAACGGTATGTGCATTTCTTCCCTAGGCCATTCTGGTTATGCGTTTGGAGCAGCAGAATTGCGAAAAATTTTTTGCCTTGTCAACCATTTCTTGGCTTCAAACTCCTATATCTCGCGTACAGATTAACATAACCCAAAAATTCCTGTTGCGTCTGAAAGTAGAAACTCGCACGATTACAACGATATGCGTATTTTTTCCCTAGGCCATTCTGGTTAAGCGATTCGAGCAGCAGAAGTGCGAAAAAGTGGTTGTCTTGTCAACCATTTCTTAGCTTCAAACTCCCATATCTCGCAAACGGGTTGACCTAACCCAAAAATTCCTATTGCATCTGAAAGTAGAAACTCGCCCGATTACAACGGTATGTGTATTTTTTCCCTATGGCATTCTGGTTAAGCGTTTGGAGCAGCAGAATTGCGAAAAATTTTTTGCCTTCTCAACCATTTCTTGGATTCAAACTCCCATGTCTCGCGAACGGATTGACCTAACCCAAAAATTCCTATTGCATCTGAAAGTAGGAACTCGCCCGATTACCACGGTATGTGCATTTTTTCCCTAGGCCATTCTGCTTAAGGGTTTGGAGCAGCAGAATTGCGAAAAATTTGTTCTCTTCTCAACCATTTCTTAGCTTCAAACTCCCATATCTCGCGAACGGAGTGACCTAACGCAAAAATTCCTACTGCATCTGAAAGTAGAAACTCGCCCGATTACAACAGTAGGTGTATTTTTTCCCTAGGCCATTCTGGTTAAGCGTTTGGAACAGCAGAATTGCGAAAAATTTTTTGCCTTCTCAACCATTTCTTGGCTTCAAACTGCCATATCTCGCGAACGGATTGACATAACCCAAAAATTCCTGTTGCGTCTGAAAGTAGAAACTCGCCCGATTACAATGGTATGTGTATTTTTTCCCTAGGCCATTCTGGTTAAGCGTTTGGAGCAGCAGAATTGCGAAAAATTTTTTGCCTTCTCAACCATTTCTTGGACTCAAACTCCCATATCTCGCGAACGGATTGACCTAACCCAAAAATACCTATTGCATCTGAAAGTAGAAACTCGCCCGATTACAACGGTATGTGTATTTTTTCCCTAGGTCATTCTGGTTAACCGTTTGGAGCAGCAGAATTGCGAAAAATTTTTTGCGTTCACAACCATTTCTTGGCTTCAAGCTCCCATATCTCGCGAACGGATTGACCAAACCCAAATATTCCTGCTGCGTCTGAAAGTCGAAACTCGCCCGATTACAACGGTATGTGCATTTTTTCCCTAGGCCATTCTGGTTAAGCGTTTGGAGAAGCAGAATTGCGAAAAATTTATTCTCTTCTCAACCATTTCTTAGCTTCAAACTCCCATATCTCGCGAACGGATTGACCTAATCCAAAAATTCCTATTGCATCTGAAAGTAGAAACTCGCCCGATTACAACGGTATGTGTACTTTTTCCCTAGGCCATTCTGGTTTCGCGTTTGGAGCAGCAGAATTGCGAAAAATTTTTTGCCTTGTCAACCATTTCTTGGCTTCAAACTCCTATATCTCGCGAACAGATTGACATAACCCAAAAAATCCTGTTGCGTCTGAAAGTAGAAACTCGCACAATTACAACGATATGCGTATTTTTTCCCTAGGCCATTCTGGTTAAGCGATTCGAGCACCAGAAGTGCGAAAAAGTGGTTGTCTTGTCAACCATTTCTTAGCTTCAAACTCCCATATCTCGCGAACGGATTGACCTAACCCAAAAATTCCTATTGCATCTGAAAGTAGAAACTCGCCCGATTACAACGGCATGTGTATTTTTTCCCTAGGCCATTCTGGTTAATCGTTTGGAGCAGCAGAAGTGTGAAAAATTTTGTGCCTTCTCAACCATTTCTTGGCTTCAAACTCCCATATCTCGCGAACGGATTGACAAAACCCAAAAATTCCTATTGCATCTGAAATGAGAAACTCGCCCGATTACAATGGTATGTGTATTTTTTCCCTAGGCCATTCTGGTTAATCGTTTGGAGCAGCAGAATTGCGAAAAATTTTTTGCCTTCTCAACCATTTCTTGACTTCATACTCCCATATCTAGCGAACGGATTGACCTAACCCAAAAATTCCTATTGCATCTGATAGTAGAAACTCGCCCGATTACAACGGTACGTGTATTTTTTCCCTATGCCATTCTGGTTAAGCGTTTGGAGCAGCAGAATTGCGAAAAATTTGTTGTCTTCTCAACCATTTCTTATCTTCAAACTCCCATATCTCGCGAACGGATTGACCTAACCCAAAAATTCCTGTTGCATCTGAAAGTAGGAACTCGCCCGATTACCACGGTGTGTGCATTTTTTCCTTAGGCCATTCTGCTTAAGCGTTTGGAGCAGTAGAATTGCGAAAAATTTGTTCTCTTCTCAACCATTTCTTAGCTTCAAACTCCCATATCTCGCGAACGGAGTGACCTAACGCAAAAATTCCTACTGCATCTGAAAGTAGAAACTCGCCCGATTACAACAGTAGGTGTATTTTTTCCCTAGGCCATTCTGGTTAAGCGTTTGGAGCAGCAGAATTGCGAAAAATTTTTTGCCTTCCCAACCATTTCTTGGCTTCAAACTGCCATATCTCGCGAACGGATTGACATAACCAAAACTTCCTGTTGCGACTGAAAGTAGAAACTCGCACGATTACAACGGTATGCGTATTTTTTCCCTAGGCCATTCTGGTTAAGCGATTGGAGCAGCAGAAGAGCGAAAAATTTGTTGTCTTGTCAACCATTACTTAGCTTCAAACTCCCATATCTCGCGAACGGATTGACCTAACCCAAAAATTCCTGTTGCGTATGAAAGTAGAAACTCGCCCGATTACAACGGTATGTGTACTTTTTCCCTAGGCCATTCTGGTTTCGCGTTAGGAGCAGCAGAATTGCGAAAAATTTGTTGTCTTCTCAACCATTTCTTATCTTCAAACTCCCATATCTCGCGAACGGATTGACATAACCAAAAATTCCTGTTGCGTTTCAAAGTAGAAACTCGCACGATTACAACGGTATGCGTATTTTTTCCCTAGGCCATTCTGGTTAAGCGATTGGAGCAGCAGAAGAGCGAAAAATTTGTTGTCTTGTCAACCATTACTTAGCTTCAAACTCCCATATCTCGCGAACGGATTGACCTAACCCCAAAATTCCTATTGCATCTGAATGTAGAAACACGCCCGGTTACAACGCTATGTGTATTTTTTCCGTAGGCCATTCTGGTTAAGCGTTAGGAGCAGCAGAATTGCGAAAAATTTTTTGCCTTGTCAACCATTTCTTGGCTTCAAACTCCCATCTCTCGCGAACGGATTGACCTAACCCAAAAATTCCTTTTGCGTCTGAAAGGAGAAACTCGCCCGATTACAATGGTATGTGTATTTTTTCCCTAGGTCATTCTGGTTAACCGTTTGGAGCAGCAGAATTGCGAAAAATTTTTTGCGTTCACAACCATTTCTTGGCTTCAAGCTCCCATATCTCGCGAACGGATTGACCAAACCCAAATATTCCTGCTGCGTCTGAAAGACGAAACTCGCCCGATTACAACGGTATGTGCATTTTTTCCCTAGGCCATTCTGGTTAAGCGTTTGGAGAAGCAGAATTGCGAAAAATTTATTCTCTTCTCAACCATTTCTTAGCTTCAAACTCCCATATCTCGCGAACGGATTGACCTAACCCAAAAATTCCTATTGCATCTGAAAGTAGAAACTCGCCCGATTACAACGGCATGTGTATTTTTTCCCTAGGCCATTCTGGTTAATCGTTTGGAGCAGCAGAAGTGTGAAAAATTTTGTGCCTTCTCAACCATTTCTTGGCTTCAAACTCCCATATCTCGCGAACGGATTGACAAAACCCAAAAATTCCTATTGCATCTGAAAGGAGAAACTCGCCCGATTACAATGGTATGTGTATTTTTTCCCTAGGCCATTCTAGTTAATCGTTTGGAGCAGCAGAATTGCGAAAAATTTTTTGCCTTCTCAACCATTTCTTGACTTCATACTCCCATATCTAGCGAACGGATTGACCTAACCCAAAAATTCCTATTGCATCTGATAGTAGAAACTCGCCCGATTACAACGGTACGTGTATTTTTTCCCTAGGCCATTCTGGTTAAGCGTTTGGAGCAGCAGAATTGCCAAAAATTTGTTCTCTTCTCTACCATTTCTTAGCTTCAAACTCTCATATCTCGCTAACGGATTGACCTAACCCAAAAATTCCTATTGCATTTGAAAGTAGAAACTCGCCCGATTACCACGGTGTGTGCATTTTTTCCCTAGGCCATTCTGCTTAAGCGTTTGGAGCAGCAGAATTGCGAAAAATTTGTTCTCTTCTCAACCATTTCTTAGCTTCAAACTCCTATATCTCGCGAACGGAGTGACCTAACGCAAAAATTCCTACTGCATCTGAAAGTAGAAACTCGCCCGATTACAACAGTAGGGGTATTTTTTCCCTAGGCCATTCTGGTTAAGCGTTTGGAGCAGCAGAATTGCGTAAAATTTTTTGCCTTCTCTACCATCTCTTGGCTTCATACTCCCATATCTCGCGAACGGATTGACCTAACCCAAAAATTCCTATTGCAACTGAAAGTAGAAACTCGCCCGATTACAACGGTAAGTGTATTTTTTCCCTGGGTCATTCTGGTTAAGCGTTTGGAGCAGCAGAATTGCGAAAAATTTTTTGCCTTCTCAACCATTTCTTGGTTTCAAACTCCCATATCTCGCGAACGGATTGACCTAACCCAAAAATTACTATTGCATCTGAAAGCAGAAACACGTCCGATTACAACGGTATGTGTATTTTTTCCCTAGGCCATTCTGGTTAAGCGTTTGGAGCAGCAGAATTGCGAAAATTTTTTGCCTTCTCAACCATTTCTTGGCTTCATACTCCCATATCTAGCGAACGGATTGACCTAACCCAAAAATTCCTATTGCATCTGAAAGTAGAAACTCGCCCGATTACAACGGTATGTGTACTTTTTCCCTATGCCATTCTGGTTAAGCGTTTGTAGCAGCAGAATTGCGAAAAATTTTTTGCCTTCTCAACCACTTCTTGGTTTCAAACTCCCATATCTCGCGAACGGATTGACCTAACCCAAAAATTCCTATTGCATCTCAAAGTAGAAACTCGCCCGATTACAACGGTATGCGTATTTTTTCCCTTGGCCATTCTGGTTAAGCGATTGGAGCAGCAGAAGTGCGAAAAATTTGTTGTCTTGTCAACCATTTCTTAGTTTCAAACTCCCATATCTCGCGAACGGATTGACCTAACCAAAAATTCCTATTGCATCTGAAAGTAGAAACACGCCCGATTACAACGGTATGTGTATTTTTTCCCTAGGCCATTCTGGTTAAGCGTTTGGAGCAGCAGAATTGCGAAAAATTTTTTGCCTTCTCTACCATTTCTTGGCTTCATACTCCCATATCTCGCGAACGGATTGACCTAACCCAAAAATTCCTATTGCATCTGAAAGTAGAAACTCGCCCGATTACAACGGTATGTGTATTTTTTCCCTGGGCCATTCTGGTTAAGCGTTTGGAGCAGCAGAAATGCGAAAAATTTGTTCTCTTCTCAACCATTTCTTAGCTTCAAACTCTCATATCTCGCGAACGGATTGACCTAACCCAAAAATTCCTGTTGCGTCTGAAAGTAGAAACACGCACGATTACAACGGTATGCGTATTTTTTCCCTAGGCCATTCTGGTTAAGCGATTGGAGCAGCAGAATTGCGAAAAATTTTTTGCCTTGTCAACCATTTCTTGGCTTCAAACTCCCATATCTCGCGAACGGATTGACATAACCCAAAAATTTCTGTTGCGTCTGAAAGTAGAAACTCGCACGATTACAACGGTATGCGTATTTTGTCCCTAGGCCATTCTGGTTAAGCGATTGGAGCAGCAGAAGTGCGAAAAATTTGTTGTCTTGTCAACCATTTCTTAGCTTCAAACACCCATATCTCGCGAACGGATTGACCTAACCCAAAAATACCTATGGCATCTGAAAGTAGAAACTCGCCCGATTACAACGGTATGTGTATTTTTTCCCTAGGCCATTCTGTTTAAGGGATTGGAGCAGCAGAAGTGCGAAAAATTTGTTGTCTTGTCAACCATTTCTTGGCTTCAAACTCCCATATCTCGCGAACGGATTGACATAATCCAAAAATTCCTGTTGCGTCTAAAAGTAGAAACTCGCACGATTACAACGGTATGCGTATTTTATCCCTAGGCCATTCTGGTTAAGCGATTGGAGCAGCAGAAGTGCGAAAAATTTGTTGTCTTGTCAACCATTTCTTAGCTTCAAACTCCCATATCTCGCGAACGGATTGACCTAACCCAAAAATACCTATTGCATCTGAAAGTAGAAACTCGCCCGAATACAACGGTATGTGTATTTTTTCCCTAGGTCATTCTGGTTAATCGTTTGGAGCAGCAGAATTGCGAAAAATTTTTTGCGTTCTCAACCATTTCTTGGCTTCAAGCTCCCATATCTCGCGAACGGATTGACCAAACCCAAAAATTCCTGCTGCGTCTGAAAATCGAAACTCGCCCGATTACAACGGTATGTGCATTTCTTCCCTAGGCCATTCTGGTTATGCGTTTGGAGCAGCAGAATTGCGAAAAATTTTTTGCCTTGTCAACCATTTCTTGGCTTCAAACTCCTATATCTCGCGTACAGATTAACATAACCCAAAAATTCCTGTTGCGTCTGAAAGTAGAAACTCGCACGATTACAACGATATGCGTATTTTTTCCCTAGGCCATTCTGGTTAAGCGATTCGAGCAGCAGAAGTGCGAAAAAGTGGTTGTCTTGTCAACCATTTCTTAGCTTCAAACTCCCATATCTCGCAAACGGGTTGACCTAACCCAAAAATTCCTATTGCATCTGAAAGTAGAAACTCGCCCGATTACAACGGTATGTGTATTTTTTCCCTATGGCATTCTGGTTAAGCGTTTGGAGCAGCAGAATTGCGAAAAATTTGTTGTCTTCTCAACCATTTCTTATCTTCAAACTCCCATATCTCGCGAACGGATTGACCTAACCCAAAAATTCCTGTTGCATCTGAAAGTAGGAACTCGCCCGATTACCACGGTGTGTGCATTTTTTCCTTAGGCCATTCTGCTTAAGCGTTTGGAGCAGTAGAATTGCGAAAAATTTGTTCTCTTCTCAACCATTTCTTAGCTTCAAACTCCCATATCTCGCGAACGGAGTGACCTAACGCAAAAATTCCTACTGCATCTGAAAGTAGAAACTCGCCCGATTACAACAGTAGGTGTATTTTTTCCCTAGGCCATTCTGGTTAAGCGTTTGGAGCAGCAGAATTGCGAAAAATTTTTTGCCTTCCCAACCATTTCTTGGCTTCAAACTGCCATATCTCGCGAACGGATTGACATAACCAAAACTTCCTGTTGCGACTGAAAGTAGAAACTCGCACGATTACAACGGTATGCGTATTTTTTCCCTAGGCCATTCTGGTTAAGCGATTGGAGCAGCAGAAGAGCGAAAAATTTGTTGTCTTGTCAACCATTACTTAGCTTCAAACTCCCATATCTCGCGAACGGATTGACCTAACCCAAAAATTCCTGTTGCGTATGAAAGTAGAAACTCGCCCGATTACAACGGTATGTGTACTTTTTCCCTAGGCCATTCTGGTTTCGCGTTAGGAGCAGCAGAATTGCGAAAAATTTGTTGTCTTCTCAACCATTTCTTATCTTCAAACTCCCATATCTCGCGAACGGATTGACATAACCAAAAATTCCTGTTGCGTTTCAAAGTAGAAACTCGCACGATTACAACGGTATGCGTATTTTTTCCCTAGGCCATTCTGGTTAAGCGATTGGAGCAGCAGAAGAGCGAAAAATTTGTTGTCTTGTCAACCATTACTTAGCTTCAAACTCCCATATCTCGCGAACGGATTGACCTAACCCCAAAATTCCTATTGCATCTGAATGTAGAAACACGCCCGGTTACAACGCTATGTGTATTTTTTCCGTAGGCCATTCTGGTTAAGCGTTAGGAGCAGCAGAATTGCGAAAAATTTTTTGCCTTGTCAACCATTTCTTGGCTTCAAACTCCCATCTCTCGCGAACGGATTGACCTAACCCAAAAATTCCTTTTGCGTCTGAAAGGAGAAACTCGCCCGATTACAATGGTATGTGTATTTTTTCCCTAGGTCATTCTGGTTAACCGTTTGGAGCAGCAGAATTGCGAAAAATTTTTTGCGTTCACAACCATTTCTTGGCTTCAAGCTCCCATATCTCGCGAACGGATTGACCAAACCCAAATATTCCTGCTGCGTCTGAAAGACGAAACTCGCCCGATTACAACGGTATGTGCATTTTTTCCCTAGGCCATTCTGGTTAAGCGTTTGGAGAAGCAGAATTGCGAAAAATTTATTCTCTTCTCAACCATTTCTTAGCTTCAAACTCCCATATCTCGCGAACGGATTGACCTAACCCAAAAATTCCTATTGCATCTGAAAGTAGAAACTCGCCCGATTACAACGGCATGTGTATTTTTTCCCTAGGCCATTCTGGTTAATCGTTTGGAGCAGCAGAAGTGTGAAAAATTTTGTGCCTTCTCAACCATTTCTTGGCTTCAAACTCCCATATCTCGCGAACGGATTGACAAAACCCAAAAATTCCTATTGCATCTGAAAGGAGAAACTCGCCCGATTACAATGGTATGTGTATTTTTTCCCTAGGCCATTCTAGTTAATCGTTTGGAGCAGCAGAATTGCGAAAAATTTTTTGCCTTCTCAACCATTTCTTGACTTCATACTCCCATATCTAGCGAACGGATTGACCTAACCCAAAAATTCCTATTGCATCTGATAGTAGAAACTCGCCCGATTACAACGGTACGTGTATTTTTTCCCTAGGCCATTCTGGTTAAGCGTTTGGAGCAGCAGAATTGCCAAAAATTTGTTCTCTTCTCTACCATTTCTTAGCTTCAAACTCTCATATCTCGCTAACGGATTGACCTAACCCAAAAATTCCTATTGCATTTGAAAGTAGAAACTCGCCCGATTACCACGGTGTGTGCATTTTTTCCCTAGGCCATTCTGCTTAAGCGTTTGGAGCAGCAGAATTGCGAAAAATTTGTTCTCTTCTCAACCATTTCTTAGCTTCAAACTCCTATATCTCGCGAACGGAGTGACCTAACGCAAAAATTCCTACTGCATCTGAAAGTAGAAACTCGCCCGATTACAACAGTAGGGGTATTTTTTCCCTAGGCCATTCTGGTTAAGCGTTTGGAGCAGCAGAATTGCGTAAAATTTCTTGCCTCCTCAACCATTTCTTGGCTTCAAACTGCCATATCTCGCGAATGGATTGACCTAACCCAAAAATTCCTGTTGTGTCTGAAAGTAGAAACTCGCTCGATTACAATGGTATGTGTATTTTTTCCCTAGGCCATTCTGGTTAAGCGTTTGGAGCAGCAGAATTGCGAAAAATTTTTTGCCTTCTCAACCATTTCTTGGACTCAAACTCCCATATCTCGCGAACTGATTGACAGAACCAAAAATTCCTGTTGCGTCTGAAAGTAGAAACTCGCACGATTACAACGGTATGTGTACTTTTTCCCTAGGCCATTCTGGTTTCGCGTTAGGAGCAGCAGAATTGCGAAAAATTTTTTGCCTTCTCAACCATTTCTTGGCTTCAAACTCCCATATCTAGCGAACGGATTGACCTAACCCAAAAACTCCTACTGCGTCCGAAATTAGAAACTCGCCCGATTACAATGGTTTGCGTATTTTTTCCCTAGGCCATTCTGGTTAAGCGATTGGAGAAGTAGAAGTGCGAAAAAGTGGTTGTCTTGTCAACCATTTCTTAGCTTCAAACTCCCATATCTCGCGAACGGATTGACCTAACCCAAAAATTCCTATTGCATCTGAAAGTAGAAACTCGCCCGATTGCAACGGTATGTGTATTTTTTCCCTAGGTCATTCTGGTTTCGCGTTTGGAGCAGCAGAATTGCGAAAAATTTTTTCCCTTGTCAACCATTTCTTGGCTTCAAACTCCCATATCTCGCGAACAGATTGACAAAACCCAAAAATTCCTATTGCATCTGAAAGTAGAAACTCGCCCGATTACAACGGCATGCGTATTTTTTCCCTAGGCCATTCTGGTTAAGCGATTGGAGTAGCAGAAGTGCGAAAAATTTGTTGTCTTGTCAACCATTTCTTAGCTTCAAACACCCATATCTCGCGAACGGATTGACCTAACCCAAAAATACCTATGGCATCTGAAAGTAGAAACTCGCCCGATTACAACGGTATGTGTATTTTTTCCCTAGGCCATTCTGTTTAAGGGATTGGAGCAGCAGAAGTGCGAAAAATTTGTTGTCTTGTCAACCATTTCTTGGCTTCAAACTCCCATATCTCGCGAACGGATTGACATAATCCAAAAATTCCTGTTGCGTCCAAAAGTAGAAACTCGCACGATTACAACGGTATGCGTATTTTATCCCTAGGCCATTCTGGTTAAGCGATTGGAGCAGCAGAAGTGCGAAAAATTTGTTGTCTTGTCAACCATTTCTTAGCTTCAAACTCCCATATCTCGCGAACGGATTGACCTAACCCAAAAATACCTATTGCATCTGAAAGTAGAAACTCGCCCGAATACAACGGTATGTGTATTTTTTCCCTAGGTCATTCTGGTTAATCGTTTGGAGCAGCAGAATTGCGAAAAATTTTTTGCGTTCTCAACCATTTCTTGGCTTCAAGCTCCCATATCTCGCGAACGGATTGACCAAACCCAAAAATTCCTGCTGCGTCTGAAAGTCGAAACTCGCCCGATTACAACGGTATGTGCATTTTTTCCCTAGGCCATTCTGGTTAAGCGTTTGGAGCAGCAGAATTGCGAAAAATTTGTTGTCTTGTCAACCATTTCTTAGCTTCAAACACCCATATCTAGCGAACGGATTGACCTAACCCAAAAATTCCTATTGCATCTGATAGTAGAAACTCGCCCGATTACAACGGTACGTGTATTTTTTCCCTAGGCCATTCTGGTTAAGCGTTTGGAGCAGCAGAATTGCCAAAAATTTGTTCTCTTCTCTACCATTTCTTAGCTTCAAACTCTCATATCTCGCTAACGGATTGACCTAACCCAAAAATTCCTATTGCATTTGAAAGTAGAAACTCGCCCGATTACCACGGTGTGTGCATTTTTTCCCTAGGCCATTCTGCTTAAGCGTTTGGAGCAGCAGAATTGCGAAAAATTTGTTCTCTTCTCAACCATTTCTTAGCTTCAAACTCCTATATCTCGCGAACGGAGTGACCTAACGCAAAAATTCCTACTGCATCTGAAAGTAGAAACTCGCCCGATTACAACAGTAGGGGTATTTTTTCCCTAGGCCATTCTGGTTAAGCGTTTGGAGCAGCAGAATTGCGTAAAATTTCTTGCCTCCTCAACCATTTCTTGGCTTCAAACTGCCATATCTCGCGAATGGATTGACCTAACCCAAAAATTCCTGTTGTGTCTGAAAGTAGAAACTCGCTCGATTACAATGGTATGTGTATTTTTTCCCTAGGCCATTCTGGTTAAGCGTTTGGAGCAGCAGAATTGCGAAAAATTTTTTGCCTTCTCAACCATTTCTTGGACTCAAACTCCCATATCTCGCGAACTGATTGACAGAACCAAAAATTCCTGTTGCGTCTGAAAGTAGAAACTCGCACGATTACAACGGTATGTGTACTTTTTCCCTAGGCCATTCTGGTTTCGCGTTAGGAGCAGCAGAATTGCGAAAAATTTTTTGCCTTCTCAACCATTTCTTGGCTTCAAACTCCCATATCTAGCGAACGGATTGACCTAACCCAAAAACTCCTACTGCGTCCGAAATTAGAAACTCGCCCGATTACAATGGTTTGCGTATTTTTTCCCTAGGCCATTCTGGTTAAGCGATTGGAGAAGTAGAAGTGCGAAAAAGTGGTTGTCTTGTCAACCATTTCTTAGCTTCAAACTCCCATATCTCGCGAACGGATTGACCTAACCCAAAAATTCCTATTGCATCTGAAAGTAGAAACTCGCCCGATTGCAACGGTATGTGTATTTTTTCCCTAGGTCATTCTGGTTTCGCGTTTGGAGCAGCAGAATTGCGAAAAATTTTTTCCCTTGTCAACCATTTCTTGGCTTCAAACTCCCATATCTCGCGAACAGATTGACAAAACCCAAAAATTCCTATTGCATCTGAAAGTAGAAACTCGCCCGATTACAACGGCATGCGTATTTTTTCCCTAGGCCATTCTGGTTAAGCGATTGGAGTAGCAGAAGTGCGAAAAATTTGTTGTCTTGTCAACCATTTCTTAGCTTCAAACACCCATATCTCGCGAACGGATTGACCTAACCCAAAAATACCTATGGCATCTGAAAGTAGAAACTCGCCCGATTACAACGGTATGTGTATTTTTTCCCTAGGCCATTCTGTTTAAGGGATTGGAGCAGCAGAAGTGCGAAAAATTTGTTGTCTTGTCAACCATTTCTTGGCTTCAAACTCCCATATCTCGCGAACGGATTGACATAATCCAAAAATTCCTGTTGCGTCCAAAAGTAGAAACTCGCACGATTACAACGGTATGCGTATTTTATCCCTAGGCCATTCTGGTTAAGCGATTGGAGCAGCAGAAGTGCGAAAAATTTGTTGTCTTGTCAACCATTTCTTAGCTTCAAACTCCCATATCTCGCGAACGGATTGACCTAACCCAAAAATACCTATTGCATCTGAAAGTAGAAACTCGCCCGAATACAACGGTATGTGTATTTTTTCCCTAGGTCATTCTGGTTAATCGTTTGGAGCAGCAGAATTGCGAAAAATTTTTTGCGTTCTCAACCATTTCTTGGCTTCAAGCTCCCATATCTCGCGAACGGATTGACCAAACCCAAAAATTCCTGCTGCGTCTGAAAGTCGAAACTCGCCCGATTACAACGGTATGTGCATTTTTTCCCTAGGCCATTCTGGTTAAGCGTTTGGAGCAGCAGAATTGCGAAAAATTTTTTGCCTTGTCAACCATTTCTTGGCTTCAAACTCCTATATCTCGCGTACAGATTAACATAACCCAAAAATTCCTGTTGCGTCTGAAAGTAGAAACTCGCACGATTACAACGATATGCGTATTTTTTCCCTAGGCCATTCTGGTTAAGCGATTCGAGCAGCAGAAGTGCGAAAAAGTGGTTGTCTTGTCAACCATTTCTTAGCTTCAAACTCCCATATCTCGCGAACGGATTGACCTAACCAAAAATTCCTATTGCATCTGAAAGTAGAAACACGCCCGATTACAACGGTATGTGTATTTTTTCCCTAGGCCATTCTGGTTAAGCGTTTGGAGCAGCAGAATTGCGAAAAATTTTTTGCCTTCTCAACCATTTCTTGGACTCAAACTCCCATATCTCGCGAACTGATTGACAGAACCAAAAATTCCTGTTGCGTCTGAAAGTAGAAACTCGCACGATTACAACGGTATGTGTACTTTTTCCCTAGGCCATTCTGGTTTCGCGTTAGGAGCAGCAGAATTGCGAAAAATTTTTTGCCTTCTCAACCATTTCTTGGCTTCATACTCCCATATCTAGCGAACGGATTGACCTAACCCAAAAACTCCTACTGCGTCCGAAATTAGAAACTCGCCCGATTACAATGGTTTGCGTATTTTTTCCCTAGGCCATTCTGGTTAAGCGATTGGAGAAGTAGAAGTGCGAAAAAGTGGTTGTCTTGGCAACCATTTCTTAGCTTCAAACTCCCATATCTCGCGAACGGATTGACCTAACCCAAAAATTCCTATTGCATCTGAAAGTAGAAACTCGCCCGATTGCAACGGTATGTGTATTTTTTCCCTAGGTCATTCTGGTTTCGCGTTTGGAGCAGCAGAATTGCGAAAAATTTTTTCCCTTGTCAACCATTTCTTGGCTTCAAACTCCCATATCTCGCGAACAGATTGACAAAACCCAAAAATTCCTATTGCATCTGAAAGTAGAAACTCGCCCGATTACAACGGCATGCGTATTTTTTCCCTAGGCCATTCTGGTTAAGCGATTGGAGTAGCAGAAGTGCGAAAAATTTGTTGTCTTGTCAACCATTTCTTAGCTTCAAACACCCATATCTCGCGAACGGATTGACCTAACCCAAAAATACCTATGGCATCTGAAAGTAGAAACTCGCCCGATTACAACGGTATGTGTATTTTTTCCCTAGGCCATTCTGTTTAAGGGATTGGAGCAGCAGAAGTGCGAAAAATTTGTTGTCTTGTCAACCATTTCTTGGCTTCAAACTCCCATATCTCGCGAACGGATTGACATAATCCAAAAATTCCTGTTGCGTCCAAAAGTAGAAACTCGCACGATTACAACGGTATGCGTATTTTATCCCTAGGCCATTCTGGTTAAGCGATTGGAGCAGCAGAAGTGCGAAAAATTTGTTGTCTTGTCAACCATTTCTTAGCTTCAAACTCCCATATCTCGCGAACGGATTGACCTAACCCAAAAATACCTATTGCATCTGAAAGTAGAAACTCGCCCGAATACAACGGTATGTGTATTTTTTCCCTAGGTCATTCTGGTTAATCGTTTGGAGCAGCAGAATTGCGAAAAATTTTTTGCGTTCTCAACCATTTCTTGGCTTCAAGCTCCCATATCTCGCGAACGGATTGACCAAACCCAAAAATTCCTGCTGCGTCTGAAAGTCGAAACTCGCCCGATTACAACGGTTTGTGCATTTTTTCCCTAGGCCATTCTGGTTAAGCGTTTGGAGCAGCAGAATTGCGAAAAATTTTTTGCCTTGTCAACCATTTCTTGGCCTCAAACTCCTATATCTCGCGTACAGATTAACATAACCCAAAAATTCCTGTTGCGTCTGAAAGTAGAAACTCGCACGATTACAACGATATGCGTATTTTTTCCCTAGGCCATTCTGGTTAAGCGATTCGAGCAGCAGAAGTGCGAAAAAGTGGTTGTCTTGTCAACCATTTCTTAGCTTCAAACTCCCATATCTCGCAAACGGGTTGACCTAACCCAAAAATTCCTATTGCATCTGAAAGTAGAAACTCGCCCGATTACAACGGTATGTGTATTTTTTCCCTATGGCATTCTGGTTAAGCGTTTGGAGCAGCAGAATTGCGAAAAATTTTTTGCCTTCTCAACCATTTCTTGGATTCAAACTCCCATGTCTCGCGAACGGATTGACCAAACCCAAAAATTCCTGCTGCGTCTGAAAGTCGAAACTCGCCCGATTACAACGGTTTGTGCATTTTTTCCCTAGGCCATTCTGGTTAAGCGTTTGGAGCAGCAGAATTGCGAAAAATTTTTTGCCTTGTCAACCATTTCTTGGCTTCAAACTCCTATATCTCGCGTACAGATTAACATAACCCAAAAATTCCTGTTGCGTCTGAAAGTAGAAACTCGCACGATTACAACGATATGCGTATTTTTTCCCTAGGCCATTCTGGTTAAGCGATTGGAGTAGCAGAAGTGCGAAAAATTTGTTGTCTTGTCAACCATTTCTTAGCTTCAAACACCCATATCTCGCGAACGGATTGACCTAACCCAAAAATACCTATGGCATCTGAAAGTAGAAACTCGCCCGATTACAACGGTATGTGTATTTTTTCCCTAGGCCATTCTGCTTAAGGGTTTGGAGCAGCAGAATTGCGAAAAATTTGTTCTCTTCTCAACCATTTCTTAGCTTCAAACTCCCATATCTCGCGAACGGAGTGACCTAACGCAAAAATTCCTACTGCATCTGAAAGTAGAAACTCGCCCGATTACAACAGTAGGTGTATTTTTTCCCTAGGCCATTCTGGTTAAGCGTTTGGAGCAGCAGAATTGCGAAAAATTTTTTGCCTTCTCAACCATTTCTTGGCTTCAAACTGCCATATCTCGCGAACGGATTGACATAACCCAAAAATTCCTGTTGCGTCTGAAAGTAGAAACTCGCCCGATTACAATGGTATGTGTATTTTTTCCCTAGGCCATTCTGGTTAAGCGTTTGGAGCAGCAGAATTGCGAAAAATTTTTTGCCTTCTCAACCATTTCTTGGACTCAAACTCCCATATCTCGCGAACTGATTGACATAACCAAAAATTCCTGTTGCGTCTGAAAGTAGAAACTCGCACGATTACAACGGTATGCGTATTTTTTCCCTAGGCCATTCTGGTTAAGCGATTGGAGCAGCAGAAGAGCGAAAAATTTGTTGTCTTGTCAACCATTACTTAGCTTCAAACTCCCATATCTCGCGAACGGATTGACCTAACCCAAAAATACCTATTGCATCTGAAAGTAGAAACTCGCCCGATACAACGGTATGTGTATTTTTTCCCTAGGTCATTCTGGTTAACCGTTTGGAGCAGCAGAATTGCGAAAATTTTTTTGCGTTCACAACCATTTCTTGGCTTCAAGCTCCCATATCTCGCGAACGGATTGACCAAACCCAAATATTCCTGCTGCGTCTGAAAGTCGAAACTCGCCCGATTACAACGGTATGTGCATTTTTTCCCTAGGCCATTCTGGTTAAGCGTTTGGAGAAGCAGAATTGCGAAAAATTTATTCTCTTCTCAACCATTTCTTAGCTTCAAACTCCCATATCTCGCGAACGGATTGACCTAATCCAAAAATTCCTATTGCATCTGAAAGTAGAAACTCGCCCGATTACAACGGTATGTGTACTTTTTCCCTAGGCCATTCTGGTTTCGCGTTTGGAGCAGCAGAATTGCGAAAAATTTTTTGCCTTCTCAACCATTTCTTGGATTCAAACTCCCATGTCTCGCGAACGGATTGACCTAACCCAAAAATTCCAATTGCATCTGAAAGTAGGAACTCGCCCGATTACCACGGTATGTGCATTTTTTCCCTAGGCCATTCTGCTTAAGGGTTTGGAGCAGCAGAATTGCGAAAAATTTGTTCTCTTCTCAACCATTTCTTAGCTTCAAACTCCCATATCTCGCGAACGGAGTGACCTAACGCAAAAATTCCTACTGCATCTGAAAGTAGAAACTCGCCCGATTACAACAGTAGGTGTATTTTTTCCCTAGGCCATTCTGGTTAATCGTTTGGAGCAGCAGAAGTGTGAAAAATTTTTTGCCTTCTCAACCATTTCTTGGACTCAAACTCCCATATCTCGCGAACTGATTGACATAACCAAAAATTCCTGTTGCGTCTGAAAGTAGAAACTCGCACGATTACAACGGTATGCGTATTTTTTCCCTAGGCCATTCTGGTTAAGCGATTGGAGCAGCAGAAGAGCGAAAAATTTGTTGTCTTGTCAACCATTACTTAGCTTCAAACTCCCATATCTCGCGAACGGATTGACCTATCCCAAAAATTCCTAATGCATCTGAAAGTAGGAACTCGCCCGATTACCACGGTGTGTGCATTTTTTCCCTAGGCCATTCTGCTTAAGCGTTTGGAGCAGTAGAATTGCGAAAAATTTGTTCTCTTCTCAACCATTTCTTAGCTTCAAACTCCCATATCTCGCGAACGGAGTGACCTAACGCAAAAATTCCTACTGCATCTGAAAGTAGAAACTCGCCCGATTACAACAGTAGGTGTATTTTTTCCCTAGGCCATTCTGGTTAAGCGTTTGGAGCAGCAGAATTGCGAAAAATTTTTTGCCTTCTCAACCATTTCTTGGCTTCAAACTGCCACATCTCGCGAATGGATTGACCTAACCCAAAAATTCCTGTTGTGTCTGAAAGTAGAAACTCGCTCGATTACAATGGTATGTGTATTTTTTCCCTAGGCCATTCTGGTTAAGCGTTTGGAGCAGCAGAATTGCGAAAAATTTTTTGCCTTCTCAACCATTTCTTGGACTCAAACTCCCATATCTCGCGAACTGATTGACAGAACCAAAAATTCCTGTTGCGTCTGAAAGTAGAAACTCGCACGATTACAACGGTATGTGTACTTTTTCCCTAGGCCATTCTGGTTTCGCGTTAGGAGCAGCAGAATTGCGAAAAATTTTTTGCCTTGTCAACCATTTCTTGGCTTCAAACTCCCATCTCTCGCGAACGGATTGACCTAACCCAAAAACTCCTACTGCGTCTGAAATTAGAAACTCGCCCGATTACAATGGTTTGCGTATTTTTTCCCTAGGCCATTCTGGTTAAGCGATTGGAGCAGTAGAAGTGCGAAAAAGTGGTTGTCTTGTCAACCATTTCTTAGCTTCAAACTCCCATATCTCGCGAACGGATTGACCTAACCCAAAAATTCCTATTGCATCTGAAAGTAGAAACTCGCCCGATTGCAACGGTATGTGTATTTTTTCCCTAGGTCATTCTGGTTTCGCGTTTGGAGCAGCAGAATTGCGAAAAATTTTTTCCCTTGTCAACCATTTCTTGGCTTCAAACTCCCATATCTCGCGAACAGATTGACAAAACCCAAAAATTCCTATTGCATCTGAAAGTAGAAACTCGCCCGATTACAACGGCATGCGTATTTTTTCCCTAGGCCATTCTGGTTAAGCGATTGGAGTAGCAGAAGTGCGAAAAATTTGTTGTCTTGTCAACCATTTCTTAGCTTCAAACTCCCATATCTCGCGAACGGATTGACCTAACCCAAAAATTCCTATTGCATCTGAAAGTAGGAACTCGCCCGATTACCACGGTATGTGCATTTATTCCCTAGGCCATTCTGCTTAAGCGTTTGGAGCAGCAGAATTGCGAAAAATTTGTTCTCTTCTCAACCATTTCTTAGCTTCAAACTCCCATATCTCGCGAACGGAGTGACCTAACGCAAAAATTCCTACTGCATCTGAAAGTAGAAACCCGCCCGATTACAACGGTAGGTGTATTTTTTCCCTAGGCCATTCTGGTTAAGCGTTTGGAGCAGCAGAATTGCGAAAAATTTTTTGCCTTCTCAACCATTTCTTGGCTTCAAACTGCCATATCTCGCGAACAGATTGACAAAACCCAAAAATTCCTATTGCATCTGAAAGTAGAAACTCGCCCGATTACAACGGCATGCGTATTTTTTCCCTAGGCCATTCTGGTTAAGCGATTGGAGTAGCAGAAGTGCGAAAAATTTGTTGTCTTGTCAACCATTTCTTAGCTTCAAACTCCCATATCTCGCGAACGGATTGACCTAACCCAAAAATTCCTATTGCATCTGAAAGTAGGAACTCGCCCGATTACCACGGTATGTGCATTTATTCCCTAGGCCATTCTGCTTAAGCGTTAGGAGCAGCAGAATTGCGAAAAATTTGTTGTCTTCTCACCCATTTCTTATCTTCAAACTCCCATATCTCGCGAACGGATTGACATAACCAAAAATTCCTGTTGCGTTTCAAAGTAGAAACTCGCACGATTACAACGGTATGCGTATTTTTTCCCTAGGCCATTCTGGTTAAGCGATTGGAGCAGCAGAAGAGCGAAAAATTTGTTGTCTTGTCAACCATTACTTAGCTTCAAACTCCCATATCTCGCGAACGGATTGACCTAACCCCAAAATTCCTATTGCATCTGAATGTAGAAACACGCCCGGTTACAACGCTATGTGTATTTTTTCCGTAGGCCATTCTGGTTAAGCGTTCGGAGCAGCAGTATTGCGAAAAATTTTTTGCCTTCTCTACCATTTCTTGGCTTCATACTCCCATATCTCGCGAACGGATTGACCTAACCCAAAAATTCCTATTGCATGTGAAAGTAGAAACTCGCCCGATTACAACGGTATGTGTACTTTTTCCCTAGGCCATTCTGGTTTCGCGTTAGGAGCAGCAGAATTGCGAAAAATTTTGTGCCTTCTCAACCATTTCTTGGCTTCAAACTCCCATATCTCGCGAACGGATTGACCTAACCCAAAAATTCCTGTTGCGTATGAAAGTAGAAACTCGCACGATTACAACTGTATGTGTATTTTTTCCGTAGGCCATTCTGGTTAAGCGTTTGGAGCAGCAGAATTGCGAAAAATTTTTTGCCTTCTTAACCATTTCTTGGCTTCATACTCCCATATCTAGCGAACGGATTGATCTAACCCAAAAATTCCTATTGCATCTGATAGTAGAAACTCGCCCGATTACAACGGTACGTGTATTTTTACCCTTTGCCATTCTGGTTAAGCGTTTGAAGCAGCAGAATTGCGAAAAATTTGTTGTCTTCTCAACCATTTCTTATCTTCAAACTCCCATATCTCGCTAACGGATTGACCAAACCCAAAAATTCCTATTGCATCTGAAAGTAGAAACTCGCCCGATTACAACGGCATTCGTAGTTTTTCCCTAGGCCATTCTGGTTAAGCGATTGGAGCAGCAGAAGTGCGAAAAATTTGTTGTCTTGTCAACCATTTCTTAGCTTCAAACTCCCATATCTCGCGAACGGATTGACCTAACCCAAAAATTCGTATTGCATCTGAAAGTAGAAACTCGCCCGATTACCACGGTATGTGTATTTTGTCCCTAGGCCATTCTGGTTAAGCGTTTGGAGCAGCAGAATTGCGAAAAATTTTTTGCCTTCTCAACCATTTCTTGGCTTCATACTCCCATATCTAGCGAACGGATTGACCTAACCCAAAAATTCCTATTGCATCTGATAGTAGAAACTCGCCCGATTACAACGGTACGTGTATTTTTTCCCTATGCCATTCTGGTTAAGCGTTTGGAGCAGCAGAATTGCGAAAAATTTGTTGTCTTCTCAACCATTTCTTATCTTCAAATTCTCATATCTCGCGAACAGATTGACCTAACCCAAAAATTCCTGTTGCGTCTGAAAGTAGAAACACGCACGATTACAACGGTATGTGTATTTTTTCCCTAGGTCATTCTGGTTAAGCGATTGGAGCAGCAGAAGTGCGAAAAATTTGTTGTCTTGTCAACCATTTCTTAGCTTCAAACTCCCATAACTCGCGAACGGATTGACTAACCCAAAAATTCCTATTGTATCTGAAAGTAGAAACTCGCCCGATTACCACGGTATGTGCATTTTTTCCCTACGCCATTCTGGTTAAGCGTTTGGAGCAGCAGAATTGCGAAAAATTTGTTCTCTTCTCAACCATTTCTTAGCTTCAAACTCCCATATCTCGCGAACGGATTGACTAAACCCAAAAACTCCTACTGCGTCCGAAATTAGAAACTCGCCCGATTACAATGGTTTGCGTATTTTTTCCCTAGGCCATTCTGCTTAAGCGTTTGGAGCAGCAGAATTGCGAAAAATTTGTTCTCTTCTCAACCATTTCTTAGCTTCAAACTCCCATATCTCGCGAATGGTGTGACCTAACGCAAAAATTCCTACTGCATCTGAAAGTAGAAACCCGCCCGATTACAACGGTAGGTGTATTTTTTCCCTAGGCCATTCTGGTTAAGCGTTTGGAGCAGCAGAATTGCGAAAAATTTTTTGCCTTCTCAACCATTTCTTGGCTTCAAACTGCCATATCTCGCGAACGGATTGACCTAACCCAAAAATTCCTGTTGCGTCTGAAAGTAGAAACTCGCCCGATTACAATGGTATGTGTATTTTTTCCCTAGGACATTCTGGTTAAGCGTTTGGAGCAGCAGAATTGCGAAAAATTTTTTGCCTTCTCAACCATTTCTTGGACTCAAACTCCCATATCTCGCGAACGGATTGACATAACCAAAACTTCCTGTTGCGTCTGAAAGTAGAAACTCGCACGATTACAACGGTATGCGTATTTTTTCCCTAGGCCATTCTGGTTAAGCGATTGGAGCAGCAGAAAAGCGAAAAATTTGTTGTCTTGTCAACCATTACTTAGCTTCAAACTCCCATATCTCGCGAACGGATTGACCTAACCCAAAAATTCCTGTTGCGTATGAAAGTAGAAACTCGCCCGATTACAACGGTATGTGTACTTTTTCCCTAGGCCATTCTGGTTTCGCGTTAGGAACAGCAGAATTGCGAAAAATTTGTTGTCTTCTCAACCATTTCTTATCTTCAAACTCCCATATCTCGCGAACGGATTGACATAACCAAAAATTCCTGTTGCGTTTCAAAGTAGAAACTCGCACGATTACAACGGTATGCGTATTTTTTCCCTAGGCCATTCTGGTTAAGCGATTGGAGCAGCAGAAGAGCGAAAAATTTGTTGTCTTGTCAACCATTACTTAGCTTCAAACTCCCATATCTCGCGAACGGATTGACCTAACCCAAAAATTCCTATTGCATCTGAAAGTAGAAACTCGCCCGACTGCAACGGTATGTGTATTTTTTCCCTAGGTCATTCTGGTTTCGCGTTTGGAGCAGCAGAATTGCGAAAAATTTTTTCCCTTGTCAACCATTTCTTGGCTTCAAACTCCCATATCTCGCGAACAGATTGACAAAACCCAAAAATTCCTATTGCATCTGAAAGTAGAAACTCGCCCGATTACAACGGCATGCGTATTTTTTCCCTAGGCCATTCTGGTTAAGCGATTGGAGCAGCAGAAGAGCGAAAAATTTGTTGTCTTGTCAACCATTACTTAGCTTCAAACTCCCATATCTCGCGAACGGATTGACCTAACCCCAAAATTCCTATTGCATCTGAATGTAGAAACACGCCCGGTTACAACGCTATGTGTATTTTTTCCGTAGGCCATTCTGGTTAAGCGTTCGGAGCAGCAGTATTGCGAAAAATTTTTTGCCCTCTCTACCATTTCTTGGCTTCATACTCCCATATCTCGCGAACGGATTGACCTAACCCAAAAATTCCTATTGCATGTGAAAGTAGAAACTCGCCCGATTACAACGGTATGTGTACTTTTTCCCTAGGCCATTCTGGTTTCGCGTTAGGAGCAGCAGAATTGCGAACAATTTTGTGCCTTCTCAACCATTTCTTGGCTTCAAACTCCCATATCTCGCGAACGGATTGACCTAACCCAAAAATTCCTGTTGCGTATGAAAGTAGAAACTCGCACGATTACAACGGTATGTGTATTTTTTCCGTAGGCCATTCTGGTTAAGCGTTTGGAGCAGCAGAATTGCGAAAAATTTTTTGCCTTCTTAACCATTTCTTGGCTTCATACTCCCATATCTAGCGAACGGATTGATCTAACCCAAAAATTCCTATTGCATCTGATAGTAGAAACTCGCCCGATTACAACGGTACGTGTATTTTTTCCCTTTGCCATTCTGGTTAAGCGTTTGAAGCAGCAGAATTGCGAAAAATTTGTTGTCTTCTCAACCATTTCTTATCTTCAAACTCCCATATCTCGCTAACGGATTGACCAAACCCAAAAATTCCTATTGCATCTGAAAGTAGAAACTCGCCCGATTACAACGGCATTCGTAGTTTTTCCCTAGGCCATTCTGGTTAAGCGATTGGAGCAGCAGAAGTGCGAAAAATTTGTTGTCTTGTCAACCATTTCTTAGCTTCAAACTCCCATATCTCGCGAACGGATTGACCTAACCCAAAAATTCGTATTGCATCTGAAAGTAGAAACTCGCCCGATTACAACGGTATGTGTACTTTTTCCCTAGGCTATTCTGGTTTCGCGTTTGGAGCAGCAGAATTGCGAAAAAGTTTTTGCCTTGTCAACCATTTCTTGGCTTCAAACTCCGATATCTCGCGAACAGATTGACATAACCCAAAAATTCCTGTTGCGTCTGAAAGTAGAAACTCGCCCGATTACCACGGTATGTGTATTTTGTCCCTAGGCCATTCTGGTTAAGCGTTTGGAGCAGCAGAATTGCGAAAAATTTTTTGCCTTCTCAACCATTTCTTGGCTTCATACTCCCATATCTAGCGAACGGATTGACCTAACCCAAAAATTCCTATTGCATCTGATAGTAGAAACTCGCCCGATTACAACGGTACGTGTATTTTTTCCCTATGCCATTCTGGTTAAGCGTTTGGAGCAGCAGAATTGCGAAAAATTTGTTGTCTTCTCAACCATTTCTTATCTTCAAATTCTCATATCTCGCGAACAGATTGACCTAACCCAAAAATTCCTGTTGCGTCTGAAAGTAGAAACACGCACGATTACAACGGTATGTGTATTTTTTCCCTAGGTCATTCTGGTTAAGCGATTGGAGCAGCAGAAGTGCGAAAAATTTGTTGTCTTGTCAACCATTTCTTAGCTTCAAACTCCCATAACTCGCGAACGGATTGACTAACCCAAAAATTCCTATTGTATCTGAAAGTAGAAACTCGCCCGATTACCACGGTATGTGCATTTTTTCCCTACGCCATTCTGGTTAAGCGTTTGGAGCAGCAGAATTGCGAAAAATTTGTTCTCTTCTCAACCATTTCTTAGCTTCAAACTCCCATATCTCGCGAACGGATTGACTAAACCCAAAAACTCCTACTGCGTCCGAAATTAGAAACTCGCCCGATTACAATGGTTTGCGTATTTTTTCCCTAGGCCATTCTGCTTAAGCGTTTGGAGCAGCAGAATTGCGAAAAATTTGTTCTCTTCTCAACCATTTCTTAGCTTCAAACTCCCATATCTCGCGAATGGTGTGACCTAACGCAAAAATTCCTACTGCATCTGAAAGTAGAAACCCGCCCGATTACAACGGTAGGTGTATTTTTTCCCTAGGCCATTCTGGTTAAGCGTTTGGAGCAGCAGAATTGCGAAAAATTTTTTGCCTTCTCAACCATTTCTTGGCTTCAAACTGCCATATCTCGCGAACGGATTGACCTAACCCAAAAATTCCTGTTGCGTCTGAAAGTAGAAACTCGCCCGATTACAATGGTATGTGTATTTTTTCCCTAGGACATTCTGGTTAAGCGTTTGGAGCAGCAGAATTGCGAAAAATTTTTTGCCTTCTCAACCATTTCTTGGACTCAAACTCCCATATCTCGCGAACGGATTGACATAACCAAAACTTCCTGTTGCGTCTGAAAGTAGAAACTCGCACGATTACAACGGTATGCGTACTTTTTCCCTAGGCCATTCTGGTTTCGCGTTAGGAACAGCAGAATTGCGAAAAATTTGTTGTCTTCTCAACCATTTCTTATCTTCAAACTCCCATATCTCGCGAACGGATTGACATAACCAAAAATTCCTGTTGCGTTTCAAAGTAGAAACTCGCACGATTACAACGGTATGCGTATTTTTTCCCTAGGCCATTCTGGTTAAGCGATTGGAGCAGCAGAAGAGCGAAAAATTTGTTGTCTTGTCAACCATTACTTAGCTTCAAACTCCCATATCTCGCGAACGGATTGACCTAACCCAAAAATTCCTATTGCATCTGAAAGTAGAAACTCGCCCGACTGCAACGGTATGTGTATTTTTTCCCTAGGTCATTCTGGTTTCGCGTTTGGAGCAGCAGAATTGCGAAAAATTTTTTCCCTTGTCAACCATTTCTTGGCTTCAAACTCCCATATCTCGCGAACAGATTGACAAAACCCAAAAATTCCTATTGCATCTGAAAGTAGAAACTCGCCCGATTACAACGGCATGCGTATTTTTTCCCTAGGCCATTCTGGTTAAGCGATTGGAGCAGCAGAAGAGCGAAAAATTTGTTGTCTTGTCAACCATTACTTAGCTTCAAACTCCCATATCTCGCGAACGGATTGACCTAACCCCAAAATTCCTATTGCATCTGAATGTAGAAACACGCCCGGTTACAACGCTATGTGTATTTTTTCCGTAGGCCATTCTGGTTAAGCGTTCGGAGCAGCAGTATTGCGAAAAATTTTTTGCCCTCTCTACCATTTCTTGGCTTCATACTCCCATATCTCGCGAACGGATTGACCTAACCCAAAAATTCCTATTGCATGTGAAAGTAGAAACTCGCCCGATTACAACGGTATGTGTACTTTTTCCCTAGGCCATTCTGGTTTCGCGTTAGGAGCAGCAGAATTGCGAAAAATTTTGTGCCTTCTCAACCATTTCTTGGCTTCAAACTCCCATATCTCGCGAACGGATTGACCTAACCCAAAAATTCCTGTTGCGTATGAAAGTAGAAACTCGCACGATTACAACGGTATGTGTATTTTTTCCGTAGGCCATTCTGGTTAAGCGTTTGGAGCAGCAGAATTGCGAAAAATTTTTTGCCTTCTTAACCATTTCTTGGCTTCATACTCCCATATCTAGCGAACGGATTGATCTAACCCAAAAATTCCTATTGCATCTGATAGTAGAAACTCGCCCGATTACAACGGTACGTGTATTTTTTCCCTTTGCCATTCTGGTTAAGCGTTTGAAGCAGCAGAATTGCGAAAAATTTGTTGTCTTCTCAACCATTTCTTATCTTCAAACTCCCATATCTCGCTAACGGATTGACCAAACCCAAAAATTCCTATTGCATCTGAAAGTAGAAACTCGCCCGATTACAACGGCATTCGTAGTTTTTCCCTAGGCCATTCTGGTTAAGCGATTGGAGCAGCAGAAGTGCGAAAAATTTGTTGTCTTGTCAACCATTTCTTAGCTTCAAACTCCCATATCTCGCGAACGGATTGACCTAACCCAAAAATTCGTATTGCATCTGAAAGTAGAAACTCGCCCGATTACAACGGTATGTGTACTTTTTCCCTAGGGTATTCTGGTTTCGCGTTTGGAGCAGCAGAATTGCGAAAAAGTTTTTGCCTTGTCAACCATTTCTTGGCTTCAAACTCCGATATCTCGCGAACAGATTGACATAACCCAAAAATTCCTGTTGCGTCTGAAAGTAGAAACTCGCCCGATTACCACGGTATGTGTATTTTGTCCCTAGGCCATTCTGGTTAAGCGTTTGGAGCAGCAGAATTGCGAAAAATTTTTTGCCTTCTCAACCATTTCTTGGCTTCATACTCCCATATCTAGCGAACGGATTGACCTAACCCAAAAATTCCTATTGCATCTGATAGTAGAAACTCGCCCGATTACAACGGTACGTGTATTTTTTCCCTATGCCATTCTGGTTAAGCGTTTGGAGCAGCAGAATTGCGAAAAATTTGTTGCCTTCTCAACCATTTCTTATCTTCAAATTCTCATATCTCGCGAACAGATTGACCTAACCCAAAAATTCCTGTTGCGTCTGAAAGTAGAAACACGCACGATTACAACGGTATGTGTATTTTTTCCCTAGGTCATTCTGGTTAAGCGATTGGAGCAGCAGAAGTGCGAAAAATTTGTTGTCTTGTCAACCATTTCTTAGCTTCAAACTCCCATAACTCGCGAACGGATTGACTAACCCAAAAATTCCTATTGTATCTGAAAGTAGAAACTCGCCCGATTACCACGGTATGTGCATTTTTTCCCTACGCCATTCTGGTTAAGCGTTTGGAGCAGCAGAATTGCGAAAAATTTGTTCTCTTCTCAACCATTTCTTAGCTTCAAACTCCCATATCTCGCGAACGGATTGACTAAACCCAAAAACTCCTACTGCGTCCGAAATTAGAAACTCGCCCGATTACAATGGTTTGCGTATTTTTTCCCTAGGCCATTCTGCTTAAGCGTTTGGAGCAGCAGAATTGCGAAAAATTTGTTCTCTTCTCAACCATTTCTTAGCTTCAAACTCCCATATCTCGCGAATGGTGTGACCTAACGCAAAAATTCCTACTGCATCTGAAAGTAGAAACCCGCCCGATTACAACGGTAGGTGTATTTTTTCCCTAGGCCATTCTGGTTAAGCGTTTGGAGCAGCAGAATTGCGAAAAATTTTTTGCCTTCTCAACCATTTCTTGGCTTCAAACTGCCATATCTCGCGAACGGATTGACCTAACCCAAAAATTCCTGTTGCGTCTGAAAGTAGAAACTCGCCCGATTACAATGGTATGTGTATTTTTTCCCTAGGACATTCTGGTTAAGCGTTTGGAGCAGCAGAATTGCGAAAAATTTTTTGCCTTCTCAACCATTTCTTGGACTCAAACTCCCATATCTCGCGAACGGATTGACATAACCAAAACTTCCTGTTGCGTCTGAAAGTAGAAACTCGCACGATTACAACGGTATGCGTATTTTTTCCCTAGGCCATTCTGGTTAAGCGATTGGAGCAGCAGAAAAGCGAAAAATTTGTTGTCTTGTCAACCATTACTTAGCTTCAAACTCCCATATCTCGCGAACGGATTGACCTAACACAAAAATTCCTGTTGCGTATGAAAGTAGAAACTCGCCCGATTACAACGGTATGTGTACTTTTTCCCTAGGCCATTCTGGTTTCGCGTTAGGAGCAGCAGAATTGCGAAAAATTTGTTGTCTTCTCAACCATTTCTTATCTTCAAACTCCCATATCTCGCGAACGGATTGACATAACCAAAAATTCCTGTTGCGTTTCAAAGTAGAAACTCGCACGATTACAACGGTATGCGTATTTTTTCCCTATGCCATTCTGGTTAAGCGATTGGAGCAGCAGAAGAGCGAAAAATTTGTTGTCTTGTCAACCATTACTTAGCTTCAAACTCCCATATCTCGCGAACGGATTGACCTAACCCAAAAATTCCTATTGCATCTGAAAGTAGAAACTCGCCCGATTACAATGGTTTGCGTATTTTTTCCCTAGGCCATTCTGGTTAAGCGATTGGAGCAGTAGAAGTGCGAAAAAGTGGTTGTCTTGGCAACTATTTCTTAGCTTCAAACTCCCATATCTCGCGAACGGATTGACCTAACCCAAAAATTCCTATTGCATCTGAAAGTAGAAACTCGCCCGATTACCACGGTATGTGCATTTTTTCCCTAGGCCATTCTGGTTAAGCGTTTGGAGCAGCAGAATTGCGAAAAATTTTTTGCCTTCTCAACCATTTCTTGGACTCAAACTCCCATATCTCGCGAACGGATTGACATAACCAAAACTTCCTGTTGCGTCTGAAAGTAGAAGCTCGCACGATTACAACGGTATGCGTATTTTTTCCCTAGGCCATTCTGGTTAAGCGATTGGAGCAGCAGAAGAGCGAAAAATTTGTTGTCTTGTCAACCATTACTTAGTTTCAAACTCCCATATCTCGCGAACGGATTGACCTAACCCAAAAATTCCTGTTGCGTATGAAAGTAGAAACTCGCCCGATTACAACGGTATGTGTACTTTTTCCCTAGGCCATTCTGGTTTCGCGTTAGGAGCAGCAGAATTGCGAAAAATTTGTTGTCTTCTCACCCATTTCTTATCTTCAAACTCCCATATCTCGCGAACGGATTGACATAACCAAAAATTCCTGTTGCGTTTCAAAGTAGAAACTCGCACGATTACAACGGTATGCGTATTTTTTCCCTAGGCCATTCTGGTTAAGCGATTGGAGCAGCAGAAGAGCGAAAAATTTGTTGTCTTGTCAACCATTACTTAGCTTCAAACTCCCATATCTCGCGAACGGATTGACCTAACCCCAAAATTCCTATTGCATCTGAATGTAGAAACACGCCCGGTTACAACGCTATGTGTATTTTTTCCGTAGGCCATTCTGGTTAAGCGTTCGGAGCAGCAGTATTGCGAAAAATTTTTTGCCTTCTCTACCATTTCTTGGCTTCATACTCCCATATCTCGCGAACGGATTGACCTAACCCAAAAATTCCTATTGCATGTGAAAGTAGAAACTCGCCCGATTACAACGGTATGTGTACTTTTTCCCTAGGCCATTCTGGTTTCGCGTTAGGAGCAGCAGAATTGCGAAAAATTTTGTGCCTTCTCAACCATTTCTTGGCTTCAAACTCCCATATCTCGCGAACGGATTGACCTAACCCAAAAATTCCTGTTGCGTATGAAAGTAGAAACTCGCACGATTACAACGGTATGTGTATTTTTTCCGTAGGCCATTCTGGTTAAGCGTTTGGAGCAGCAGAATTGCGAAAAATTTTTTGCCTTCTTAACCATTTCTTGGCTTCATACTCCCATATCTAGCGAACGGATTGATCTAACCCAAAAATTCCTATTGCATCTGATAGTAGAAACTCGCCCGATTACAACGGTACGTGTATTTTTACCCTTTGCCATTCTGGTTAAGCGTTTGAAGCAGCAGAATTGCGAAAAATTTGTTGTCTTCTCAACCATTTCTTATCTTCAAACTCCCATATCTCGCTAACGGATTGACCAAACCCAAAAATTCCTATTGCATCTGAAAGTAGAAACTCGCCCGATTACAACGGCATTCGTAGTTTTTCCCTAGGCCATTCTGGTTAAGCGATTGGAGCAGCAGAAGTGCGAAAAATTTGTTGTCTTGTCAACCATTTCTTAGCTTCAAACTCCCATATCTCGCGAACGGATTGACCTAACCCAAAAATTCGTATTGCATCTGAAAGTAGAAACTCGCCCGATTACAACGGTATGTGTACTTTTTCCCTAGGCTATTCTGGTTTCGCGTTTGGAGCAGCAGAATTGCGAAAAAGTTTTTGCCTTGTCAACCATTTCTTGGCTTCAAACTCCGATATCTCGCGAACAGATTGACATAACCCAAAAATTCCTGTTGCGTCTGAAAGTAGAAACTCGCCCGATTACCACGGTATGTGTATTTTGTCCCTAGGCCATTCTGGTTAAGCGTTTGGAGCAGCAGAATTGCGAAAAATTTTTTGCCTTCTCAACCATTTCTTGGCTTCATACTCCCATATCTAGCGAACGGATTGACCTAACCCAAAAATTCCTATTGCATCTGATAGTAGAAACTCGCCCGATTACAACGGTACGTGTATTTTTTCCCTATGCCATTCTGGTTAAGCGTTTGGAGCAGCAGAATTGCGAAAAATTTGTTGTCTTCTCAACCATTTCTTATCTTCAAATTCTCATATCTCGCGAACAGATTGACCTAACCGAAAAATTCCTGTTGCGTCTGAAAGTAGAAACACGCACGATTACAACGGTATGTGTATTTTTTCCCTAGGTCATTCTGGTTAAGCGATTGGAGCAGCAGAAGTGCGAAAAATTTGTTGTCTTGTCAACCATTTCTTAGCTTCAAACTCCCATAACTCGCGAACGGATTGACTAACCCAAAAATTCCTATTGTATCTGAAAGTAGAAACTCGCCCGATTACCACGGTATGTGCATTTTTTCCCTACGCCATTCTGGTTAAGCGTTTGGAGCAGCAGAATTGCGAAAAATTTGTTCTCTTCTCAACCATTTCTTAGCTTCAAACTCCCATATCTCGCGAACGGATTGACTAAACCCAAAAACTCCTACTGCGTCCGAAATTAGAAACTCGCCCGATTACAATGGTTTGCGTATTTTTTCCCTAGGCCATTCTGCTTAAGCGTATGGAGCAGCAGAATTGCGAAAAATTTGTTCTCTTCTCAACCATTTCTTAGCTTCAAACTCCCATATCTCGCGAATGGTGTGACCTAACGCAAAAATTCCTACTGCATCTGAAAGTAGAAACCCGCCCGATTACAACGGTAGGTGTATTTTTTCCCTAGGCCATTCTGGTTAAGCGTTTGGAGCAGCAGAATTGCGAAAAATTTTTTGCCTTCTCAACCATTTCTTGGCTTCAAACTGCCATATCTCGCGAACGGATTGACCTAACCCAAAAATTCCTGTTGCGTCTGAAAGTAGAAACTCGCCCGATTACAATGGTATGTGTATTTTTTCCCTAGGACATTCTGGTTAAGCGTTTGGAGCAGCAGAATTGCGAAAAATTTTTTGCCTTCTCAACCATTTCTTGGACTCAAACTCCCATATCTCGCGAACGGATTGACATAACCAAAACTTCCTGTTGCGTCTGAAAGTAGAAACTCGCACGATTACAACGGTATGCGTATTTTTTCCCTAGGCCATTCTGGTTAAGCGATTGGAGCAGCAGAAAAGCGAAAAATTTGTTGTCTTGTCAACCATTACTTAGCTTCAAACTCCCATATCTCGCGAACGGATTGACCTAACCCAAAAATTCCTGTTGCGTATGAAAGTAGAAACTCGCCCGATTACAACGGTATGTGTACTTTTTCCCTAGGCCATTCTGGTTTCGCGTTAGGAACAGCAGAATTGCGAAAAATTTGTTGTCTTCTCAACCATTTCTTATCTTCAAACTCCCATATCTCGCGAACGGATTGACATAACCAAAAATTCCTGTTGCGTTTCAAAGTAGAAACTCGCACGATTACAACGGTATGCGTATTTTTTCCCTAGGCCATTCTGGTTAAGCGATTGGAGCAGCAGAAGAGCGAAAAATTTGTTGTCTTGTCAACCATTACTTAGCTTCAAACTCCCATATCTCGCGAACGGATTGACCTAACCCAAAAATTCCTGTTGCGTATGAAAGTAGAAACTCGCACGATTACAACGGTATGTGTATTTTTTCCGTAGGCCATTCTGGTTAAGCGTTTGGAGCAGCAGAATTGCGAAAAATTTTTTGCCTTCTTAACCATTTCTTGGCTTCATACTCCCATATCTAGCGAACGGATTGATCTAACCCAAAAATTCCTATTGCATCTGATAGTAGAAACTCGCCCGATTACAACGGTACGTGTATTTTTTCCCTTTGCCATTCTGGTTAAGCGTTTGAAGCAGCAGAATTGCGAAAAATTTGTTGTCTTCTCAACCATTTCTTATCTTCAAACTCCCATATCTCGCTAACGGATTGACCAAACCCAAAAATTCCTATTGCATCTGAAAGTAGAAACTCGCCCGATTACAACGGCATTCGTAGTTTTTCCCTAGGCCATTCTGGTTAAGCGATTGGAGCAGCAGAAGTGCGAAAAATTTGTTGTCTTGTCAACCATTTCTTAGCTTCAAACTCCCATATCTCGCGAACGGATTGACCTAACCCAAAAATTCGTATTGCATCTGAAAGTAGAAACTCGCCCGATTACAACGGTATGTGTACTTTTTCCCTAGGCTATTCTGGTTTCGCGTTTGGAGCAGCAGAATTGCGAAAAAGTTTTTGCCTTGTCAACCATTTCTTGGCTTCAAACTCCGATATCTCGCGAACAGATTGACATAACCCAAAAATTCCTGTTGCGTCTGAAAGTAGAAACTCGCCCGATTACCACGGTGTGTGTATTTTGTCCCTAGGCCATTCTGGTTAAGCGTTTGGAGCAGCAGAATTGCGAAAAATTTTTTGCCTTCTCAACCATTTCTTGGCTTCATACTCCCATATCTAGCGAACGGATTGACCTAACCCAAAAATTCCTATTGCATCTGATAGTAGAAACTCGCCCGATTACAACGGTACGTGTATTTTTTCCCTATGCCATTCTGGTTAAGCGTTTGGAGCAGCAGAATTGCGAAAAATTTGTTGTCTTCTCAACCATTTCTTATCTTCAAATTCTCATATCTCGCGAACAGATTGACCTAACCCAAAAATTCCTGTTGCGTCTGAAAGTAGAAACACGCACGATTACAACGGTATGTGTATTTTTTCCCTAGGTCATTCTGGTTAAGCGATTGGAGCAGCAGAAGTGCGAAAAATTTGTTGTCTTGTCAACCATTTCTTAGCTTCAAACTCCCATAACTCGCGAACGGATTGACTAACCCAAAAATTCCTATTGTATCTGAAAGTAGAAACTCGCCCGATTACCACGGTATGTGCATTTTTTCCCTACGCCATTCTGGTTAAGCGTTTGGAGCAGCAGAATTGCGAAAAATTTGTTCTCTTCTCAACCATTTCTTAGCTTCAAACTCCCATATCTCGCGAACGGATTGACTAAACCCAAAAACTCCTACTGCGTCCGAAATTAGAAACTCGCCCGATTACAATGGTTTGCGTATTTTTTCCCTAGGCCATTCTGCTTAAGCGTTTGGAGCAGCAGAATTGCGAAAAATTTGTTCTCTTCTCAACCATTTCTTAGCTTCAAACTCCCATATCTCGCGAATGGTGTGACCTAACGCAAAAATTCCTACTGCATCTGAAAGTAGAAACCCGCCCGATTACAACGGTAGGTGTATTTTTTCCCTAGGCCATTCTGGTTAAGCGTTTGGAGCAGCAGAATTGCGAAAAATTTTTTGCCTTCTCAACCATTTCTTGGCTTCAAACTGCCATATCTCGCGAACGGATTGACCTAACCCAAAAATTCCTGTTGCGTCTGAAAGTAGAAACTCGCCCGATTACAATGGTATGTGTATTTTTTCCCTAGGACATTCTGGTTAAGCGTTTGGAGCAGCAGAATTGCGAAAAATTTTTTGCCTTCTCAACCATTTCTTGGACTCAAACTCCCATATCTCGCGAACGGATTGACATAACCAAAACTTCCTGTTGCGTCTGAAAGTAGAAACTCGCACGATTACAACGGTATGCGTATTTTTTCCCTAGGCCATTCTGGTTAAGCGATTGGAGCAGCAGAAAGCGAAAAATTTGTTGTCTTGTCAACCATTACTTAGCTTCAAACTCCCATATCTCGCGAACGGATTGACCTAACCCAAAAATTCCTGTTGCGTATGAAAGTAGAAACTCGCCCGATTACAACGGTATGTGTACTTTTTCCCTAGGCCATTCTGGTTTCGCGTTAGGAGCAGCAGAATTGCGAAAAATTTGTTGTCTTCTCAACCATTTCTTATCTTCAAACTCCCATATCTCGCGAACGGATTGACATAACCAAAAATTCCTGTTGCGTTTCAAAGTAGAAACTCGCACGATTACAACGGTATGCGTATTTTTTCCCTATGCCATTCTGGTTAAGCGATTGGAGCAGCAGAAGAGCGAAAAATTTGTTGTCTTGTCAACCATTACTTAGCTTCAAACTCCCATATCTCGCGAACGGATTGACCTAACCCAAAAATTCCTATTGCATCTGAAAGTAGAAACTCGCCCGATTACAATGGTTTGCGTATTTTTTCCCTAGGCCATTCTGGTTAAGCGATTGGAGCAGTAGAAGTGCGAAAAAGTGGTTGTCTTGGCAACTATTTCTTAGCTTCAAACTCCCATATCTCGCGAACGGATTGACCTAACCCAAAAATTCCTATTGCATCTGAAAGTAGAAACTCGCCCGATTACCACGGTATGTGCATTTTTTCCCTACGCCATTCTGGTTAAGCGTTTGGAGCAGCAGAATTGCGAAAAATTTGTTCTCTTCTCAACCATTTCTTAGCTTCAAACTCCCATATCTCGCGAACGGATTGACCAAACCCAAAAACTCCTACTGCGTCCGAAATTAGAAACTCGCCCGATTACAATAGTTTGCGTATTTTTTCCCTAGGCTATTCTGGTTAAGCGTTTGGAGCAGCAGAATTGCGAAAAATTTTTTGCCTTCTCAACCATTTCTTGGACTCAAACTCCCATATCTCGCGAACTGATTGACAGAACCAAAAATTCCTGTTGCGTCTGAAAGTAGAAACTCGCACGATTACAACGGTATGTGTACTTTTTCCCTAGGCCATTCTGGTTTCGCGTTAGGAGCAGCAGAATTGCGAAAAATTTTTTGCCTTGTCAACCATTTCTTGGCTTCAAACTCCCATCTCTCGCGAACGGATTGACCTAACCCAAAAACTCCTACTGCGTCTGAAATTAGAAACTCGCCCGATTACAATGGTTTGCGTATTTTTTCCCTAGGCCATTCTGGTTAAGCGATTGGAGCAGTAGAAGTGCGAAAAAGTGGTTGTCTTGTCAACCATTTCTTAGCTTCAAACTCCCATATCTCGCGAACGGATTGACCTAACCCAAAAATTCCTATTGTATCTGAAAGTAGAAACTCGCCCGATTGCAACGGTATGTGTATTTTTTCCCTAGGTCATTCTGGTTTCGCGTTTGGAGCAGCAGAATTGCGAAAAATTTTTTCCCTTGTCAACCATTTCTTGGCTTCAAACTCCCATATCTCGCGAACAGATTGACAAAACCCAAAAATTCCTATTGCATCTGAAAGTAGAAACTCGCCCGATTACAACGGCATGCGTATTTTTTCCCTAGGCCATTCTGGTTAAGCGATTGGAGTAGCAGAAGTGCGAAAAATTTGTTGTCTTGTCAACCATTTCTTAGCTTCAAACTCCCATATCTCGCGAACGGATTGACCTAACCCAAAAATTCCTATTGCATCTGAAAGTAGGAACTCGCCCGATTACCACGGTATGTGCATTTATTCCCTAGGCCATTCTGCTTAAGCGTTTGGAGCAGCAGAATTGCGAAAAATTTGTTCTCTTCTCAACCATTTCTTAGCTTCAAACTCCCATATCTCGCGAACGGAGTGACCTAACGCAAAAATTCCTACTGCATCTGAAAGTAGAAACCCGCCCGATTACAACGGTAGGTGTATTTTTTCCCTAGGCCATTCTGGTTAAGCGTTTGGAGCAGCAGAATTGCGAAAAATTTTTTGCCTTCTCAACCATTTCTTGGCTTCAAACTGCCATATCTCGCGAACAGATTGACCTAACCCAAAAATTCCTGTTGCGTCTGAAAGTAGAAACTCGCCCGATTACAATGGTATGTGTATTTTTTCCCTAGGCCATTCTGGTTAAGCGTTTGGAGCAGCAGAATTGCGAAAAATTTTTTGCCTTCTCAACCATTTCTTGGACTCAAACTCCCATATCTCGCGAACGGATTGACATAACCAAAACTTCCTGTTGCGTCTGAAAGTAGAAGCTCGCACGATTACAACGGTATGCGTATTTTTTCCCTAGGCCATTCTGGTTAAGCGACTGGAGCAGCAGAAGAGCGAAAAATTTGTTGTCTTGTCAACCATTACTTAGCTTCAAACTCCCATATCTCGCGAACGGATTGACCTAACCCAAAAATTCCTGTTGCGTATGAAAGTAGAAACTCGCCCGATTACAACGGTATGTGTACTTTTTCCCTAGGCCATTCTGGTTTCGCGTTAGGAGCAGCAGAATTGCGAAAAATTTGTTGTCTTCTCACCCATTTCTTATCTTCAAACTCCCATATCTCGCGAACGGATTGACATAACCAAAAATTCCTGTTGCGTTTCAAAGTAGAAACTCGCACGATTACAACGGTATGCGTATTTTTTCCCTTGGCCATTCTGGTTAAGCGATTGGAGCAGCAGAAGAGCGAAAAATTTGTTGTCTTGTCAACCATTACGTAGCTTCAAACTCCCATATCTCGCGAACGGATTGACCTAACCCCAAAATTCCTATTGCATCTGAATGTAGAAACACGCCCGGTTACAACGCTATGTGTATTTTTTCCGTAGGCCATTCTGGTTAAGCGTTCGGAGCAGCAGTATTGCGAAAAATTTTTTGCCTTCTCTACCATTTCTTGGCTTCATACTCCCATATCTCGCGAACGGATTGACCTAACCCAAAAATTCCTATTGCATGTGAAAGTAGAAACTCGCCCGATTACAACGGTATGTGTACTTTTTCCCTAGGCCATTCTGGTTTCGCGTTAGGAGCAGCAGAATTGCGAAAAATTTTGTGCCTTCTCAACCATTTCTTGGCTTCAAACTCCCATATCTCGCGAACGGATTGACCTAACCCAAAAATTCCTGTTGCGTATGAAAGTAGAAACTCGCACGATTACAACGGTATGTGTATTTTTTCCGTAGGCCATTCTGGTTAAGCGTTTGGAGCAGCAGAATTGCGAAAAATTTTTTGCCTTCTTAACCATTTCTTGGCTTCATACTCCCATATCTAGCGAACGGATTGATCTAACCCAAAAATTCCTATTGCATCTGATAGTAGAAACTCGCCCGATTACAACGGTACGTGTATTTTTTCCCTTTGCCATTCTGGTTAAGCGTTTGAAGCAGCAGAATTGCGAAAAATTTGTTGTCTTCTCAACCATTTCTTATCTTCAAACTCCCATATCTCGCTAACGGATTGACCAAACCCAAAAATTCCTATTGCATCTGAAAGTAGAAACTCGCCCGATTACAACGGCATTCGTAGTTTTTCCCTAGGCCATTCTGGTTAAGCGATTGGAGCAGCAGAAGTGCGAAAAATTTGTTGTCTTGTCAACCATTTCTTAGCTTCAAACTCCCATATCTCGCGAACGGATTGACCTAACCCAAAAATTCGTATTGCATCTGAAAGTAGAAACTCGCCCGATTACAACGGTATGTGTACTTTTTCCCTAGGCTATTCTGGTTTCGCGTTTGGAGCAGCAGAATTGCGAAAAAGTTTTTGCCTTGTCAACCATTTCTTGGCTTCAAACTCCGATATCTCGCGAACAGATTGACATAACCCAAAAATTCCTGTTGCGTCTGAAAGTAGAAACTCGCCCGATTACCACGGTATGTGTATTTTGTCCCTAGGCCATTCTGGTTAAGCGTTTGGAGCAGCAGAATTGCGAAAAATTTGTTGTCTTCTCAACCATTTCTTATCTTCAAATTCTCATATCTCGCGAACAGATTGACCTAACCCAAAAATTCCTGTTGCGTCTGAAAGTAGAAACACGCACGATTACAACGGTATGTGTATTTTTTCCCTAGGTCATTCTGGTTAAGCGATTGGAGCAGCAGAAGTGCGAAAAATTTGTTGTCTTGTCAACCATTTCTTAGCTTCAAACTCCCATAACTCGCGAACGGATTGACTAACCCAAAAATTCCTATTGTATCTGAAAGTAGAAACTCGCCCGATTACCACGGTATGTGCATTTTTTACCTACGCCATTCTGGTTAAGCGTTTGGAGCAGCAGAATTGCGAAAAATTTGTTCTCTTCTCAACCATTTCTTAGCTTCAAACTCCCATATCTCGCGAACGGATTGACTAAACCCAAAAACTCCTACTGCGTCCGAAATTAGAAACTCGCCCGATTACAATGGTTTGCGTATTTTTTCCCTAGGCCATTCTGCTTAAGCGTTTGGAGCAGCAGAATTGCGAAAAATTTGTTCTCTTCTCAACCATTTCTTAGCTTCAAACTCCCATATCTCGCGAATGGTGTGACCTAACGCAAAAATTCCTACTGCATCTGAAAGTAGAAACCCGCCCGATTACAACGGTAGGTGTATTTTTTCCCTAGGCCATTCTGGTTAAGCGTTTGGAGCAGCAGAATTGCGAAAAATTTTTTGCCTTCTCAACCATTTCTTGGCTTCAAACTGCCATATCTCGCGAACGGATTGACCTAACCCAAAAATTCCTGTTGCGTCTGAAAGTAGAAACTCGCCCGATTACAATGGTATGTGTATTTTTTCCCTAGGACATTCTGGTTAAGCGTTTGGAGCAGCAGAATTGCGAAAAATTTTTTGCCTTCTCAACCATTTCTTGGACTCAAACTCCCATATCTCGCGAACGGATTGACATAACCAAAACTTCCTGTTGCGTCTGAAAGTAGAAGCTCGCACGATTACAACGGTATGCGTATTTTTTCCCTAGGCCATTCTGGTTAAGCGATTGGAGCAGCAGAAGAGCGAAAAATTTGTTGTCTTGTCAACCATTACTTAGCTTCAAACTCCCATATCTCGCGAACGGATTGACCTAACCCAAAAATTCCTGTTGCGTATGAAAGTAGAAACTCGCCCGATTACAACGGTATGTGTACTTTTTCCCTAGGCCATTCTGGTTTCGCGTTAGGAGCAGCAGAATTGCGAAAAATTTGTTGTCTTCTCACCCATTTCTTATCTCAAACTCCCATATCTCGCGAACGGATTGACATAACCAAAAATTCCTGTTGCGTTTCAAAGTAGAAACTCGCACGATTACAACGGTATGCGTATTTTTTCCCTAGGCCATTCTGGTTAAGCGATTGGAGCAGCAGAAGAGCGAAAAATTTGTTGTCTTGTCAACCATTACTTAGCTTCAAACTCCCATATCTCGCGAACGGATTGACCTAACCCCAAAATTCCTATTGCATCTGAATGTAGAAACACGCCCGGTTACAACGCTATGTGTATTTTTTCCGTAGGCCATTCTGGTTAAGCGTTCGGAGCAGCAGTATTGCGAAAAATTTTTTGCCTTCTCTACCATTTCTTGGCTTCATACTCCCATATCTCGCGAACGGATTGACCTAACCCAAAAATTCCTGTTGCGTATGAAAGTAGAAACTCGCACGATTACAACGGTATGTGTATTTTTTCCGTAGGCCATTCTGGTTAAGCGTTTGGAGCAGCAGAATTGCGAAAAATTTTTTGCCTTCTTAACCATTTCTTGGCTTCATACTCCCATATCTAGCGAACGGATTGATCTAACCCAAAAATTCCTATTGCATCTGATAGTAGAAACTCGCCCGATTACAACGGTACGTGTATTTTTTCCCTTTGCCATTCTGGTTAAGCGTTTGAAGCAGCAGAATTGCGAAAAATTTGTTGTCTTCTCAATCATTTCTTATCTTCAAACTCCCATATCTCGCTAACGGATTGACCAAACCCAAAAATTCCTATTGCATCTGAAAGTAGAAACTCGCCCGATTACAACGGCATTCGTAGTTTTTCCCTAGGCCATTCTGGTTAAGCGATTGGAGCAGCAGAAGTGCGAAAAATTTGTTGTCTTGTCAACCATTTCTTAGCTTCAAACTCCCATATCTCGCGAACGGATTGACCTAACCCAAAAATTCGTATTGCATCTGAAAGTAGAAACTCGCCCGATTACAACGGTATGTGTACTTTTTCCCTAGGCTATTCTGGTTTCGCGTTTGGAGCAGCAGAATTGCGAAAAAGTTTTTGCCTTGTCAACCATTTCTTGGCTTCAAACTCCCATATCTCGCGAACAGATTGACATAACCCAAAAATTCCTGTTGCGTCTGAAAGTAGAAACTCGCCCGATTACCACGGTATGTGTATTTTGTCCCTAGGCCATTCTGGTTAAGCGTTTGGAGCAGCAGAATTGCGAAAAATTTTTTGCCTTCTCAACCATTTCTTGGCTTCATACTCCCATATCTAGCGAACGGATTGACCTAACCCAAAAATTCCTATTGCATCTGATAGTAGAAACTCGCCCGATTACAACGGTACGTGTATTTTTTCCCTATGCCATTCTGGTTAAGCGTTTGGAGCAGCAGAATTGCGAAAAATTTGTTGTCTTCTCAACCATTTCTTATCTTCAAATTCTCATATCTCGCGAACAGATTGACCTAACCCAAAAATTCCTGTTGCGTCTGAAAGTAGAAACACGCACGATTACAACGGTATGTGTATTTTTTCCCTAGGTCATTCTGGTTAAGCGATTGGAGCAGCAGAAGTGCGAAAAATTTGTTGTCTTGTCAACCATTTCTTAGCTTCAAACTCCCATAACTCGCGAACGGATTGACTAACCCAAAAATTCCTATTGTATCTGAAAGTAGAAACTCGCCCGATTACCACGGTATGTGCATTTTTTACCTACGCCATTCTGGTTAAGCGTTTGGAGCAGCAGAATTGCGAAAAATTTGTTCTCTTCTCAACCATTTCTTAGCTTCAAACTCCCATATCTCGCGAACGGATTGACTAAACCCAAAAACTCCTACTGCGTCCGAAATTAGAAACTCGCCCGATTACAATGGTTTGCGTATTTTTTCCCTAGGCCATTCTGCTTAAGCGTTTGGAGCAGCAGAATTGCGAAAAATTTGTTCTCTTCTCAACCATTTCTTAGCTTCAAACTCCCATATCTCGCGAATGGTGTGACCTAACGCAAAAATTCCTACTGCATCTGAAAGTAGAAACCCGCCCGATTACAACGGTAGGTGTATTTTTTCCCTAGGCCATTCTGGTTAAGCGTTTGGAGCAGCAGAATTGCGAAAAATTTTTTGCCTTCTCAACCATTTCTTGGCTTCAAACTGCCATATCTCGCGAACGGATTGACCTAACCCAAAAATTCCTGTTGCGTCTGAAAGTAGAAACTCGCCCGATTACAATGGTATGTGTATTTTTTCCCTAGGACATTCTGGTTAAGCGTTTGGAGCAGCAGAATTGCGAAAAATTTTTTGCCTTCTCAACCATTTCTTGGACTCAAACTCCCATATCTCGCGAACGGATTGACATAACCAAAACTTCCTGTTGCGTCTGAAAGTAGAAACTCGCACGATTACAACGGTATGCGTATTTTTTCCCTAGGCCATTCTGGTTAAGCGATTGGAGCAGCAGAAAAGCGAAAAATTTGTTGTCTTGTCAACCATTACTTAGCTTCAAACTCCCATATCTCGCGAACGGATTGACCTAACCCAAAAATTCCTGTTGCGTATGAAAGTAGAAACTCGCCCGATTACAACGGTATGTGTACTTTTTCCCTAGGACATTCTGGTTAAGCGTTTGGAGCAGCAGAATTGCGAAAAATTTTTTGCCTTCTCAACCATTTCTTGGACTCAAACTCCCATATCTCGCGAACGGATTGACATAACCAAAACTTCCTGTTGCGTCTGAAAGTAGAAACTCGCACGATTACAACGGCATGCGTATTTTTTCCGTAGGCCATTCTGGTTAAGCGTTTGGAGCAGCAGAATTGCGAAAAATTTTTTGCCTTCTTAACCATTTCTTGGTTTCATACTCCCATATCTAGCGAACGGATTGATCTAACCCAAAAATTCCTATTGCATCTGATAGTAGAAACTCGCCCGATTACAACGGTACGTGTATTTTTTCCCTTTGCCATTCTGGTTAAGCGTTTGAAGCAGCAGAATTGCGAAAAATTTGTTGTCTTCTCAACCATTTCTTATCTTCAAACTCCCATATCTCGCTAACGGATTGACCAAACCCAAAAATTCCTATTGCATCTGAAAGTAGAAACTCGCCCGATTACAACGGCATTCGTAGTTTTTCCCTAGGCCATTCTGGTTAAGCGATTGGAGCAGCAGAAGTGCGAAAAATTTGTTGTCTTGTCAACCATTTCTTAGCTTCAAACTCCCATATCTCGCGAACGGATTGACCTAACCCAAAAATTCGTATTGCATCTGAAAGTAGAAACTCGCCCGATTACAACGGTATGTGTACTTTTTCCCTAGGCTATTCTGGTTTCGCGTTTGGAGCAGCAGAATTGCGAAAAAGTTTTTGCCTTGTCAACCATTTCTTGGCTTCAAACTCCGATATCTCGCGAACAGATTGACATAACCCAAAAATTCCTGTTGCGTCTGAAAGTAGAAACTCGCCCGATTACCACGGTATGTGTATTTTGTCCCTAGGCCATTCTGGTTAAGCGTTTGGAGCAGCAGAATTGCGAAAAATTTTTTGCCTTCTCAACCATTTCTTGGCTTCATACTCCCATATCTAGCGAACGGATTGACCTAACCCAAAAATTCCTATTGCATCTGATAGTAGAAACTCGCCCGATTACAACGGTACGTGTATTTTTTCCCTATGCCATTCTGGTTAAGCGTTTGGAGCAGCAGAATTGCGAAAAATTTGTTGTCTTCTCAACCATTTCTTATCTTCAAATTCTCATATCTCGCGAACAGATTGACCTAACCCAAAAATTCCTGTTGCGTCTGAAAGTAGAAACACGCACGATTACAACGGTATGTGTATTTTTTCCCTAGGTCATTCTGGTTAAGCGATTGGAGCAGCAGAAGTGCGAAAAATTTGTTGTCTTGTCAACCATTTCTTAGCTTCAAACTCCCATAACTCGCGAACGGATTGACTAACCCAAAAATTCCTATTGTATCTGAAAGTAGAAACTCGCCCGATTACCACGGTATGTGCATTTTTTACCTACGCCATTCTGGTTAAGCGTTTGGAGCAGCAGAATTGCGAAAAATTTGTTCTCTTCTCAACCATTTCTTAGCTTCAAACTCCCATATCTCGCGAACGGATTGACTAAACCCAAAAACTCCTACTGCGTCCGAAATTAGAAACTCGCCCGATTACAATGGTTTGCGTATTTTTTCCCTAGGCCATTCTGCTTAAGCGTTTGGAGCAGCAGAATTGCGAAAAATTTGTTCTCTTCTCAACCATTTCTTAGCTTCAAACTCCCATATCTCGCGAATGGTGTGACCTAACGCAAAAATTCCTACTGCATTCGAAAGTAGAAACCCGCCCGATTACAACGGTAGGTGTATTTTTTCCCTAGGCCATTCTGGTTAAGCGTTTGGAGCAGCAGAATTGCGAAAAATTTTTTGCCTTCTCAACCATTTCTTGGCTTCAAACTGCCATATCTCGCGAACGGATTGACCTAACCCAAAAATTCCTGTTGCGTCTGAAAGTAGAAACTCGCCCGATTACAATGGTATGTGTATTTTTTCCCTAGGACATTCTGGTTAAGCGTTTGGAGCAGCAGAATTGCGAAAAATTTTTTGCCTTCTCAACCATTTCTTGGACTCAAACTCCCATATCTCGCGAACGGATTGACATAACCAAAACTTCCTGTTGCGTCTGAAAGTAGAAACTCGCACGATTACAACGGTATGCGTATTTTTTCCCTAGGCCATTCTGGTTAAGCGATTGGAGCAGCAGAAAAGCGAAAAATTTGTTGTCTTGTCAACCATTACTTAGCTTCAAACTCCCATATCTCGCGAACGGATTGACCTAACCCAAAAATTCCTGTTGCGTATGAAAGTAGAAACTCGCCCGATTACAACGGTATGTGTACTTTTTCCCTAGGCCATTCTGGTTTCGCGTTAGGAACAGCAGAATTGCGAAAAATTTGTTGTCTTCTCAACCATTTCTTATCTTCAAATTCCCATATCTCGCGAACGGATTGACATAACCAAAAATTCCTGTTGCGTTTCAAAGTAGAAACTCGCACGATTACAACGGTATGCGTATTTTTTCCCTAGGCCATTCTGGTTAAGCGATTGGAGCAGCAGAAGAGCGAAAAATTTGTTGTCTTGTCAACCATTACTTAGCTTCAAACTCCCATATCTCGCGAACGGATTGACCTAACCCAAAAATTCCTATTGCATCTGAAAGTAGAAACTCGCCCGACTGCAACGGTATGTGTATTTTTTCCCTAGGTCATTCTGGTTTCGCGTTTGGAGCAGCAGAATTGCGAAAAATTTTTTGCCTTCTCAACCATTTCTTGGACTCAAACTCCCATATCTCGCGAACGGATTGACATAACCAAAACTTCCTGTTGCGTCTGAAAGTAGAAACTCGCACGATTACAACGGCATGCGTATTTTTTCCGTAGGCCATTCTGGTTAAGCGTTTGGAGCAGCAGAATTGCGAAAAATTTTTTGCCTTCTTAACCATTTCTTGGTTTCATACTCCCATATCTAGCGAACGGATTGATCTAACCCAAAAATTCCTATTGCATCTGATAGTAGAAACTCGCCCGATTACAACGGTACGTGTATTTTTTCCCTTTGCCATTCTGGTTAAGCGTTTGAAGCAGCAGAATTGCGAAAAATTTGTTGTCTTCTCAACCATTTCTTATCTTCAAACTCCCATATCTCGCTAACGGATTGACCAAACCCAAAAATTCCTATTGCATCTGAAAGTAGAAACTCGCCCGATTACAACGGCATTCGTAGTTTTTCCCTAGGCCATTCTGGTTAAGCGATTGGAGCAGCAGAAGTGCGAAAAATTTGTTGTCTTGTCAACCATTTCTTAGCTTCAAACTCCCATATCTCGCGAACGGATTGACCTAACCCAAAAATTCGTATTGCATCTGAAAGTAGAAACTCGCCCGATTACAACGGTATGTGTACTTTTTCCCTAGGCTATTCTGGTTTCGCGTTTGGAGCAGCAGAATTGCGAAAAAGTTTTTGCCTTGTCAACCATTTCTTGGCTTCAAACTCCGATATCTCGCGAACAGATTGACATAACCCAAAAATTCCTGTTGCGTCTGAAAGTAGAAACTCGCCCGATTACCACGGTATGTGTATTTTGTCCCTAGGCCATTCTGGTTAAGCGTTTGGAGCAGCAGAATTGCGAAAAATTTTTTGCCTTCTCAACCATTTCTTGGCTTCATACTCCCATATCTAGCGAACGGATTGACCTAACCCAAAAATTCCTATTGCATCTGATAGTAGAAACTCGCCCGATTACAACGGTACGTGTATTTTTTCCCTATGCCATTCTGGTTAAGCGTTTGGAGCAGCAGAATTGCGAAAAATTTGTTGTCTTCTCAACCATTTCTTATCTTCAAATTCTCATATCTCGCGAACAGATTGACCTAACCCAAAAATTCCTGTTGCGTCTGAAAGTAGAAACACGCACGATTACAACGGTATGTGTATTTTTTCCCTAGGTCATTCTGGTTAAGCGATTGGAGCAGCAGAAGTGCGAAAAATTTGTTGTCTTGTCAACCATTTCTTAGCTTCAAACTCCCATAACTCGCGAACGGATTGACTAACCCAAAAATTCCTATTGTATCTGAAAGTAGAAACTCGCCCGATTACCACGGTATGTGCATTTTTTACCTACGCCATTCTGGTTAAGCGTTTGGAGCAGCAGAATTGCGAAAAATTTGTTCTCTTCTCAACCATTTCTTAGCTTCAAACTCCCATATCTCGCGAACGGATTGACTAAACCCAAAAACTCCTACTGCGTCCGAAATTAGAAACTCGCCCGATTACAATGGTTTGCGTATTTTTTCCCTAGGCCATTCTGCTTAAGCGTTTGGAGCAGCAGAATTGCGAAAAATTTGTTCTCTTCTCAACCATTTCTTAGCTTCAAACTCCCATATCTCGCGAATGGTGTGACCTAACGCAAAAATTCCTACTGCATCTGAAAGTAGAAACCCGCCCGATTACAACGGTAGGTGTATTTTTTCCCTAGGCCATTCTGGTTAAGCGTTTGGAGCAGCAGAATTGCGAAAAATTTTTTGCCTTCTCAACCATTTCTTGGCTTCAAACTGCCATATCTCGCGAACGGATTGACCTAACCCAAAAATTCCTGTTGCGTCTGAAAGTAGAAACTCGCACGATTACAACGGTATGCGTATTTTTTCCCTAGGCCATTCTGGTTAAGCGATTGGAGCAGCAGAAAAGCGAAAAATTTGTTGTCTTGTCAACCATTACTTAGCTTCAAACTCCCATATCTCGCGAACGGATTGACCTAACCCAAAAATTCCTGTTGCGTATGAAAGTAGAAACTCGCCCGATTACAACGGTATGTGTACTTTTTCCCTAGGCCATTCTGGTTTCGCGTTAGGAACAGCAGAATTGCGAAAAATTTGTTGTCTTCTCAACCATTTCTTATCTTCAAATTCCCATATCTCGCGAACGGATTGACATAACCAAAAATTCCTGTTGCGTTTCAAAGTAGAAACTCGCACGATTACAACGGTATGCGTATTTTTTCCCTAGGCCATTCTGGTTAAGCGATTGGAGCAGCAGAAGAGCGAAAAATTTGTTGTCTTGTCAACCATTACTTAGCTTCAAACTCCCATATCTCGCGAACGGATTGACCTAACCCAAAAATTCCTATTGCATCTGAAAGTAGAAACTCGCCCGAGTGCAACGGTATGTGTATTTTTTCCCTAGGTCATTCTGGTTTCGCGTTTGGAGCAGCAGAATTGCGAAAAATTTTTTCCCTTGTCAACCATTTCTTGGCTTCAAACTCCCATATCTCGCGAACAGATTGACAAAACCCAAAAATTCCTATTGCATCTGAAAGTAGAAACTCGCCCGATTACAACGGCATGCGTATTTTTTCCCTAGGCCATTCTGGTTAAGCGATTGGAACAGCAGAAGAGCAAAAATTTGTTGTCTTGTCAACCATTACTTAGCTTCAAACTCCCATATCTCGCGAACGGATTGACCTAACCCCAAAATTCCTATTGCATCTGAATGTAGAAACACGCCCGGTTACAACGCTATGTGTATTTTTTCCGTAGGCCATTCTGGTTAAGCGTTCGGAGCAGCAGTATTGCGAAAAATTTTTTGCCCTCTCTACCATTTCTTGGCTTCATACTCCCATATCTCGCGAACGGATTGACCTAACCCAAAAATTCCTATTGCATGTGAAAGTAGAAACTCGCCCGATTACAACGGTATGTGTACTTTTTCCCTAGGCCATTCTGGTTTTGCGTTAGGAGCAGCAGAATTGCGAAAAATTTTGTGCCTTCTCAACCATTTCTTGGCTTCAAACTCCCATATCTCGCGAACGGATTGACCTAACCCAAAAATTCCTGTTGCGTATGAAAGTAGAAACTCGCCCGATTACAACGGTATGTGTACTTTTTCCCTAGGCTATTCTGGTTTCGCGTTTGGAGCAGCAGAATTGCGAAAAAGTTTTTGCCTTGTCAACCATTTCTTGGCTTCAAACTCCGATATCTCGCGAACAGATTGACATAACCCAAAAATTCCTGTTGCGTCTGAAAGTAGAAACTCGCCCGATTACCACGGTATGTGTATTTTGTCCCTAGGCCATTCTGGTTAAGCGTTTGGAGCAGCAGAATTGCGAAAAATTTTTTCCCTTCTCAACCATTTCTTGGCTTCATACTCCCATATCTAGCGAACGGATTGACCTAACCCAAAAATTCCTATTGCATCTGATAGTAGAAACTCGCCCGATTACAACGGTACGTGTATTTTTTCCCTATGCCATTCTGGTTAAGCGTTTGGAGCAGCAGAATTGCGAAAAATTTGTTGTCTTCTCAACCATTTCTTATCTTCAAATTCTCATATCTCGCGAACAGATTGACCTAACCCAAAAATTCCTGTTGCGTCTGAAAGTAGAAACACGCACGATTACAACGGTATGTGTATTTTTTCCCTAGGTCATTCTGGTTAAGCGATTGGAGCAGCAGAAGTGCGAAAAATTTGTTGTCTTGTCAACCATTCCTTAGCTTCAAACTCCCATAACTCGCGAACGGATTGACTAACCCAAAAATTCCTATTGTATCTGAAAGTAGAAACTCGCCCGATTACCACGGTATGTGCATTTTTTACCTACGCCATTCTGGTTAAGCGTTTGGAGCAGCAGAATTGCGAAAAATTTGTTCTCTTCTCAACCATTTCTTAGCTTCAAACTCCCATATCTCGCGAACGGATTGACTAAACCCAAAAACTCCTACTGCGTCCGAAATTAGAAACTCGCCCGATTACAATGGTTTGCGTATTTTTTCCCTAGGCCATTCTGCTTAAGCGTTTGGAGCAGCAGAATTGCGAAAAATTTGTTCTCTTCTCAACCATTTCTTAGCTTCAAACTCCCATATCTCGCGAATGGTGTGACCTAACGCAAAAATTCCTACTGCATCTGAAAGTAGAAACCCGCCCGATTACAACGGTAGGTGTATTTTTTCCCTAGGCCATTCTGGTTAAGCGTTTGGAGCAGCAGAATTGCGAAAAATTTTTTGCCTTCTCAACCATTTCTTGGCTTCAAACTGCCATATCTCGCGAACGGATTGACCTAACCCAAAAATTCCTGTTGCGTCTGAAAGTAGAAACTCGCCCGATTACAATGGTATGTGTATTTTTTCCCTAGGACATTCTGGTTAAGCGTTTGGAGCAGCAGAATTGCGAAAAATTTTTTGCCTTCTCAACCATTTCTTGGACTCAAACTCCCATATCTCGCGAACGGATTGACATAACCAAAACTTCCTGTTGCGTCTGAAAGTAGAAACTCGCACGATTACAACGGTATGCGTATTTTTTCCCTAGGCCATTCTGGTTAAGCGATTGGAGCAGCAGAAAAGCGAAAAATTTGTTGTCTTGTCAACCATTACTTAGCTTCAAACTCCCATATCTCGCGAACGGATTGACCTAACCCAAAAATTCCTGTTGCGTATGAAAGTAGAAACTCGCCCGATTACAACGGTATGTGTACTTTTTCCCTAGGCCATTCTGGTTTCGCGTTAGGAGCAGCAGAATTGCGAAAAATTTGTTGTCTTCTCAACCATTTCTTATCTTCAAACTCCCATATCTCGCGAACGGATTGACATAACCAAAAATTCCTGTTGCGTTTCAAAGTAGAAACTCGCCCGATTACAATGGTTTGCGTATTTTTTCCCTAGGCCATTCTGGTTAAGCGATTGGAGCAGTAGAAGTGCGAAAAAGTGGTTGTCTTGGCAACTATTTCTTAGCTTCAAACTCCCATATCTCGCGAACGGATTGACCTAACCCAAAAATTCCTATTGCATCTGAAAGTAGAAACTCGCCCGATTGCAACGGTATGTGTATTTTTTCCCTAGGTCATTCTGGTTTCGCGTTTGGAGCAGCAGAATTGCGAAAAATTTTTTCCCTTGTCAACCATTTCTTGGCTTCAAACTCCCATATCTCGCGAACAGATTGACAAAACCCAAAAATTCCTATTGCATCTGAAAGTAGAAACTCGCCCGATTACAACGGCATGCGTATTTTTTCCCTAGGCCATTCTGGTTAAGCGATTGGAGTAGCAGAAGTGCGAAAAATTTGTTGTCTTGTCAACCATTTCTTAGCTTCAAACTCCCATATCTCGCGAACGGATTGACCTAACCCAAAAATTCCTATTGCATCTGAAAGTAGGAACTCGCCCGATTACCACGGTATGTGCATTTTTTCCCTTGGCCATTCTGCTTAAGCGTTTGGAGCAGCAGAATTGCGAAAAATTTGTTCTCTTCTCAACCATTTCTTAGCTTCAAACTCCCATATCTCGCGAACGGAGTGACCTAACGCAAAAATTCCTACTGCATCTGAAAGTAGAAACCCGCCCGATTACAACGGTAGGTGTATTTTTTCCCTAGGCCATTCTGGTTAAGCGTTTGGAGCAGCAGAATTGCGAAAAATTTTTTGCCTTCTCAACCATTTCTTGGCTTCAAACTGCCATATCTCGCGAACGGATTGACCTAACCCAAAAATTCCTATTGCGTCTGAAAGTAGAAACTCGCCCGATTACAATGGTATGTGTATTTTTTCCCTAGGCCATTCTGGTTAAGCGTTTGGAGCAGCAGAATTGCGAAAAATTTTTTGCCTTCTCAACCATTTCTTGGACTCAAACTCCCATATCTCGCGAACGGATTGACATAACCAAAACTTCCTGTTGCGTCTGAAAGTAGAAACTCGCACGATTACAACGGTATGCGTATTTTTTCCCTAGTCCATTCTGGTTAAGCGATTGGAGCAGCAGAAGAGCGAAAAATTTGTTGTCTTGTCAACCATTACTTAGCTTCAAACTCCCATATCTCGCGAACGGATTGACCTAACCCAAAAATTCCTGTTGCGTATGAAAGTAGAAACTCGCCCGATTACAACGGTATGTGTACTTTTTCCCTAGGCCATTCTGGTTTCGCGTTAGGAGCAGCAGAATTGCGAAAAATTTGTTGTCTTCTCAACCATTTCTTATCTTCAAACTCCCATATCTCGCGAACGGATTGACATAACCAAAAATTCCTGTTGCGTTTCAAAGTAGAAACTCGCACGATTACAACGGTATGCGTATTTTTTCCCTAGGCCATTCTGGTTAAGCGATTGGAGCAGCAGAAGAGCGAAAAATTTGTTGTCTTGTCAACCATTACTTAGCTTCAAACTCCCATATCTCGCGAACGGATTGACCTAACCCAAAAATTCCTATTGCGTCTGAAAGTAGAAACTCGCCCGATTACAACGGTATGTGTACTTTTTCCCTAGGCCATTCTGGTTTCGCGTTAGGAGCAGCAGAATTGCGAAAAATTTTGTGCCTTCTCAACCATTTCTTGGCTTCAAACTCCCATATCTCGCGAACGGATTGACCTAACCCAAAAATTCCTGTTGCGTATGAAAGTAGAAACTCGCCCGATTACAACGGTATGTGTATTTTTTCCGTAGGCCATTCTGGTTAAGCGTTTGGAGCAGCAGAATTGCGAAAAATTTTTTGCCTTCTCAACCATTTCTTGGCTTCATACTCCCATATCTAGCGAACGGATTGATCTAACCCAAAAATTCCTATTGCATCTGATAGTAGAAACTCGCCCGATTACAACGGTACGTGTATTTTTTCCCTTTGCCATTCTGGTTAAGCGTTTGAAGCAGCAGAATTGCGAAAAATTTGTTGTCTTCTCAACCATTTCTTATCTTCAAACTCCCATATCTCGCTAACGGATTGACCAAACCCAAAAATTCCTATTGCATCTGAAAGTAGAAACTCGCCCGATTACAACGGCATGCGTAGTTTTTCCCTAGGCCATTCTGGTTAAGCGATTGGAGCAGCAGAAGTGCGAAAAATTTGTTGTCTTGTCAACCATTTCTTAGCTTCAAACTCCCATATCTCGCGAACGGATTGACCTAACCCAAAAATTCGTATTGCATCTGAAAGTAGAAACTCGCCCGATTACAACGGTATGTGTACTTTTTCCCTAGGCTATTTTGGTTAAGCGTTTGGAGCAGCAGAATTGCGAAAAAGTTGTTGCCTTCTCAACCATTTCTTATCTTCAAATTCTCATATCTCGCGAACAGATTGACCTAACCCAAAAATTCCTGTTGCGTCTGAAAGTAGAAACACGCACGATTACAACGGTATGCGTATTTTTTCCCTAGGTCATTCTGGTTAAGCGATTGGAGCAGCAGAAGTGCGAAAAATTTGTTGTCTTGTCAACCATTTCTTAGCTTCAAACTCCCATAACTCGCGAACGGATTGACTAACCCAAAAATTCCTACTGCGTCCGAAATTAGAAACTCGCCCGATTACAATAGTTTGCGTATTTTTTCCCTAGGCTATTCTGGTTAAGCGTTTGGAGCAGCAGAAGTGCGAAAAATTTGTTGTCTTGTCAACCATTTCTTAGCTTCAAACTCCCATATCTCGCGAACGGATTGACCTAACCCAAAAATTCCTATTGCATCTGAAAGTAGAAACTCGCCCGATTACAACGGTATGCGTATTTTTTCCCAAGGCCATTCTGGTTAAGCGTTTGGAGCAGTAGAAGTGCGAAAAAGTGGTTGTCTTGTCAACCATTTCTTAGCTTCAAACTCCCATATCTCGCGAACGGATTGACCTAACCCAAAAATTCCTATTGCATCTGAAAGTAGAAACTCGCCCGATTACAACGGTATGCGTATTTTTTCCCAAGGCCATTCTGGTTAAGCGTTTGGAGAAGCAGAAGTGCGAAAAATTTTGTGCCTTCTCAACCATTTCTTCGCTTCAAACTACCATATCTCGCGAACGGATTGACTAAACCCAAAAACTCCTACTGCGTCCGAAATTAGAAACTCGCCCGATTACAATGGTTTGCGTATTTTTTCCCTAGGCCATTCTGGTTAAGCGATTGGAGCAGTAGAAGTGCGAAAAAGTGGTTGTCTTGTCAACCATTTCTTCGCTTCAAACTCCCATATCTCGCGAACAGATTGACAAAACCCAAAAATTCCTATTGCATCTGAAAGTAGAAACTCGCCCGATTACAACGGCATGCGTATTTTTTCCCTAGGCCATTCTGGTTAAGCGATTGGAGTAGCAGAAGTGCGAAAAATTTGTTGTCTTGTCAACCATTTCTTAGCTTCAAACTCCCATATCTCGCGAACGGATTGACCTAACCCAAAAATTCCTATTGCATCTGAAAGTAGGAACTCGCCCGATTACCACGGTATGTGCATTTTTTCCCTAGGCCATTCTGCTTAAGCGTTTGGAGCAGCAGAATTGCGAAAAATTTGTTCTCTTCTCAACCATTTCTTAGCTTCAAACTCCCATATCTCGCGAACGGAGTGACCTAACGCAAAAATTCCTACTGCATCTGAAAGTAGAAACCCGCCCGATTACAACGGTAGGTGTATTTTTTCCCTAGGCCATTCTGGTTAAGCGTTTGGAGCAGCAGAATTGCGAAAAATTTTTTGCCTTCTCAACCATTTCTTGGCTTCAAACTGCCATATCTCGCGAACGGATTGACCTAACCCAAAAATTCCTGTTGCGTCTGAAAGTAGAAACTCGCCCGATTACAATGGTATGTGTATTTTTTCCCTAGGCCATTCTGGTTAAGCGTTTGGAGCAGCAGAATTGCGAAAAATTTTTTGCCTTCTCAACCATTTCTTGGACTCAAACTCCCATATCTCGCGAACGGATTGACATAACCAAAACTTCCTGTTGCGTCTGAAAGTAGAAACTCGCACGATTACAACGGTATGCGTACTTTTTCCCTAGGCCATTCTGGTTAAGCGATTGGAGCAGCAGAAGAGCGAAAAATTTGTTGTCTTGTCAACCATTACTTAGCTTCAAACTCCCATATCTCGCGAACGGATTGACCTAACCCAAAAATTCCTGTTGCGTATGAAAGTAGAAACTCGCCCGATTACAACGGTATGTGTACTTTTTCCCTAGGCCATTCTGGTTTCGCGTTAGGAGCAGCAGAATTGCGAAAAATTTGTTGTCTTCTCAACCATTTCTTAACTTCAAACTCCCATATCTCGCGAACGGATTGACATAACCAAAAATTCCTGTTGCGTTTCAAAGTAGAAACTCGCACGATTACAACGGTATGCGTATTTTTTCCCTAGGCCATTCTGGTTAAGCGATTGGAGCAGCAGAAGAGCGAAAAATTTGTTGTCTTGTCAACCATTACTTAGCTTCAAACTCCCATATCTCGCGAACGGATTGACCTAACCCAAAAATTCCTATTGCATCTGAAAGTAGAAACACGCCCGGTTACAACGCTATGTGTATTTTTTCCGTAGGCCATTCTGGTTAAGCGATTGGAGCAGCAGAAGAGTGAAAAATTTGTTGTCTTGTCAACCATTACTTAGCTTCAAACTCCCATATCTCGCGAACGGATTGACCTAACCCAAAAATTCCTATTGCATCTGAAAGTAGAAACACGCCCGGTTACAACGCTATGTGTATTTTTTCCGTAGGCCATTCTGGTTAAGCGTTCGGAGCAGCAGTATTGCGAAAAATTTGTTGTCTTCTCAACCATTTCTTGGCTTCAAACTCCCATATCTCGCGAACGGATTGACCTAACCCAAAAATTCCTGTTGCGTATGAAAGTAGAAACTCGCCCGATTACAACGGTATGTGTATTTTTTCCGTGGGCCATTCTGGTTAAGCGTTTGGAGCAGCAGAATTGCGAAAAATTTTTTGCCTTCTCAACCATTTCTTGGCTTCATACTCCCATATCTAGCGAACGGATTGATCTAACCCAAAAATTCCTATTGCATCTGATAGTAGAAACTCGCCCGATTACAACGGTACGTGTATTTTTTCCCTTTGCCATTCTGGTTAAGCGTTTGAAGCAGCAGAATTGCGAAAAATTTGTTGTCTTCTCAACCATTTCTTATCTTCAAACTCCCATATCTCGCTAACGGATTGACCAAACCCAAAAATTCCTATTGCATCTGAAAGTAGAAACTCGCCCGATTACAACGGCATGCGTAGTTTTTCCCTAGGCCATTCTGGTTAAGCGATTGGAGCAGCAGAAGTGCGAAAAATTTGTTGTCTTGTCAACCATTTCTTAGCTTCAAACTCCCATATCTCGCGAACGGATTGACCTAACCCAAAAATTCGTATTGCATCTGAAAGTAGAAACTCGCCCGATTACAACGGTATGTGTACTTTTTCCCTAGGCTATTCTGGTTTCGCGTTTGGAGCAGCAGAATTGCGAAAAAGTTTTTGCCTTGTCAACCATTTCTTGGCTTCAAACTCCGATATCTCGCGAACAGATTGACATAACCCAAAAATTCCTGTTGCGTCTGAAAGTAGAAACTCGCCCGATTACCACGGTATGTGTATTTTGTCCCTAGGCCATTCTGGTTAAGCGTTTGGAGCAGCAGAATTGCGAAAAATTTTTTGCCTTCTCAACCATTTCTTGGCTTCATACTCCCATATCTAGCGAACGGATTGACCTAACCCAAAAATTCCTATTGCATCTGATAGTAGAAACTCGCCCGATTACAACGGTACGTGTATTTTTTCCCTATGCCATTCTGGTTAAGCGTTTGGAGCAGCAGAATTGCGAAAAATTTGTTGTCTTCTCAACCATTTCTTATCTTCAAATTCTCATATCTCGCGAACAGATTGACCTAACCCAAAAATTCCTGTTGCGTCTGAAAGTAGAAACACGCACGATTACAACGGTATGCGTATTTTTTCCCTAGGTCATTCTGGTTAAGCGATTGGAGCAGCAGAAGTGCGAAAAATTTGTTGTCTTGTCAACCATTTCTTAGCTTCAAACTCCCATAACTCGCGAACGGATTGACTAACCCAAAAATTCCTATTGTATCTGAAAGTAGAAACTCGCCCGATTACCACGGTATGTGCATTTTTTGCCTACGCCATTCTGGTTAAGCGTTTGGAGCAGCAGAATTGCGAAAAATTTGTTCTCTTCTCAACCATTTCTTAGCCTCAAACTCCCATATCTCGCGAACGGATTGACCAAACCCAAAAACTCCTACTGCGTCCGAAATTAGAAACTCGCCCGATTACAATAGTTTGCGTATTTTTTCCCTAGGCTATTCTGGTTAAGCGTTTGGAGCAGCAGAAGTGCGAAAAATTTGTTGTCTTGTCAACCATTTCTTAGCTTCAAACTCCCATATCTCGCGAACGGATTGACCTAACCCAAAAATTCCTATTGCATCTGAAAGTAGAAACTCGCCCGATTACAACGGTATGCGTATTTTTTCCCAAGGCCATTCTGGTTAAGCGTTTGGAGAAGCAGAAGTGCGAAAAATTTTGTGCCTTCTCAACCATTTCTTCGCTTCAAACTACCATATCTCGCGAACCGATTGACTAAACCCAAAAACTCCTACTGCGTCCGAAATTAGAAACTCGCCCGATTACAATGGTTTGCGTATTTTTTCCCTAGGCCATTCTGGTTAAGCGATTGGAGCAGTAGAAGTGCGAAAAAGTGGTTGTCTTGTCAACCATTTCTTAGCTTCAAACTCCCATATCTCGCGAACGGATTGACCTAACCCAAAAATTCCTATTGCATCTGAAAGTAGAAACTCGCCCGATTGTAACGGTATGGGTATTTTTTCCCTAGGTCATTCTGGTTTCGCGTTTGGAGCAGCAGAATTGCGAAAAATTTTTTCCCTTGTCAACCATTTCTTGGCTTCAAACTCCCATATCTCGCGAACAGATTGACATAACCCAAAAATTCCTGTTGCGTCTGAAAGTAGAAACTCGCACGATTACAACGGTATGCGTATTTTTTCCCTAGGCCATTCTGGTTAAGCGATTGGAGCAGCAGAAGTGCGAAAAATTTGTTGTTTTGTCAACCATTTCTTAGCTTCAAACTCCCATAACTCGCGAACGGATTGACCTAACCCAAAAATTCCTATTGCATCTGAAAGTAGAAACTCGCCCGATTACCACGGTATGTGTATTTTTTCCGTAGGCCATTCTGGTTAAGCGTTTGGAGCAGCAGAATTGCGAAAAATTTGTTCTCTTCTCAACCATTTCTTAGCTTCAAACTCCCATATCTCGCGAACGGATTGACCAAACCCAAAAACTCCTACTGCGTCCGAAATTAGAAACTCCCCGATTACAATAGTTTGCGTATTTTTTCCCTAGGCTATTCTGGTTAAGCGTTTGGAGCCGCAGAAGTGCGAAAAATTTGTTGTCTTGTCAACCATTTCTTAGCTTCAAACTCCCATATCTCTCGAACGGATTGACCTAACCCAAAAATTCGTATTGCATCTGAAAGTAGAAACTCGCCCGATTACAACGGTATGTGTACTTTTTCCCTAGGCTATTCTGGTTTCGCGTTTGGAGCAGCAGAATTGCGAAAAAGTTTTGCCTTGTCAACCATTTCTTGGCTTCAAACTCCTATATCTCGCGAACAGATTGACATAACCCAACAATTCCTGTTGCGTCTGAAAGTAGAAACTCGCACGATTACAATGGTATGTGTATTTTTTCCCTAGGCCATTCTGGTTAATCGTTTGGAGCAGCAGAAGTGTGAAAAATTTTGTGCCTTCTCAACCATTTCTTGGCTTCAAACTCCCATATCTCGCGAACGGATTGACCTAACCCAAAAATTCCTGTTGCGTATGAAAGTAGAAACTCGCCCGATTACCACGGTATGTGTATTTTGTCCCTAGGCCATTCTGGTTAAGCGTTTGGAGCAGCAGAATTGCGAAAAATTTTTTGCCTTCTCAACCATTTCTTGGGTTCATACTCCCATATCTAGCGAACGGATTGACCTAACCCAAAAATTCCTATTGCATCTGATAGTAGAAACTCGCCCGATTACAACGGTACGTGTATTTTTTCCCTATGCCATTCTGGTTAAGCGTTTGGAGCAGCAGAATTGCGAAAAATTTGTTGTCTTCTCAACCATTTCTTATCTTCAAATTCTCATATCTCGCGAACGGATTGACCAAACCCAAAAATTCCTGTTGCGTCTGAAAGTAGAAACACGCACGATTACAACGGTATGCGTATTTTTTCCCTAGGCCATTCTGCTTAAGCGATTGGAGCAGCAGAAGTGCGAAAAATTTGTTGTCTTGTCAACCATTTCTTAGCTTCAAACTCCCATAACTCGCGAACGGATTGACTAACCCAAAAATTCCTATTGTATCTGAAAGTAGAAACTAGCCCGATTACCACGGTATGTGCATTTTTTCCCTACGCCATTCTGGTTAAGCGTTTGGAGCAGCAGAATTGCGAAAAATTTGTTCTCTTCTCAACCATTTCTTAGCTTCAAACTCCCATATCTCGCGAACGGATTGACCAAACCCAAAAACTCCTACTGCGTCCGAAATTAGAAACTCGCCCGATTACAATAGTTTGCGTATTTTTTCCCTAGGCTATTCTGGTTAAGCGTTTGGAGCAGCAGAAGTGCGAAAAATTTGTTGTCTTGTCAACCATTTCTTAGCTTCAAACTCCCATATCTCGCGAACGGATTGACCTAACCCAAAAATTCCTATTGCATCTGAAAGTAGAAACTCGCCCGATTACAACGGTATGCGTATTTTTTCCCAAGGCCATTCTGGTTAAGCGTTTGGAGAAGCAGAAGTGCGAAAAATTTTGTGCCTTCTCAACCATTTCTTCGCTTCAAACTACCATATCTCGCGAACGGATTGACTAAACCCAAAAACTCCTACTGCGTCCGAAATTAGAAACTCGCCCGATTACAATGGTTTGCGTATTTTTTCCCTAGGCCATTCTGGTTAAGCGATTGGAGCAGTAGAAGTGCGAAAAAGTGGTTGTCTTGTCAACCATTTCTTAGCTTCAAACTCCCATAACTCGCGAACGGATTGACCTAACCCAAAAATTCCAATTGCATCTGAAAGTAGAAACTCGCCCGATTACCACGGTATGTGTATTTTTTCCGTAGGCCATTCTGGTTAAGCGTTTGGAGCAGCAGAATTGCGAAAAATTTGTTCTCTTCTGAACCATTTCTTAGCTTCAAACTCCCATATCTCGCGAACGGATTGACCAAACCCAAAAACTCCTACTGCGTCCGAAATTAGAAACTCGCCCGATTACAATAGTTTGCGTATTTTTTCCCTACGCTATTCTGGTTAAGCGTTTGGAGCCGCAGAAGTGCGAAAAATTTGTTGTCTTGTGAACCATTTCTTAGCTTCAAACTCCCATATCTCGCGAACGGATTGACCTAACCCAAAAATTCGTATTGCATCTGAAAGTAGAAACTCGCCCGATTACCACGGTATGTGTATTTTTTCCCTAGGCCATTCTGGTTAATCGTTTGGAGCAGCAGAAGTGTGAAAAATTTTGTGCCTTCTCAACCATTTCTTGGCTTCAAACTCCCATATCTCGCGAACGGATTGACCTAACCCAAAAATTCCTGTTGCGTATGAAAGTAGAAACTCGCCCGATTACCACGGTATGTGTATTTTGTCCCTAGGCCATTCTGGTTAAGCGTTTGGAGCAGCAGAATTGCGAAAAATTTTTTGCCTTCTCAACCATTTCTTGGGTTCATACTCCCATATCTAGCGAACGGATTGACCTAACCCAAAAATTCCTATTGCATCTGATAGTAGAAACTCGCCCGATTACAACGGTACGTGTATTTTTTCCCTATGCCATTCTGGTTAAGCGTTTGGAGCAGCAGAATTGCGAAAAATTTGTTGTCTTCTCAACCATTTCTTATCTTCAAATTCTCATATCTCGCGAACGGATTGACCAAACCCAAAAATTCCTGTTGCGTCTGAAAGTAGAAACACGCACGATTACAACGGTATGCGTATTTTTTCCCTAGGCCATTCTGGTTAAGCGATTGGAGCAGCAGAAGTGCGAAAAATTTGTTGTCTTGTCAACCATTTCTTAGCTTCAAACTCCCATAACTCGCGAACGGATTAAATAACCCAAAAATTCCTATTGCATCTGAAAGTAGAAACTCGCCCGATTACAACGGTATGCGTATTTTTTCCCAAGGCCATTCTGGTTAAGCGTTTGGAGAAGCAGAAGTGCGAAAAATTTTGTGCCTTCTCAACCATTTCTTCGCTTCAACCTCCCATATCTCGCGAACGGAATGACCCAACCCAAAAATTCCTGTTGCGTCTGAAAGTAGAAACTCGCCCGATTACAACGGTATGTGTATTTTTTCCCTAGGCCATTCTGGGTAAGCGATTGGAGCAGCAGAATTGCGAAAAATTTATTCTCTTCTCAACCATTTCTTAGCTTCAAACTCTCATATCTCGCGAACGGATTGACCTAACCCAAAAATTCCTGTTGCGTCTGAAAGTAGAAACTCGCATGATTACAACGGTATGCGTATTTTTTCCCTAGGCCATTCTGGTTAAGCGATTGGAGCAGTAGAATTAAGAAAAATTTTTTGCCGTGTCAACCATTTCTTGGCTTCAAACTCCCATATCTCGCGAACGGATTGACATAACCCAAAAATTCCTGTTGCGTCTGAAAGTAGAAACTCGCACGATTACAACGGTATGCGTATTTTTTCCCTAGGCCATTCTGGTTAAGCGATTGCAGCAGCAGAAGTGCGAAAAATTTGTTGTCTTCTCAACCATTCCTTAGCTTCAAAGTCCCATATCTCGCGAACGGATTGACCAAACCAAAAATTCCTGCTGCGTCTGAAAGTCGAAACTCGCCCGATTATAACGGTATGCGTATTTTTTCCCTACGCCATTCTGGTTAAGCGATTGGAGCAGCAGAAATGCGAAAAATTTGTTCTCTTCTCAACCATTTCTTAGCTTCAAACTCTCATATCTCGCGAACGGATCGACCTAACCCAATAATTCCCATTGCATTTGAAAGTAGAAACTCGCCCGATTACAAAGGTATTCGTATTTTTTCCCTAGGCCGTTTTGGTGAAGCGATTGGAGAAGCAGAAGTGCGAAAAATTTGTTGTCTTGTCAACCATTTCTTAGCTTCAAACTCCCGTATCTCGCGAACGGATTGACCCAACCCAAAAATTCCTGTTGCGTCTGAAAGTAGAAACTCGCCCGATTACAACGGTATGTGTACTTTTTCCCTAGGCCATTCTGGTTTCGCGTTTGGAGCAGCAGAATTGCGATAAAATTTTTTGCCTTGACAACCATTTGTTGGCTTCAAACTCCTATATCTCGCGAACGGATTGACATAACCCAAAAATTCCTGTTGCGTCTGAAAGTAGAAACTCGCACGATTACAACGGTATATGTATTTTTTCTCTAGGCCATTCTAGTTAAGCGTTTGGAGCAGCAGAAGTGCGAAAAATTTATTCTCTTCTCAACCATTTCTCAGCTTCAAACTTCCATACCTCGCGAACGGATTGACCCAACCCAAAAATTCCTGTTGCGTCTGAAAGTAGAAACTCGCCCGATTACAACGGTATGTGTATTTTTTCCCTATGCCATTCTGGTTAAGCGTTTGGAGCAGCAGAATTGCGAAAAATTTGTTGTCTTCTCAACCATTCCTTAGCTTCAAAGTCCCATATCTCGCGAACGGATTGACCAAACCAAAAATTCCTGCTGCGTCTGAAAGTCGAAACTCGCCCGATTACAACGGTATGCGTATTTTTTCACTAGGCCAGTCTGGTTACGCGATTGGAGCAGCAGAAGTGCGAAAAATTTGATGTCTTGTCAACCATTTCTTAGCTTCAAACTCCCATATCTCGCGAACGGATTGACCTAACCCAAAAATTCCTATTGCATCTGAAAGTAGAATCTCGCCCGATTACAACGGTATGTGTACTTTTTCCCTAGGCCATTCTGGTTTCGCGTTTGGAGCAGCAGAATTGCGATAAAATTTTTTGCCTTGACAACCATTTGTTGGCTTCAAACTCCTATATCTCGCGAACGGATTGACATAACCCAAAAATTCCTGTTGCGTCTGAAAGTAGAAACTCGCACGATTACAACGGTATATGTATTTTTTCTCTAGGCCATTCTAGTTAAGCGTTTGGAGCAGCAGAAGTGCGAAAAATTTATTCTCTTCTCAACCATTTCTCAGCTTCAAACTTCCATACCTCGCGAACGGATTGACCCAACCCAAAAATTCCTGTTGCGTCTGAAAGTAGAAACTCGCCCGATTACAACGGTATGTGTATTTTTTCCCTATGCCATTCTGGTTAAGCGTTTGGAGCAGCAGAATTGCGAAAAATTTGTTGTCTTCTCAACCATTCCTTAGCTTCAAAGTCCCATATCTCGCGAACGGATTGACCAAACCAAAAATTCCTGCTGCGTCTGAAAGTCGAAACTCGCCCGATTACAACGGTATGCGTATTTTTTCACTAGGCCAGTCTGGTTACGCGATTGGAGCAGCAGAAGTGCGAAAAATTTGATGTCTTGTCAACCATTTCTTAGCTTCAAACTCCCATATCTCGCGAACGGATTGACCTAACCCAAAAATTCCTATTGCATCTGAAAGTAGAATCTCGCCCGATTACAACGGTATGTGCATTTTGTCCGTAGGCCATTCTGGTTTCGCGTTTGGAGCAGCAGAATTGCGAAAAATTTTTTGCCTTGACAACCATTTGTTGGATTCAAACTCCCATATCTCGCGAACGGATTGACATAACCCAAAAATTCCTGTTGCGTCTGAAAGTAGAAACTCGCACGATTACAACGGTATGTGTATTTTTTCTCTAGGCCATTCTGGTTAAGCGTTTGGAGCAGCAGAAGTGCGAAAAATGTTGTGCCTTCTCAACCATTTCTTGGCTTCAAACTCCCATATCTCGCGAACGGATTGACCCAACCCAAAAATTCCTGTTGCGTCCGAAAGTAGAAACTCGCCCGATTACAACGGTATGTGTATTTTTTCCCTATGCCATTCTGGTTAAGCGTTTGGAGCAGCAGAATTGCGAAAAATTTGTTGTCTTCTCAACCATTCCTTAGCTTCAAAGTCCCATATCTCGCGAACGGATTGACCAAACCCAAAAATTCCTGCTGCGTCTGAAAGTCGAAACTCGACCGATTACAACGGTATGTGTATTTTTTCCCTAGGCCATTCTGGTTAAGCGTTTGGAGCAGCAGAATTGCGAAAAATTTATTCTCTTCTCAACCATTTCTCAGCTTCAAACTCCCATATCTCGCGAACGGATTGACCTAACCCAAAATTCCTGTTGCGTCTGAAAGTAGAAACTCGCCCGATTACAACGGTATGTTTATTTTTTCCCTATGCCACTCTGGTTAAGCTTTTGGAGCTGCAGAATTCGAAAAATTTGTTGTCTTCTCAACCATTCCTTAGCTTCAAAGTCCCATATCTTGCGAACGGATTGACCAAACCAAAAATTCCTATTGCATCTGAAAGTAGAAACTCGCCCGATTACAAAGGTATTCGTATTTTTTCCCTATGCCGTTCTGGTGAAGCGTTTGGAGCAGCAGAATTGCGAAAAATTTTTTGCCTTGTCAACCATTTCTTGGCTTCAAACTCCCATATCTCGCGAACGGATTGACATAACCCAAAAATTCCTGTTGCGTCTGAAAGTAGAAACTCGCACGATTACAACGGTATGTGTATTTTTTCCCTAGGCCATTCTGGTTAAGCGTTTGGAGCAGCAGAATTGCGAAAAATTTATTCTCTTCTCAACCATTTCTCAGCTTCAAACTCCCATATCTCGCGAACGGATTGACCTAACCCAAAAATTCCTGTTGCATCTGAAAGTAGAATCTCGCCCGATTACAACGGTATGTGCATTTTTTCCGTAGGCCATTCTGGTTAAGCGTTTGGAGCAGCAGAATTACGAAAAATTTGTTCTCTTCTCAACCATTTCTCAGATTCAAACTTCCATATCTCGCGAACGGATTGGCCTAACCCAAAAATTCCTATTGCATCTGAAAGTAGAAACTCGCCCGATTACAAAGGTATTCGTATTTTTTCCCTATGCCGTTCTGGTGAAGCGTTTGGAGCAGCAGAATTGCGAAAAATTTTTTGCCTTGTCAACCATTTCTTGGCTTCAAACTCCCATATCTCGCGAACGGATTGACATAACCCAAAAATTCCTGTTGCGTCTGAAAGTAGAAACTCGCCCGATTACAAAGGTATTCGTATTTTTTCCCTAGGCCGTTCTGGTGAAGCGATTGGAGAAGCAGAAGTGCGAAAAATTTGTTGTCTTGTCAACCATTTCTTAGCTTCAAACTCCCGTATCTCGCGAACGGATTGACCCAACCCAAAAATTCCTGTTGCGTCTGAAAGTAGAAACTCGCCCGATTACAACGGTATGTGTACTTTTTCCCTAGGACATTCTGGTTTCGCGTTTGGAGCAGCAGAATTGCGAAAAATTTTTACCTTGACAACCATTTGTTGGCTTCAAACTCCCATATCTCGCGAACGGATTGACATAACCCAAAAATTCCTGTTGCGTCTGAAAGTAGAAACTCGCCCGATTACAACGGTATGTGCATTTTTTCCGTAGGCCATTCTGGTTAAGCGTTTGGAGCAGCAGAATTGCGAAAAATTTGTTCTCTTCTCAACCATTTCTTAGCTTCAAACTTCCATATATCGCGAACGGATTGACCTGACCCAAAAATTCCTGTTGCGTATGAAAGTAGAAACTCGCCCGATTACAACGGTATGTGTATTTTTTCCCTAGGCCATTCTGGTTAAGCGATTGGAGCAGCAGAAGTGCGAAAAATTTGTTGTCTTCTCAACCATTTCTCCGCTTCAAACTCCCATATCTCGCGAACGGATTGACCAAACACAAAAACTCCTACTGCGTCCGAAATTAGAAACTCGCCCGATTACAATGGTTTGCGTATTTTTTCCCTAGGCCATTCTGGTTAAGCGTTTGGAGCAGCAGAATTGCGAAACATTTGTTCTGTTCTCAACCATTTCTTAGATTCAAACTGTCATATCTCGCGAACGGATTGACCTAACCCAAAAATTCCTATTGCATTTGAAAGTAGAAACTCGCCCGATTACAACGGTATGTGTATTTTTTCCCTAGGCCATTCTGGTTAAGCGATTGGAGAAGCAGAAGTGCGAAAAATTTGTTCTCTTTTCAACCATTTCTTAGATTCAAACTCCCATATCTCGCGAACGGATTGACCTAATCCAAAAATTCCTGTTGCATCTGAAAGTAGAAACTCGCTCGATTACAACGGTATGTGTATTTTTGCCCTAGGCCATTCTGGTTA